>NC_142064.1:53537500-53845000 GCF_059756535.1 Pantherophis guttatus
TGGATTATCTAATTTAGATGATGTACTCATGATTTTACAGTTCTGTGAAATGGAATGTGTAGACAGGGGTTTTGGCAGCACTGAGCTTTCCCAGAGAGGAGGCAGTAAATTCAATCAGAGAGAGGTTCAAATTAAAAGGCTCTGCAATCCAGAATTGGATGGGCGAGGGGGAAGAGGTACAGGATAGCTACACCCTAATTTCTCAGGATACTGCATATCTAGTAGATTAGAAAGTTATAGCTTTAGTTTGGCAAGATTTTGTCCATTAGGTGTAAGCAAATATAGATAGTCCTTGATTTACGACCACAATTCAGCTCAAAATTCAGCTAAGCAACAGACACTTGTTAAGTGAGTTTTCCCCATTTTACAACTTTTCTTGCCACAGTTGTTAAGGTGACTCACTGATGTTGTTAAGATAGTAACACTGTTGTTAAGTGAATATGGCATCTCCATTGACTTTGCTTGTTGGAAGGCTGCAAAAGGTGATCACATGATACCGATATCACATGATACTGGGATATTGCATACTGTCATAAATATGAGTCAGTTGCCAAGCATCTAAATTTTGATCACGTGACCATGGGAAACGATCATAAGTCACTTTTTTTTACTGCTATTGTAACTTCAAATGGTCACTAAATGAACTGTTGTAAGTTAAGGACTGCCTGTAAAGGATTGTACTCAATTGTACTGGATTGTACTGGATTTTTCTGAGTTGTCCTTGTGCTTGTGCTTGATATTCTTTGACAATTGATAGTGCAATGCAGAGACTCTGATGACTTCAGAGCTCTTTTATTTTAATGCACAAAGGGTAGAAATTGTATATCAAATAGACGTGCTTTGAAAACACCCCCGAAATGATTAATAATTTTGTGCTAACCCTTTTAGTTCACTGTCTGACATACTACTGTTATCTCACTTATCTCACACTTTTCTTATTTGTAAATTAGATTATACAAAACAGAAAGATTAATAACCGTTGTGCTTTAGAGATGATTTATTTGGGTCAGATAATAACTTGCATATGTTTCTTACTGAATAACAAATAAGCCAGCAGCTGGTCTGTACAGGTGTTCATGCTATGTAGGTGAAAATAATGGGTTTCTTCAAAGAGTCAGTTGCCTTAACATTTTAGGGGCCAGGATATTGATTTAACTTAGGGGGATATTGGTGGGGAAAAATAAAGCCATGGTAGGCAGAACAATAAGACAACACTAGTATAGTTAACTGGAATGTTCTCAATTCTTCCCCCCACTTCAGATTTTCAGTGAGTTTTTCATGTTACCATTGAGAAACATGTTTTATGATGTATTAAGTATGGCTATAACTTTATACTGGAAGAAAACCAATTTCAAACAATGGCATCTATGATTCACTTCCCCAAACTGGCTGAGAAAAGGGATAGAAAAGGGCACAACCACCAATATCTACAGTAACTGCCCATTGAGACAAGCAAGATGAACACCTTAAAACAACATTTCTCAAAATCCAGGACTGGAGCAGGCTCTGAGAGGGTTTACCTTCACACTCGTGTTGGAAGCACTGAGGCACTTCCGGGTTGAAAGGATTAGGCATTGACATCACCATTGCTTGGGGAACGCCCAGATGGGAGTGCCTTTCATGTCCCTGGCAGCAGCTGGAGCGAAGGATGGTATCTCATCCTGCTTCATAACAGCACTCGGGTCCCAAACATGGGCTTGCTGTTTGCAAGCCAGCATCCTAACCAGTGGTGAAATTCAGCCAGTTCTATCTGGCTCAGGCGAACTGGTAGTGCCAGTGGCGGGAGGCTCCGCCCACCCACCCGGACGTCATTACATTCCATTTTTGACCCTCTGTGCATGCGTGGAAGAGGCACGCACACTCACATTTGAAAATCGGTAGCAAAGGTAAGTGGATTTCACCCCTGATCCTAACCACTCGAGCAACTGTGCTCCTGTGACTTTGAAATGAAAATGAAATAAAAATAACATTTTGCACCAATTTAGCTTGCTCTCTCATTATCAAAGTGCCTTACCCCTAAGTTAAATCTTTGGGAAAAATTGTACCCTTTAGTAGCAAACTTTGTTTCAGTCCCAGTTATCTGCCATTAAGTTAAAGTAACAGTAATAACAATTGCAGTCAACACTATTAATGTCATTTCAAGGTCCTTAAAACTTACCATAATTGATAAATGTAATAGCACAAGATCTATAAACACATGTATGACTTTCTGGAGAAAATTGGCTTTTTATTTCTGCTTGGATATGATCCAATATCTTTGATAAAGTAATTGGTGGCTCCTACAAATATGAAATATTGAAAGTTGTTCTAATGAATCTTACAACTGTCTTTACAAGAAGAAGATCCAAATTATTTTTCTTGCACATAACCTAACTACAAGGCAGAAATTGATGTACATAATGAGAACTGATATTAGTCTTCACCCTTTGAGATCAAGAATGTTTTCCCTAAGACTGTGAGAAGGAATTTCAAAGGCCTACCAGTAAGAGGTGTAAAATTCCTCTTCCTACATTGTAGGTTCTACTGAGATTGCAGTAGAAGAGTTTAAATGCTGAACATACTTCTAGAAAAATAAGATATCCGTATACATTTCATGTAGTTCAAAGTCAATATGATAAAGATAGCTTTGATAACCATAAGGCATCCATCCTATTCCATCTCCAGCCAACACAGCTGTTGCTGAGATAAAGTTCACACATTTGGAAGTAGCCATAGACAATAAGTGCACAACCCATTAATCATCTCTTTCCTTTCTCCATCTCCATTCTGCTGTAATTTGGTTTGTTTGTATAATTTTAGTACAGCAGGAAAGAATGAATGAATGAATGGAGGAAATAAATAATGTAAATCTTCGAACACTTATCCATATTGCTTTTTAAACCTGAATAATGGGGTTGTGTATACTGAAAGAAGATGAAAATGATTAAAAATAATAAATGGATAATGCATGTGTCTCCTTTCTTTAAAAGCTAATGCAGTACTCAAGTCAACACAAGCTGTGCACTCTTACTTTGTGTGGTTCATTTAAAAAGATGGAAATTGCACTAGCTGGAAGAGCCAGCTATTTGGCTGTGTCTGGATTTTGCATACAAATACGCTGCTCATTGAATAAGTGTCAGTAACCTTACCACTGCAATCATCTCCTTTTAATTATGGAAGAGGTAGTAGGACCTCTGGATGATTTTAGGAAAGTAAACATTAGGAGTGGGCTGTTTAGTATAATTGTGTTTCTTGTGATTTGTTTTGTATTTTTGGAATGACTTTAGCTTCTCTTCTTGTTTCTCTGTTCTTTTTGAATGCAGTCTTATGCATATTTACTGAAAATGACAACCAACTGTTATATAAGTCAACATAAGGTTATAGCCTTAGGCTGCTACATATAAACATCTCCCAGAAAGCCATTAGTTTGTTTAGTCTGTTTATGGCTGTCTTGGTACTTGTCTCCTAGCACTTCATTTTATGTTGGGTTGCCCTTTGATCTTAGCTTTCAGTTTCCTAGGTCAACTCTACCCAAATATTTAAAATCAATACGATTTTGGAGTACAAGTACTGAGATTTTTTATTTTTTTTAAAAAAAGCAAAACTGACGGTTTGAGAGGGTACATATAACATTAATTTCTAGGTATTCTGATTCAGTATATATGTTCCCCATTAAACATTGAGCAAATGCTGACTGTTCAGGAAGAAGTTTTTCAGACTATACATGATCAAATCCACTGTATGTTATTTATTGAAGCAGCACATCTCTTTTCATATTCCCATATAAACCTAAAAACAGATGCAGCTGTTTTTGTGAGACAATAGTAAAGTTCATACAATTTTTAAAGCAATCATAACTGCGGCTGGCCTAAAAAAAGACATTCATTCTAATTAACTGCAGATAGGTGTTGTGCCAATTTGCACAAATTCTTAAAGCACTTCTTCCAAATCATTTTCAAAGCATGCACCGGTTTTTTGTTCTAAAACAAAAGTATTAAAAAATATAGCTTTTGCTGTTATTTGACTTTTAAGACCATTCTGTTCTGCTCTTTCAATGTTGGAGACTCTGAGGAATCAGTGCAGCAGTGCAGAAATGAAGAAAAATATTTACTCATTCTCTTCCCAAACATATTAAAAATATGTGAGTGTGTGCGCGTATGTGCTTTTGAGGCAATATTGACTCCTGGTGATTGCCTGGATTATTCCCTGCAGTTTTCTTGGCAAAATTTGCAGAAGTGGTTTGCCATTGCTTTCTTTCTCCAGGTAAAAGTGAGGGACTGGGTCAAGGCCATCCAGCTGGGTTCATGCCTAAGGCAGGATTAGAAATCATGGTCTTAACCTGGTGCCTAAACTACCAGTACAACCCCAAACTGGCTGTTATTTAAAGCACAAAAAAAATCATGAATTCAAATGAGCTTGAAGGTGAGTTTAGGGCTGTCTAAATTTCACCCACAGCCTATAACCGTGTTGGCAAACCTATGGCATGTGTGCCAGAAGTGGCACGCAGCGCCCTCTCTGATGGCACACAAGCTGTCACCCCAGTTCAGCTCTGCTGCACATGCGCGCACGCCTCCCACTGGCCAACTGATCTTCGGGTCTCTGCCACGCATGCACGGGAGGTGGAGCACATGTGGAGGGCTCATGTACATGAATGGGATGTGTGGGGGAAACACATGCATGCATACGGGGGGTGGGGAGCCTGTGCAAGGGCCACACACACTTTGCATTTTGCAGGTTCAGGCACGCATATTTGCTTTGGGCACTCTGTTCGGAAAAGGTTAGCCATCACTGGCCTATAACATGATGATAGGCTGCAGGTTTGAATCCAAAGAATCTCTTATTGTATGTACAAATCTATGAAGATTCTCCATGAATGAAGGCAAATATACATATTCCAGGATAATGTTGCAGGATCCAATCTGGGTCAGTCACTGAGACCAGAACTTTAGTTTTTCGAGCTTTTAGACTCCTGCTGGAGCCCATCCTCAGGGAACTTCTCTCCCACCAGAATATATGATGAGAAATTCTGTTGAGAGAGAAGTTCCCTGAGGATAGGCTCCAGGAGGAGTCCGAAAGCTTGGAATATTAAACCTATGGTCCTGATGACCAATTCAGATTGGATTCTGCAATTTTCGTCTCTACCATTTTGTACTGATGGTCTGACATCCACAAGAAAAGAGAAATGGCTGCTTCTGCAGAAACAAGCAATGGGACAATTGGTGTCAGATTATCCTTTCCAAGATCAAAGATCTTTGTCCAGTTCTGAAGAGATAAATTGGAAATATTCTTGGCTTCTTAGATGTGAAGTTGCATAGTTTTTCTATCTTTATTAATGAAAAGTTTTGATTTAAAGCATTCTTTGTAGAATGCTTTAGTCGGCAGGAATCTTTAAAAAAACCACATGAAAATCATTTGAAATCAAAGGAAAGCTACAAACAAGACGGAAGAAGAAGGTAGTTCTTTTTTAACCTCATAACGGAGATTAAAAAGTTAAGAATGTCCTTCCTCAATTCTTGGCCAATTAAATGTATTTGTTAATTTTATAACATTACTAATATGCCAATCAAAGATTGAATTCTTAATTTTGGAATATTTATAAAACGTGCTGATTGTCCATATGTTTTTGTCAGCAAATGAATTTTCAAAAGCTTTTGTAATAAATTATTTTACCAGTTATAAAGAAAGGACATCCATACCAATTCATTTTGGGTAGTCTGTCATAATTTTCCTAGTTCATCTGTGAATTATTTTGGTACTTTTTTAAAAAAAAATCCATCTTTTGCAGCAGAAGCTAAATAATTGAAAAAAAGGAACAGCTTGCTAAAGTTGTATGTTACAGAGTTGTAATGTTCAGTGCTCCATAGGATGTTACAGTGTACAGATCAGAGGTGGGTTTCAGCAGGTTCTGACCAGGTCTGGAGAACTGCTAGCGGAAATTTTGAGTAGTTTGGAGAACCGGTAAATACCACCTCTGAATGGCCCCATCCCCATCTCTTCTCTGCCTCCCAAGTCCCAGCTGAACGGGAGTCCTGGGGATTTTGCAATAACCTTCCCTGGATTGGGGAGGGAATGTAGATTTTACAGTATCCTTTCCCTGCCAGGCCACCAAGCTATGCCCACCAAGCCATGCCACACCCACCAAGCCACACCCACAAAACCGGTAGTAAACATTTTTGAAACCCACCACTGGTACAGATGTAAGAATTTTACATATAGTTAAATACAAACTTATAAAAGTATTTAAATTTTATTTATTTGCTATTATTTATTTATTTATTTATTTATTTATTTATTTATTTATTTATTTATTTTCATAGAGATTTAGCTCTACAAATGTAAACCCAGGGCCTCTGTACTTGGTACATAGACATATATACCCTGTAAAGGAGGCTGCAGGAGAAAGCCAGGCTGGTGAAGGCCACGGGACACAATATTGATTTTAATAAAACCAGAACAGTGGCGAAAGAGGAACATCTCAACAAAAGAATAATCAGGGAGGCCATTGAAATTGAAAAGAGGCCGCAGAATATGAACAGACGAGACGACGCCTCTAGATTATCAAGTATTTGGGGACCTGCACTGAGAGAAACTCAAGTGTTAACATCAGAAGAGAGGCAGAGATTCCAACAAGCAACCAGTGGTGTTGTAAGGCCTGCCAGAATTCTTCCTTCTTTGCAGAGGGTGGCTAGCAATAGGGAGAGAGAGAGGATCGAGCCAGAAGACAGGCTGAGATCTCAACTAACAATCAAGGGTGCTGGGATGCCTACCAGAATCCTTTCAACAGACAGATAATAATAGATAACCTGAGAAAGCTAGGCCTGTAACACGTAGCCAAACATCCAGGATGAGGAAGCAGGAAGAAAAACTGCTGTCCTCCAATCAGGACACAGAGTTACAGGCTAACCAGCATACGTCAGCAGCAGCAAACATAGAAAAGCGACAGTTCCGACCTCGCAACACACCCATAGCTTCTAAACTAAACAAGAGCCTGAAGATGACAGGGTTGTGAGCCTGTCGAAACATTGCTAGAAAGAAAAACTTTTAAGGTACTGGATTTTAGCTAAGGTTTTAAAGGACCTTGCAGAGTGCTCTATAAGGATTTTTGGAAGATTTTAAGCTAGGATTTTAACCAGAATTTTAAACATTTTAACTAACTTATTTAACATGACGCAGTAAAACACCCGAGATTTTAATTTTTTGCAAATATATATATATATATATATGCAAAAAATTAAAATCTATATATACATATATAACATATATATATGTTTTCTGAGGTTTTCGCGGGTGTTTGTATGTAGGTCTTTGGTTATTTGGGTTTTCTCCCACGTAAAATTGGAGGTTTCTTGGCAACGTTTCGATGAAGTCTCATTCATCATCTTCAGGCTGGTGTCTTCGGCTTCGTGGTTCTAGGAGCAATGTGTGTGATCGCAGCTGTTTCTTCCTTTTAACTGCCAGTGGGGGTGTGAACTTGGGAGCTTGGCTGTGTTCTGATTGGGTGGAGGTGTGTTCTGATTGGTTGGGGGTTTGGCTGTGCTCTGATTGGATGGGGGTTGGCTGTACTCTGATTGGATGGGTGTGTTCTGTTTAGGTGGGGGCTTGGTTGTGCTCGGGTTAGTCTGAGTAGCAGGGGGATTTGAGCTGGTGAGCTGTGTTGCTGTTGTTTGGCTTCGTGTTCGTGGCCATGCTACCTCTTCATGGTGGGTATCAGTCTGCTTCATGTATGGATTGGAGGGGTTTAAAGGGGCTAATGATGCAGCTGTGGTCTGGCTTCTGGTCCGCGGTCGTGCCTTATCCTCAGTGTAGGTTTGAGTCTGCTTTCTGCGTGGATGTGTGGTGGTTACATCCTGTGTGGCTCTCGTGAGTGTGGGTCTGGTGTCATTCTTTGTGTTAGGGACTCGTTTGTCAATAAGGGCAGGTTTCCAAATGGCTGATAGGCGGGAGGTATTATATATATATATATATATATGATATATATATGATATATATATATGATATGATATTTTTGCAATCAGGGTTTTTCCTATGTTGAAAAAAGATGTTAAATGGCCATGGTGGGATGAAATCTCTAATCATCGCTTTCAGGCCTGTCAGACATTTTATGTTGTTTCTTCTGAGACTTATGGGAGACTGGGATAGTACTATTTCGGTTTTTTTGAACCTCTTCAGCCAGACACACCCATATTTTATGACTCCTCTCTGTAAAGGTCAAATATTTATTCCTTTTAATTATATAGAAAAACCCTGATTGCAAAAATATCACACATTTATACCTATGAATTAAAAGGAATAAATATTTGACCTTTACAGGGAGGAGTCATAAAATATGGGTGTGTCTGGCTGAAGAGGTTCAAAAAAACCGAAATAGTACTATCCCAGTCTCCCATAAGTCTCAGA
Source organism: Pantherophis guttatus (assembly GCF_059756535.1). Classification (NCBI taxonomy): domain Eukaryota; kingdom Metazoa; phylum Chordata; class Lepidosauria; order Squamata; family Colubridae; genus Pantherophis; species Pantherophis guttatus. The sequence continues at coordinate 53,545,877 of NC_142064.1, forward strand.
AGAAACAACATAAAATGTCTGACAGGCCTGAAAGCGATGATTAGAGATTTCATCCCACCATGGCCATTTAACATCTTTTTTCAACATAGGAAAAACCCTGATTGCAAAAATATCACACATTTATACCTATGAATTACAAGGAATAAATATATATGATATATATATATATATATATATATATATATGATATATGAGGTATATATATATATATTATATATATATAGGTTATATATATATTTATTGCCCATTTTTTTTAAAAATAAAGGTTGATTCAACCTTTCATCCTGTATTGTAATTGTCTACATTTATTTTTCTTTAATGTTTTTTGGCTGCTTTCAGTTGCACCTTTTATTTTTGGCTATAACAAAGCCTTTTGTTGAGTGTGTAATAGCAGAATGCCGTCAGAAGCCAAAGAAACTTTATGAGGAACAAACAGGTGATAAGGCATTGAAAACCATAGTCCCAGCACATCTGAGTCACAAAAAATCTTCGCTCTCTCTTTGTTAGATGTTTGCCTCTTAAATATGGTAGCCCTAAGTATCGAGAGCCAAGATTACAAGAAACAAATGTAAGTAAGAACTACTGATGCCAAGGGTAGATGTTGGGATGACAATCTTTAACGCCATAAAATCAGAATTACTGGACCTTGCTCCACCAGTGATTTTTTTTTTTAGAAAAAAATATTCCCACAAGATATATCCAACTTCAGAATAAGCCCTTACTCCTGAAAAACTTGATTTTGATTGTGTAATTTGTTTAAGCTGGCAAATGCTTGCGTTTGAATAGGCTCGATAGAATGTCAGCCTCTCTTTTTTATGGACATGAAACTGTGTGCTTTAAACCTGGACGTGTATTTCATCTGCTTCCCAAAATAAAGGCTTGAAGTAATTATCCATTTTCAGCATGATCCTCCTAAATTTCTTCCCTGGATAATAAACCGCTTGGACTCTTGCCTAATACAAAGCTGTTAAGATAGTTTTGCCCCACATACTCTCTTGACATTCTGAATAACGGTGTAAAGAAATATGCATGTCACCGTATAGGAGTGATATTTAACATTCACTCTTCCTGAATATTTTTCAAGTTCCTATCACTGGAAACAAGTGCCATATCATTCCTAGAACTCATTTAGTCTTGAGACAGAGAAGAAATGGACACAGGAAATGAAATTCTTATCTCTGTGTATTTCTCATTTTAACTTGGCCCTCAACTTGTCTTTGAGATTTGAAAAGGTATATTTTCTCAGCCTGGGCTGTGAACAAGTACAATCATTTCTTTCTTTCTGTTCTTCTTAATATATATATTTAGCTATAAATACCAAGGAGTGTAATTAATTTCTTGAATAATTTAGCATACAAAATGATAAAATAACAAATTCTGAGTTGGGGCAAAATTCTATTTGTTTTATATTGCTTCTGGTATCAATCTCACTGGCATACTACTTTCTGGTGGAGTCCCAGACTTTTCTGTTGGTGATGAATAAATTATTTCGAGGGACCCTTCTGACTGCTTCAGTTACATAAGTCAGGGTTCTTTGCTACCTTTTGAGCATTGTCACTGAATGCCATAATAAATGAAGCAGTTTTTAGCTACTCACTGTGTGTATGTGTCTGAATATTCAAGTTTTTCTGGGTTGCTCCAGGTTGTTTTTATTTTCAGATAAAGTTTCAGATTTATGTAATGTGTGTGTATCTACACACACACACCACACACATATACTTAATACCGTATTTTCCGGCGTATAAGACGACTTTTTAACACATGAAAATCTTCTCAAAAGTCGGGGGTCGTCTTATACGCCGGGTGTAGTTCTCCTGTAACCAGGCAGACCAGCCCGAAAGGCTCTGACGAGCCTTAAATGGCTCTGGCGATCCCAGCTCTGGCGATCCCAGCTCTGACGATCCCAGCTGAGTTCCCTGCAACTCAGCTGGGATCGCCAGAAACCACGTAAAAGGAAAAAAGTTTTTTCCCTTTTACTCTGGCGATCCCAGCTCTGACGATCCCAGCTTAGTTCCCTGCAACTCATCTGGGATCGCCAAAACCATGGCTCTGACGGTCCCAGTTCTGACGGTGGATCCCATCCCAGCTAAGTTCCCTGCAACTCAGCTGGGATGGCCAGAGCCATGTAAAAGGGAAAAAGTTTTCCCCCTCCAGCTTGCTTACCTCAGCTGCTAGTCGCAACGCTTGCCTTGCTTTGCTTGCCTGAATCTATTCAGGCAAGCAAGCAACTCCCTGCCTGCAATCAAGCAAGGAGTTAGTTGTGGACTTCAACTCCCAGAATTCCTCAGCCAGCAAAGCAAAGCTGGCTGAGGAATTCTGGGAGTTGAAGTCTACAAGTCTTAAAGTTGCCAAGGTTGGAGACCCCTGTTCTATTGGGTAAGTTTTTTCCCCCTTTGGGAGCTTTAAAAAAAATAGTCAATTGGGTTTTTTTTAGTTGTTCTTTTTTAGACCTAGCCATTTAAAGTTTAGGAAGTTTTAAATTTAGCTTTCATATAAAAATAAAAATAAAATAAAATAAAACAATATTTGTGCAGCTTTCTGAGATTTAGTGTGTTTCTGTAGTGTTTCACTCCAACTACACAAACACACAAAATATCACAAAGCTGTATGTGGAATTTTGTGTGTGTAAAGTGTGAAAGTTGGTTTTTTGGACTTTTTGTGGCTGTGTGAGGTTCCTGCTTGTTGCAGGGGCCATTTTGGGTCTAGCACAGCTGCTTTTACATTGTGGGTGAGCCAGTTGTGTTGTGTTGTGTGTGTTTAGAGTGTGAAAGTTTTTTGGGGGGGCTTTTTGTGGCTGTGTGAGGTTCCTGCTTGTTACAGGGGCTATTTTGGGTCTAGCACAGCTGCTTTTACATTGTAGGTGAGCCAGTTGATGTTTTTTAATTTTTATTTGGTGTGCATTGGAAGAGGGGCAGTCTTATATGGCGAGTATAGCCCAAACCCTATATTTTAACAGGAAAAGTTGGGGGTCGTCTTATACGCCCAGTTGTCTTATACGCCGGAAAATACGGTATATATTCGCTGATAAAGAAATAAAGTATAGAACTATTTCAAGCTATTTAGCTCTCATCAGCTAGCCACACTCTTACTCAGATTTGAACTTGGGCTGTCTGCATATTAGGCAGTTGTATTAACCTCTGAGCCACAAGTTCTCCTTCCTTTATTAGCTTGAGCCAGAGGAAAGATTAAGTGTTTTTCTGTCGAAGTATATATATTATATATATATTATTGTAACGCTTGTCACGCTCTCTACATGGGGCTCCCCTTGAGGAGCACCCAGAGGCTCCAACTGGCACAGAGTGCAGCCGCGCGGGTGGTAATGGGAGCAACATGGCGTTCCCATGTAACACCCCTCCTGTGCGAGCTGCACTGGCTCCCGGTGGTCTTCCGGGTGTGCTTCAAGGTTTTGATTACCACCTTTAAAGCGCTCCATGGCTCAGGACCTGGGTACTTGCGGGACCACCTACTACCACCAATAGCCTCCCACGGCCGGTACGGTCCCATAGAGAGGGGCTCCTCTGGGTGCCGTCGGCCAAACAATGCCAACTGGCGGCCCCCAGAGGGAGAGCCTTCTCTGTGGGGGCACCTATTATCTGGAACGAGCTCCCCCCAGAAATACGGAGGATCCCGGATCTGTGCACCTTCCGCCGTGCTCTAAAGACCTTATTATTTCACCAGGCGGGCCTGGTCTAATTTTCTCCCTCTTTTATAAAAGATTTTTAATTTTTAATATCTTTTAGTATTTTATATATTCAAATTTTAAAATTGGTTTTAAATTGATTGGGGTTTTAATTTGTCTGGGCCAAAACTATTTAATTTGATTTTAATTCTACTTTTTAAATTTTGTATGTATGTATTTTATTGTTTGGCTGTGTACTGCCCTGAGTCCTTTGGGAGTAGGGCGGATATATATGTGTGTGTGTGTGTGTGTTAAAAATTAATACAAACTAATATAAAGTAATAAAAAAGGAAAGCGCTACAAAGAAGAAAGTAAAGGAAAAACTGAAAAGAAGTAGCTTCTGATTTTCTTTATAGTAGTTATAAGTAAATTATAAATTTACCTCTTATTCTATTGTTACAACATATCTCCCTTTCTATAATTTATTCTATTTAATCACTAAAACCATAAATCATAAGTTCATTTTTTTATATTTCACACAAAAAGTCTTCAAGGAATTTCCAGTCAGAAATAAATGCTGATACTGTCTTTTCTGTAATCAAAGAAGTAAATTCAGCCACTTCAGCAATATTCATCATTTTCACTAACCATTCCTCTATTGTAGCTAATGTTGAATCTTTCCATTTTTGTGCATCCAATAATTTTGCTGTAGTTGTCATGTACCAAAACAAAGTTCTATGGCTTTTTCTCAACTATTTGTCCATCTATAAGACAATCCTTTTGTCCTTATATTTCTGTTCAATATTTTCAAAACTAAAATAAACAAAAGAGGGGACAGTGGAGATCCCTATCTTGTTCCTTTTTGTATCTCACAGGGTTTTGTTAAATCTCTACTAACAATTATTTCTGCTTTCTATGAAGTGTAGATCAATCTTATCTAATTTATGAAGTTCTTATCAAATTTATATTTTGTTAAAAAACTGTATCTTTTAGAACCTTAAACAAAAAAGCCCAGTTCAAATTGTCAAAGGCTTTTTCTACATACGTATAAGCTCAGTGTGGCTTGTTTTTCATTTAGTGGCTCTAAATATTCCAAAACATCCAACACATTTCTAACACTGTCCTTTAATTGTCTTTCAGCTTAAAAACCCACATTGTTCCTCATGAATAAATTCTTGCAAGATTACATTCATTCTATCAGCTAAAATCATTGTGAACAACTGGTTATTTTTCAATAATGATATCAGTCTCTTGTCTCTTGTATGTTTTTGGTTATTAATTCTATATTTGTCCCTTTCCAACTCCCTGGAGTCTTTCCTACCTCCTTGGAAGATAGAGTTTATTGTGTTTTATAATGGTTTCAAAAATTTATCCTCAAAACATTTGTAATAAGAACTTGATAATTCATCTGATACAGAACTTTTCCTAATTTAATGTTTTTATAGAGTCAGAAACTTCCTTTATTGTTATAAGCCTATTCATAATTTACCTCTATTCTCCTGGGAGATTTTTCGGCTGTGGCATTCATTGCAATCTGCCAAAGGGATAACCAGCACAGCTGTGTGTGGATTGAAAATTATTTAGAAGTGTTTTGGACAACATCTCTCTGATACTTATGAAATAAAGTTTCATGGTTCTTTAATGTTGACCCATTAGCTGCATCTTTTTCAGGATTGCATAGAAAATTGCTTTAATGACTAGCAGAAAAATAATAGTTCTAACTGTGCATAGCTCGAACCCATCATCTTAATTTTCAAATACAAAGCTAGCCAGAAGCTGCCATCCATTGAAGCTGAAAATCATCAATTAATTATCCTTCACTATCTTGGGAAGCCAGGATTAGTCCCTTCTTGATCTCCTGGCAGTTGATTTAACACCTCCCTATTGGTGAAAGCACAATTTCACAGGGAAAATAATCGGTTTACCTAATGGCACATGTTAATTATTTCTCAGTCTAGCCTACAGCACTAGGATTTCCAGCAATCTTATATCCAGTTGCCTAACCATGAGTAACCATGCTTTAATTCTGATCCCAGATGAAGTTATGAAGCAGTTGCCACTTGTAGAGGATAGAGAGATGGTTGAGTAAGAAATGGACTTTCAGAAGATCTCAGTCCCAACTGGAGCACCACAGTAAGACCAAGCAAAATATAAATATCTCTTGAAGTTGTTGCTTTGGATATCAACATGATGGTGAACATAATGATCAAATGAAGTTGAGACATATGTTATTTATTTTACTGTATCTATCTGCTTTTACTGTTAATGTTGCAGTACTAAAGAAATGTTAGCAATAAATATACACAATGAGTAGTTGTAACCAAACACTATGTAAGCTTTCAGAAAACCTACTTGGTTCAACCTTGGTTTAGACCTATCCAGAAAAGATGATGTATACTAGTCAGAAAAATTTGGAAACATCTGTGACTACCTTTGATCAGGATAGGAAACATGTATGGACAACAGAACAGGACCTTTTGAGATGAACAGTGATGACAATTTACAGCAGCATGATTTCCTGTCAGTTCTGGGATAAAAGAGGAATACAGCAGAGCAACCCTGCCAATATGGTGTTAGTATAGCTCTACTTAATATTTGCTCACAGCTTTGATAGAGATGAATTTTGGGCAACAGAAACCCAATAATAATAAACATAGACCACTAAGGGACAGTGGTTAATTAAATTAAAAGACACAAGTGGAACTGTGGAACATGCTGAAAAATGCTTTGATCTGAAGAGGCTTTGACTGAAACACTTCTCTGAAGCAAAATGCTTAATTCAAGCAGTATTAGAATGGAATAGCTTGGTCTCTCTTCTCACTGTACGATTTTGAGCCAGCCACTTTCAACCAACTTATCCTCATGCTGCTTTGAGAATAAAAGAACAAATTCTTCCTGTGAATTCCTTGAAGAAAGTCAGAATGTTAATATAATAAAAAGAAAATGAACAAAATGAGCCTGAATTTTCATTACAAGAAGGAAAATAGCATTTGACAACATAAATAAAACTTCACGGGGGGATACTTCTACTGGGGTTAGAGTAATTGAAAGATACTGTTTATTTCAAAGAAACAGAAGCAAAAAAACAGGAGGAAGAATTTTATTGTGTTTATTTGCATTTATACAGACATCTCCCAAGAATGTATTGAGTGATATCAATGAGAGCATTTGGGTTATAATAAATGGGAGTTATAGAACGAGCACCACTACTAGCCACTAAAGAAGTAAAAAATAGTAATAGTGATGTGAGAGTTTAATAACTTTGTCCATTTGGGAGAAAACTTGTGTATAGTATAATCCTTTCAGAAATGCCAGATCTACCTTAGTGATAATTTACTTCTGTTAGATATAAGAAGTCAGGCAAGTTAGTCTATGTACCCCAAGAGTTGATGGAGAAAATTGAAGGAGAATAAATCAGCCTTGAGATTATCCATATTAATAAGGAAGACTTATTAGGCAAAATAAAATAATGGAGATTTTGGAAGGGAAAGTAATTATGCAATATTGGATTTCTTGATATTAAGAGAAACTAAAGCTGAATATAGTTGAACACACACACTGAACTTCAAGAGGATAGATTTTAATAAACTCAGAGCAATGATAAGTAAGATTCTATGCCAGGAGAATCTAATACTGTATAAAAAGAAACTTGAGATAGAGTCAGTTGCTGAAAAAAGGAAGATATCAAAAGGACAAATGAAAACAATTCCACCAATAGTGTTTATGAAGATGGCCTTCTTGACCTCTTCCTCATAGCTTTCAGAGCAGACTATTGTTGAGGATCAGACTCAAAAAATGCACAACAGGACAACAGATTTCAGGGAAGCATTACTTCTGAATAGAGACGCCTAAGAGCATGTCTATTTTAGTTTCTATGAATCTATGAATCTATGACACTCTCCTATTGAATGGGAAATGGGTGTCACTGCAATCTTTCTGCCTAATGTAGCTAACCTCATTTTATACTAGCAGTATTTTGGATGGAAAAATAACAAACTGATAAAAGGCTACCAGTACAATTCATCCCTTCCCTAAAGGAACATAACTGTATTTCCAAGACTGAAAATTCTTGCTACAGGACCCTGTTACATGCTGTGAAATGTGACTTTGTTTTACTCTTCACCTATTATTGATTCTCCCCAGATGTGCTTTCTCGCCACATATAGCCAAGTGTTTCCATTTCTCCCCCCTAATTTGTCCTCAACATAGCTTCACAATCAATATGCATTTGACTGAAATTCAGAAAAGAGATATAAGAGCTTTACAGTAGTCATATCATTATTTTGTCACTTCACTATAATACAAAAAGAAAAAGAAGCATCTCAACAGGATATTTAATTTATTCTAGTCAGTTTTACTCTTTCCAGCTCTATATTTAACATGTTGTCAACTTCCTCATACTTATTTTACTTTATTTGCCTCATCTAATTATTGCTGCTATTTTATTCAGTAACAATTGGTCTTTCTTGGCTTCCCTTTTGTTGTTGTTGTACCATGGAATATATATTACATGTCTAATGGCTCTAAAAGATTGGTTCCTTTCAGATAATTCAAATTCATTCTTCCTTCCTTCCTTCCTTCCTTCCTTCCTTCCTTCCTTCCTTCCTTCCTTCCTTCCTTCCTTCTTTCGTCTCTCTCTCTTTCTTCTTTCTTTCCTTTCTTACTTTCTCTCTCCTTTCTTTCCTTTCTTTCCTTTCTTTCTTTCTCTTTCTTTCTTTCTTTCTTTCTTTCTTTCTCCTCTTTCTTTCTTTCTTTCTTTCTTTCTCCTCTTTCTTTCTTTCTTTCTTTCTTTCTTTCTTTCTTTCTTTCTTTCATACTGCAGCCACACAACTATTTATTTCAGATAAAATCTGTCGACTGTGGGGAATTACTTCTAAATAAACATTTGTAAAATTGTTTCAAGTCTATGAAATCACAGAACATGTGTTTAAAATCCCAAATCTGAAATGCAACCAAGAACTGGATTTGCATGATATAAGCCCATTACCATATTTTGTGGAATAAACCATGGTAGTTATGTGCACACAATACACTAAGCCAAACCAATCAACTTCCCCCCACAACAATCACCAATTATTGTTTTGTGCAAGTTTGTGAACCAATTCACTAAAAGTTTCTAAAGAGGTCACAAAAGAAACTGAGGTTTTTGCAGTTTTCTTTATGTCCCATGAAGAATAATTCATTTTATGTCAGATTTTCTTCTTGTTAAAACAAAAGGCTTCAGGTTGGATCACTTGATGTTTACCGCACTGGTCACAACAAATGACAAGTTGTTATTTGTTGCTGCACAGATAAATTACAATTGTTCTTCCTGAAATGCCTGAAAGGCAAAACGTGTGTAAGTTGGTTGTTCTGTTTTCAGAACAACCAACAGACCTGTTACAGTTTCAGAAAGAAACTGTAACAGTCTATGGTGAATAATATGTTGAAAGTTTTTTTGACAAACTCACTGGTTTAGAAGGTAAGGAGCTGGATAAATTTCTGTCATTCTCATGAGAAAACTGGAGCATTTCTCCTGAAATAAATTGAACATGCTGAATCTACTATATTAATTCTATTTAACCAAGTGTTGTGTTTGGCTGCCAAGATTGACTCTTCACCAGTCAAGAGGAAAATTAATAATAAAATAATAAATATTTACAAGGAAAGATGATTTTCTATTAATTTGCATTTGCATATAAATTTATTGTGTCTGTGCAGTGCTTTTTGTAAATCCTCTTTAATAAATTTAGTGATCTAAAAGGAAACAGTTGATTTCCCTCTCCATTTAGCTTCTTATGGAGAATTAACTTTGCAACCTTCTCTCCAAATCTTCTGTTTGGGGCTGGAGCAGCTGCAAGTTTCAACACATAATACACCAAATTTTCATAATGCCTCAAACTGTGGTTAGATCTGGGCTTTTTGAGAGAACACAGAACAATGTGGGCTATTCCTGCCAAAAGCAAAAGACAAAAGAACAAAGAATTAGAAATTTCTCTCTCCCACAGAAATGTACTTTCTAGAGAAATTCAGTGGAATAATTCCCTAATTTCTCGAATCAAATAGGATTGAGAATCCTATGCACAGGCTTTCCCAAACTGTGAAGTGTACCTTTCTTGGGGAGGCTCAAACGAAGTCCAGGGAAGACATGAAGAATCTTTTAATTACATTGTTACAATAAATCCACCTTTCCCAAAATTTCGTTGTAATGTGTTTTTGTGTTGTTGTTCATTTATGTTTATTTTGGGTTTGGATTTTGGAGGTGTGTACATTAAGATTACACTGAAGACATTTTTCACAAAGTAATCAATATTGACTTCCAAGAATTGATGGGACAATCCATTGTTGTTATTATGTGTTATTGTGTGTGGTAATCTACAGTTAGATTCACATTCTAAAACTAATTCAAGTCCTAACTAAGGACTTGTTGCTGTTATTATTATTATTTGTAGTATTATTAAGGTATTAATTAAATTATTTTCATATGATAAATATTTGGGAGTGTGTCAATGAACATTTTGAAACTTTATGAAGGGTTTGAGGTGCTGAAATGTGGGGACCCCTGCACTAAAGGAAAGTGTGTTGCCAAAAATGTACTTGATTTTCTCTATCATGGTCTTTGTTTCATTCTGACTTTAAGGAACTGAAGCATCTCAAGTGTTGCTCTAGAACAGGGGTGTCAAACTCAAGGCCCATGGGCTGTATCTGGTCTGCGGGATGCTTAGATCTGGCCTGCAGGGCCCCCTTGGAAACAGTGAAGGACCAGCCCACGGTGCTTCTGCCCTCCTGAGCTCTATTCTTGGCTGCAACGGCCTTCTACAACCCTCTGCCAGCAAAAACAGAGCTTGAGAGGGCTGCATGTGACCCGACCTAAGGTCTGCTTTCGCTGGCAGAGTGCTTGGGCCACCACAGGTGCCCATGATATGAGTGACATTGAGCTGGCCATGCCCACTCTGGCCACACCCATCTGGCCTCCCAAGGTCAAACACAACCCTGATGTGGCCCTCAATGAAATCGAGTTTGACACCCCTGTTCTAGAATAACAATGTAATGTAATGTAAGGGAATATATAAATGAGGTGAAGAAGATTAGTAGAACTAGTGGAGTTGCTTTGTGTGTTGGGTTTTTTTTTTTTTTAATTTGTATTGGGTTCTGTGCAGCTCTTTTTTTTTAAATCAAGTTTTATTGATTTTTTTTCTTACACACACACACACACACACACACATTTTATGAACAGAGTATTGACCATATCATATCTTATACAACTTATCATATCCAATTTCATTTTACATAGTTACCATTCTTGCCAAAATATTCTTTTTCCATACTTCTTTTATCTTATTTTAATACTTCTATACTTATTATATAAACAGCATCACCATCCGCCCTCAAATCCTAGTTTCTTAACATTATTTCAATCAGTTATCTTATCTTATCCATTGTAAATCATATATATTCCCTTTCAACTTTCATATTAATCCGTTCTTCATCCTAATAAATTTGCACATTCTCGGGGTTGCCTTTCTACCATTTCATCCCCCTTTGTTTGGAACAGTTCTTCTTCTCCTCTCCTCTCTTTCTCTTCCCTCCCTATGCAGCTCTTTTCCCTCCCTGTGCAGCTCTTTTGAAGTTCTTGTCTTGCAGATTAAGGGTCAGATCAGATGCAGCATGCTGTCTTATTAGAAGCAAGGCTGAGGAGCCTCATGAATGAAAGTGAATATATGTGTCCCAGGATAATGTTGCAGGATCCAATCTGGGTTGGTCACCGGACCAGAGGTTTAGTCTTCCAAAAGCTTTTGGATTCATACTGGAGCCCATCCTCAGTAAACTTCTGTCTATCGGAATGTGTCTGAGAAGTTCCCTGAGGATGGGCTTCAGCACAAGTCCAAAAGCTTGGAAGATTTAACCTCTGGTCTGACTGACTGACTGACTCAGATTGGATCCTGCAGCTGATTCTGTGTATCTCTTGTAAACAGAACATGCGAAAGCATATGTGACACAGGTTTATCCTTCATTCTGGACATTATTTGATGCCTGAAGTGAGATTTTTAAAATTAATATTATTAGATACTTCTGAATCTGGTATTATATGTTACACTGCCCTCAGCTTCAAAGATGGCTCTTTTTTCCTTTCTAAGTTGTTCTGGCAAGGAATGTACATGCTTAATTTCCTAACTGTCTGAATCTTGTAGTTGCCCCCAAGCTATTCTGCTAAAGCTTGTTCAGCATGACAGTTCATAGATAAGCATTCTTGGTGTCATTTGGCAGAAGAAATGTCATTTGCAGCTGAATCATCTGATGGAATTTAATTGGATCAATTCCATATTCGTTATGCTAGTTACTAAGACAGTTACACATGTTAAACAAATCTTTTTCATTCATAAAAATAATTTCAACTGTTGATGGCATGGAAAATGGTTGGAAACACACTTTTTTAGACATTTCCACACCACTATCTGCAGATTACTGAGCTTGTTACAAAAAATGAATGCATTTAGCAAATGGTAATTCTGAAGTGAAATCAGTTTCCTTTCTCTCTGTGTCATGATTTGAAGATTTCAAAGTTTAACAGATTACTTAACTGAGGAAGTGAATTAGTAAAAGTTACAAATTGGCTTTTCAAAAAACATTGTAATTAGTGGATAGCATGCATGTATCAGAGGATGTGGCTCAGTGGCTAAGATCCTGAACTTGTCAATCAAAAGGTTGGCAATTCAGTGGTTCGAGTCCCTAGTTCCGCATAACGGGGTGAGCTCCCGTTACTTGTCCCAGCTTCTGCCAACCTAGCAGTTCAAAAGCACATAAAAAATTCAAGTAGAAAAATAGGGACCACCTTTGGTGGGAAGGTAACAGCATTCCATGCACCTTTGGTGTTTAGTCATGCCGGCCACATGACCATGGAGACGTCTTCGGACAGCTCTGGCTCTTTGGCTTTGAAACAGAGATGAGCATTGTCCCTTAGAATTGGGAATGACTAGCACATATGTGTGAGGGGAATTGTCCATCCCTGATTCGGGGGGGGGGGAGAAATTGTCCCCCTCAGAACGGGTTTACAATTTGGGTGTCCTCCTAGACTCACAGCTAAGATTAGAGCAACACCTAGCAGCTGTGGCTAGGGGGACCTTTGCACAGGTTTGCCTGGTGCACCAATTGTGACCCTACTTGGATCAGGAGGTTCTCCTCACAGTCACTCATGCCCTTGTCACCTCACGGTTAGATTATTGTAACACGCTCTACATGGGGCTACCCTTGAAGAGTGTTCGGAGACTACAGTTGGTCCAGAATGCAGCTGCGCGACCTATTGTGGGTGCACCTAGATGCACTCACATTACACCAATTCTCCACGAGCTGCATTGGCTCCCTATTGGTCTCTGGGCACAATTCAAGGTGTTACCTTTAAATTACCTTTAAAGCCCTACATGGCCCAGGGCCAGGCTATCTTCGAGACCGCCTTCTACCGCATAGCTCCCAGCGACCGGTAAGATCCCACAGAGTTGGTCTCCTCCGGGTCCCGTCAGCTAAACAATGCCGGCTGGTGGGCCTGCGGGGAAGGGCCTTCTTTGTGGCTGCCCCAGCTCTCTGGAACCAGTTACCTCCTGAGGTCCAGACTACCCCCACCCTATTGGCCTTCTGGAAAGCAGTGAAGACCTGGTTTTTCCGGCAGGCCTGGGGCCGTTGATCTCACTGTTCAATCTTGCAAGATCCGGCCATGGATGGTATGCATGTGTTTTTAATGTTTTTAAAATGCTTTTATAATTTTTTTTTAAAAAAAAATTATGTTCATTGTTTGTATTGTTTTTGTTGTAAGCCGCCCAGAGTCCCTTGGGAGTTGGGCAGCATAGAAATATGATTAATTAAATTAAATTAAATTAAATTTACCTTTACCTTTATGCATCTATTATATAGGTATCACATTCAAGGGCATTTGTCAGTGAGGAAGATGAGAACATGTGTTTCAAGAAAAGACAGGAGATATTTAGCCTGATTTTGCCCAAAAATGTTCTCCAAGTTACTTGCATAGGAATTAATTTATCAATTTTGCCAAGAAAAGAAAAGAAAAGAAAAGAAAAGAGAAGAAAAGAAAAGAAAAGAAAAAAGAAAAGAAACCAGATTTTATTTATTTATTAACTAAAAAGTGAAACCAATCTCTTCTGGAATGGAGAGAGAGCTGAAATTGTGTTTTTCTAGGAATGAAACTGTTAAAGCATTAAGGCTATGAAATCCTTGTCTTGCACAGATATGTGTAAATAAAGCTTATGCTACAGAAACACAATTGATGCCCTCTGACCTCTGACTGGGGAAGTACTAGTAGCATCCTTAAAATTCCTCACTGCTTGGATGTCAGAGTCTGAGCATGAAAATATATTTTGTGCAGAGCTGCATGAAAATCTCTGAGAAAATCTCTGTGCCATTAAAAGACAAACGAATGGAGGCTATAATCTTACAGTATAATGTAAAATGGATTATGCTATTATGGTTTATACTGTTTTCTGTTCATTCTATTGTTTTTAGTTCTTATTTTTGCTGTATTCTACTTAGAGCCATTCGGAGTGGAGTGGCATAGAAATGTCAGCAATAAATAAATAAATGAATGCACATTTATCCAAAGGGTTACCATTCATCTAAGAAACCTCAGGATGAGACCTTTAACTCAATGAATTTAGAAATGGTACAGGCAATTTAGCTTACATAGATTTCATTGTACGAAATCTGGAAAAATGACATATACTAAGCAAAACAAACAAAATAAAAAAGCAGATAATTTAGCATTTTTCTTGCAGACTCAATCTTGCTATTTGTCTTTAATTCTCTACTTATTTATTTATTTGATTTGGTGCCTGCCTGACACCAAAACAGGTCTTTTAAATGGAATCTAATTATATTAAATGGGGCTCATTTTTTATTACAATGCCATTCCGCTTTAGAGTACTGATTTCCATATTTTTCTTTATTTAAAATGTATGTTGGTGTTTTATATGCAAACACTTGCTTAAAAGTAAACGTTTTAATTATTGCCCTTTAAAAAGATCATAACCAATTTGACTCCAATAATTTTTCTACTAGTCATTCTTTTTAATCAAAGATTCTTAAACTGAAAATTGTTGATATTTCTTATATCATTAAAACATTTAAGATTGCATTTCCTATTGAAGACAATGTTAATGATGCAAGGGCATTAATAGACAGATTAAGATTTCTGTTCATAATTATTAATAAATTAAGACAAGGCAATTACCTATGAAAAAGCCATAAATTCTCATTCAAAGAAAAAGTAACTTTTATACAACCAGATACTGGATTAAGTACTGTTGAGTACAATTTCTTCAATTAGAAAGTATCTTCATATTTATATTACAGTGATGTATTGTCAATGTGTGATCAAGAAGAGCACAATCAGGCTCGTCCTAAGCTTGTATGAATAAGGATTTTGTGAAGAGTTATTTCACAAAGCAATTAATATGAGCAAAGCATCATATCCTAAAGCATTAAAGTTCCTTGAAAATCTGCATTCTTTATAGAACTGATGCTGATATTTAAAATGCAGACTCTGTTGAAACAGCCACACAAATCTCTGAATGCACACAACTTCCAAGAGAACTGGATACTTCAGTGAGGATGGTTTCACTTGCCCTACCATGCTTTACAAAGCATCCCTTTCAGATATGTGCATACAAAGGATTTTACACACTTGATGTTTGTCACTTGGGTAGAAGAGGGAATCCTTAATCACAGGGATACAACCTTCATTTAGCCAAATGTTGCAATGGCTTTTGATTGACATGCTGACTGGACAATTCTGAGGGTTCATGTCTACACAAAACTGCTGAGTTTGACAAACACTGGCCTGGAAGGACCTTCTAAGTCAGGGATGTCAAATTTGCGGCCCATGGGCCGGATGTGTCATGCACTGGCCACACCAACCCCAGTTTAGAGAAGAGGAAAAAAGTCATGATACGTCACATGACAACAACGTGACTCCGCAGGTTTGACACTTCTGTTCTCACCTCAAACCTAATAATTTGATGTTGTATTCCTCTACAATTGACAAATAAATCTAGCTCACAGATATTCAGGTTTGTTTGCAGGATATGAATCTTTGCTCATATTTATTTATTGCCATCCAACTAGCCATGATTTTTTTTCTATATTGTTTTTCACACATGGGGAAATCATTCTCAAACTAAGCAAGTTTGAACATACCTCATTCTAAAATAATAATAATAATAATAATAATAATAATAATAATAATAATAATAATAATAAAATAACATTGCCAGGACCAGTGGAAGTATTCAGCCAGTTCTATCCCGTTCAGGTGAACTGGTAGTGGCACCTGTGGGAAGCTCCGCCCACCTGCCCGGACATAATCACATCCCGTTTTTGATGCTGTGTGCATATGGGGAAGGCTCTGTGCATACGTGGAGGTGGTGCATGCACTCACATTTGCGAACCGGTAGCAAAGGTAAGTGAATACCACCCCTGGCCAGGACCATTGAAGTGAATTAGGGCTGTACTGTAAAACATCAAAGAAGCAAATTTTTTGACATGAAGTAATCAATGAAATCATATTATATCTTTTTTCATTAATGTCATGAAATAATGCACTTAAAATAGAGGGAATAAGAACATAAAAAGTGCTCCAATGAGCATGGCCTGGGCAAAAGATATAGGAAATAGGAAACAAAAAATCCCTTCTCCTACCTTCTGTCATGATCTGATTGGAGCAATGCCTGGTGAAATGGATTTGAACATAAAAGAAGATTATTTTCAGCTTACTGGATTTCCTTGGCCGAGCTATCTTAGCCTAACCCATCTCTAAGGTTTTTACAGGGATAAATGAAATATTTTCATATAGTGAAATATGCTATAGAAGTAATGATTAATCATTTCAGAATCTTTGGACAAGGTACAGGGTTTTTCTCTTGAGACGACAGGATTTAGGCAAGATTATGAAAATCCAAAATATATTAAACTGAGTATAATAGACACATTACACTTTGTGACCCCAAAATGAACTCTAAGCTATACAGATGCTTTGTTTCTCAGGGTTATGAGAAGACAATTGGTGATTTATGTTTTAAAAGCTGCATATAAAATTTTCTTTAAGCATTTCAACATCTGCATATGCAAAATATAATTCAGAAACACAACCAATCTTTTCCTAACATTGCAGGGCAGTAATAATACCAGATATAACTCCTTGCTATATTTCATTCTTTAAAAACAGGGAGTCTTATGTGATGGATCAAAAGTCTTTATTTCATATTGCTTTTGGATATTTTGCACTATCTAAGAAAAGTGGTGTTGAAAGTAAGGATGATGACCTTGAAGGAGGTATCTATATTTTAAGCGTACAACAGGCAAGTTGTAGCTCAGACACCTCCCTAATTCGCTGAGGTGTAAGAAATGGTTCAAAAGCACGTAAAAAATGCAAGTAGAAAAATAGGGACTACCTTTGGTGGGAAGGTAACAACGTTCCGTGTGCCTTTGGCATTTAGTCATGCCGGCCACATGATCATGTAGACGTCTTCGGACGGCACTGGCTCTTCAGCTTTGAAACGGAGATGAGCACCGCCCCCTAGAGTTGGGAACGACTAGCACATATGTGCGAGGGGAACCTTTACCTTTACCTTTATAGTCTAACAAGACTTGCAAGATTCATGTCAGTCTCTCTATAAGAAAGTTAAAACTACATTTATTGGGATTGAGTATAATAGAATCTTGTATCCAAATGAGATACAAGAGAGAGCCAAATGGAAGCTGAATACCAAATGGAAGCTCCAGTTGTAACTAAGTGCCTTAGAAGCCAGGAAAGCATTTCTGGATATATGTTTGGGTGAGCAGCTTTGTAACAAAAATGTCTACACTCTGCCTGCTTGCCTGCCTATCATTTCTTTCCTTCCTTCCTTCCTTCTTTCCTTCCTTCCTTCCTTCCTTCCTTCTTTCCTTCCCTCCCTCCCTCCCTCCCTCCCTCCCTCCCTCCCTCCCTCCCTTCCTTCCTGTTGAAAAGGGAGGATCTAACCCAATAACTCTTGATACAAAGTAGTAACTGTTGCAATTTATTTATTTGCAGTTTAAAATATATCACAGGCTCAAGTATGCAATAGTAACTGACCTATGTCCTTTCTCCTTAGGTATATGTCTGGAACTGGCTGTTGCCCATGTGGATGGTCCTTTTGTACCCAGGGGGAGGAGTTAAGGTAAGGTGCGGTTGTGGGAGTTATGGGTTGTATAGTAGTGTTAACTCTTGATGGACCATGGATCAGTGGGGACATATATAGGTTAGACATTTTACGTGACACTTCCTTCCTCCCTCCGTCCCTCCCTCCCTCCCTCCCTCCCTCGTGAACTGGTCAGGCTTCTTTTATTTTAGAGATCATTGTTATACTGCATGAATTAACTGTAATTGCTTACTGGCTGAATAATCATAGCCCAGAAAAGAAGTATGAAAAAAGCTGACTATATGTTATTATTAGTTGACTTAGTTAAAGGAAACAATGCTTTATTATTGGCTGGTTGATCAAATCTGCATTTGATAAAATGGAAACTGTGCTTGTTGGGAAGTAAATATGAACATTATATAAACCTGATTTCCCAGAAAACAACATACAACTGCAATGAGGATGAAATTCTGCCAGGTTCCTGCTAACGAAGGAAGGAATATTATTCAGCTTCCAGTGCAGTGTATGCTACGTGAAATATCTGCTATTTTATCAGACTTATAATCATGCATGGATACATGACACAGCTATAGTCCTGCCATATCTAGAAAAAACAAGAAAGCCCAAAGATTTCTAAAATTTGTAGCAAAACACTTAGATTGCAGTTATTGCTGATATCCATAGTTTCTACTTTAATAAAGCATGAGTAATTTTACTTGCGTTTACTGGTCTAAACTGCACTTTGGAGTCATAATGGTCTTGTATTTATTTATTTATTTATTTTATTTGCTTCTGATACTGTTGCAAGGCGCCTTGTTGCAATAATTCCTATAGCATGCTTTAATACTTCATTTTCCCTTGCCGGTAAGGTTTAATTCCCTATGTCTACACAAATGGCACTTGAATACCAGCACTAATCCTCTTGCAAGAACTTACACAGAAGGTTAACAATATATGTCATTATTTATATGCTATTTAGAACTATACATTGATTAAGAACATGAATACCAATGATTCCTGCTTCAGAATCCATAGATAAGCTCCTTTAGAGAGTGCTTTTCACCCTTTTCTTTCTTCTCACATCCAAAAGCTTTAAAACTATCCCTGAAAATCTGTCCCTGATCTGCTTCATTGTGCAACATTACACAAATCTGATGCTCTTACAGTGTAGTCATAATACCATCTATACAGTAGTAAGCTGCACTATTGAGTTCAATAGAACTTGCTTTTAAAGATTACCGCCTTAGTTCTTTTCAGATGTTATTAGTAGCATTTCTTTCAAAAAATGATTTTTCTACTGGTGAAAGAATGCATTGCATCATTTTCATTCTCCCAAGCAGTTTAAATATTGATATCTCAAATAAGCTTCAGCACACACGTCCTTCTGTGTGTGACCAGAAATTCTGTGTTTGTAAGATTCTTGATCACTCTAAAAGGTGCCATTGAATATGGTAGACAGTAGATACTTTTCAGATGTATATATAAATCTATGGACATTTAATTTCCCATGGAACAATACCTACAGTAGTAGCCAAAATTGTGGAAACCTTTTCGGAAAAGTGTGTTTCCTAAAACTAGCTAATAACACCACTTTTTTTTTTTGGAGTAGTACCATTAAATTATATATCAATAGAAAGATAATTTAATCAAGAATGTAATGCAATAACTTTTATGAAGGATTTGCTATTAGAATAGCAGTTTCAGTATAAAGAAGAAAAGTGAAACACGTAGAAAAAAATGAAATATACAAAAATTATCACCATGTCAGTTAATACTTAGTTGGGTAACCTTTAGCAAGAATTATGGTCTTACAATGTCTTCCCATGGAGTGAACCAAGTCTTTTAGTTCTGCAGCTGTTATAATGTGAAACCAAGATTGAATGATTGTTTCTATTAACTGGGTTTTATTGCTGGGTCGCTTCTGACTAACAAGTTTCTTTAGTCGGCTCCATAGATTTTCAATTGGGTTAAGGTCTGGGTTATTCCTTAGCCATTCCAGCAGTGGAATATGATTATCTTGAAACTCCAAAAAAAGAAAGTGGTGTTATTAGTCATCAAACCTCAAAAATACACTTTTCCCAAAAGATTACACAATTTTGGCCACTACTGTATCTATTTTGAATGGGTAGATGTCTTCTTGTTTTGGATACTGTTAGATATCAAGTACAGTTCAAATGAGCCAATCAGGAATTAGTCCTGAGAGCGGGAAATTAGAAGGCACGTCAGTGGTTGCAGCCGGGGACAGCCCCTTCCTATATAAAGGGTTGCCCGGGGTTTGAATTGCCATTGCTGTTTCTGGAGTTAAATAAAAGAGTTACAGTTACATTGTTTCGAGTCTTCCTTCAATCACCCACGATTTAACATTGGCGACGAAGGTGGGATCTGAAGGAACAGGACTGCACATCAATCTCCAAGCAATCATCAGCCACCCATCCGATCCACCGAAACACCGGTCAGATCATCGGCTATCGTGATGTCTGCAATCACACCGCCCGCTCCATTCAACCCAACCGGGGAAGATTGGGAAGCTTACATGGAGCGATTCTATATGTTCATGGAGGCGAACGATCTGCTGAGCTTATCAGAGCAGAGGAAGAGGGCCCTTTTCCTCACCCATTGCGGCCCGGCAGTTTTTAAAATGGCAAAAGCGCTTGCCGCCCCAGCCGATCTGAAGACCATGACCTGGACAACGTTGCAAGAAATACTCAAGGCACACTACGCACCGCAAGCATCATCCCTGGTAAGAAGGCATGAGTTTTATCGGAGGGACCAAAGAGAGGGAGAGACAATCAGTGCGTTCGTGGCGACCTTGCGGGAAATAGCTGCTGCATGCGATTTCCTGAATCTAGAAGAGGCCATGAGGGACCGTCTAGTACTGGGACTGAGGGACCTCACGTTACAGAGTAGGTTGCTGGCCCGGCCTCAAATTACATTCAAGGAGGCCTTGGAAGAAGCATCCGCAACCGAAGCTTCCCAGAAATCGGCGGCGGCTATGAAGAAAATGAAAAGCGGGCCGCCCGTAAAGGAGGAGGCGGCCGTGCACTATGAAAGAGTGGAATCGGGTTCGGAGGAAGAGGACGAGGAGGATGAAGTCCATCACCTCCGAGCCGATCGCAAGGAGAGACAACAGGGGAAGAGAGAGGCCTGGTGCTCGGGATGCGAAGGGAACCACCCGAGAGCCAAATGCAGATTTCGGGACGCTATCTGCCAAAGATGCGAAAAGAAAGGGCACATAGCGAGGGTCTGCAGGGCATCCCAGCCAGCCTCAAAGAAGACCAGACCCCCCCCGATCGCCAACAAACAACAGAAAATTCCAGACAAGTGGGAAGAGACAACCGTTTGGGCGAGGACAAAGAAACGATGACCATCGGGCGGATCGAGGCGAGACCCATCAAACCATCGTGATCGGCCATGCCAGCGCGGGAAGGGCAAATAAGATGGCGGCAACAGTCTTGATCCAGGGGAGACCCTGCAGAATGGAGGTGGACTCGGGATCCAGCCTATCGATGGTATCCTGGAGAACAATCAAGAAGCTCCTGCCACACATCACAGCCCGCGACCTCAAACGACAGCGCCTCACCCTCATCGACTACCAAGGGAACCGAATTCCTGTGGTAGGCATTGGCAAGTTCAATGTAGCCTACAAGACATTCAAAGCCACGCTACCCCTCACGATTGTGGACAGAGACCGGCCCAGCCTGCTGGGCATGGAGTGGTTCGAGCCATTGGGGCTAGCCATCACCGGCGTCGATCACATTGGAAACGACACCTGGGAGGAGGACCTGATGAGGGAGTTCGCAGAGGTCTTTAACAACGAACTAGGCAAGTACAAAGGGTCCCCAATCTCATTCAATTTAGACCCCCAGGTAGCCCCAATCCGAATCAAACCCCGGAGAGTCCCTTTTGCGCTACAGCCAAAAATAGACGAACAATTAGATAAACTGGTCGCACAGGGAGTGTTAGAGCCAATAGACCACGCGAGATGGGAAACCCCCATCGTGACACCGATTAAACCGGACGGGTCAGTACGCTTGTGCGGAGACTATAAAAGTACATTAAATAAGGCGCTCCAACAAAGCGCATACCCTGTACCAGTAGTCCAACACCTCTTGCATTCCTTGGGGAGGGGAAGAATCTTCGCAAAATTGGATTTAGCACAAGCATACCAGCAGCTGCCCGTAGATGAAGCCACCGCAGAAGCACAAACCATCGTTACACACAGGGACGCATTCAAATGTAAGAGACTGCAATTTGGGGTGAGTGTAGCGCCCGGGCTTTTCCAAAGCCTGATGGAACGACTCCTACAGGGAATCGAGGGAGTCGTCCCATATTTCGACGATGTATTAATATCAGCAAGGGACACGACTCAATTGAAGCAGCGACTGAGGGAGATGCTGACAAGGTTCCAGAAAGTGGGACTCAAAGTTAAAAGGGACAAGTGCCAACTAGCAGAGACTCAGGTCGAGTTCCTGGGATACTTGATAGATGAGTCGGGAATTAGACCCACCCCCGGGAAGCTGAGAGCGATCAAGGAAGCACCCCCCCCAAAAAAAAACCGAACTGCAGGCATTTTGGGGGTTGCTTAACTTTTATAATATCTTCCTACCGCAGAAAGCTACCACTGCTGAACCACTCCACCGGCTACTGGACAGGAAGGCAGAATGGAAATGGGGAGAGCGAGAGAGGAAAGCGTTCGAAGACATAAAGAACCTTTTAACGTCAGACAGAGTTTTAGTGCAATACAGCGGGACATTACCCATAAGACTAACTTGCGATGCATCCCCTTTCGGCATCGGAGCTGTATTGAGCCACAAGATGCCTAACGGAACAGAGGCCCCCATTGCATTTTTCTCCCGGACTTTGTCAAAACCCGAACGGAACTATAGCCAATTGGACAAAGAGGCGTTAGCCGCAGTAGCCGGAAAAAAAAGGTTCCATGAGTATCTCTACGGTCGGAGTTTTGAACTAATAACCGACCACAAGCCATTGTTAGGCATCATAGCAGGGGACAAACCAACACCCCCCATTTTGTCGCCCAGAATGCTAAGATGGGTGGAGTTTCTGGCGGCCTACAACTACACACTGCTCCACCACCCGGGAAAATCAATCGACCATGCAGACGCCCTCAGCAGGTGCTCACTTCCAGAAACGGGGGAGGATCCAGCGCCAGCGATGACCACGCTGCTAATCGAGACGATGGAGGAAGCCCGAATTTCTGCAGCCGACATTGCGAGGGCCACCGCAAAGGACAAAATACTGGCGCGAATTTTAAATTGGATCTGGAAGGGGTGGCCGGAGGAAAAAGACATAAGCACAGAGTTCCTGCCATACAAACGGAGGCAAAATGAACTGTCAGGACTAAGGGGGTGAGTGTTGTGGGGGGATAGAGTCATTGTTCCAAACACACTAAGACAACAGACACTCAGATTACTCCACGACGGGCACCCGGGGATCGTGAGGATGAAAGCCCTGGCCAGAAGCTACGTGTGGTGGCCCGGGATGGACAAGGAAATCGAGACGTGGGTGTCCTCCTGCGCAAACTGCCAAGAGTCGAGGGCGGCACCAAACTCAGCCCCCGTCCACGACTGGGAAAACCCGGGAACACCATGGGCCAGATTGCACATCGACTTCGCAGGGCCGTGCAAAGGGAATACGTTCCTAGTCATCGTGGACGCATATTCAAAGTGGCTCGAAGTAGTGCTCATGTCGACGACCACAGCAGATGCAGTGATTAAAGTATTGAGACGCCTATTCGCCACACATGGGATTCCCGACCTCATAGTCTCCGACAACGGGCCGCCGTTCACATCAAACACCTTCGAGATGTTCCTCGCTGACCAAGGAATAAGGCACGCCTTATCGGCCCCCAAAAATCCTTCGGCGAACGGTTTGGCGGAACGGATGGTGAGATCTACAAAGGAGACGCTTATGAGATTAGGCCCAGGGGACATTCAGGCCAAATTAGATAAACTATTAGCCATCCAGCACATTACACCAAGTGCCACGACCCACCGAAGCCCAGCAGAATTATTAATGGGCCGTAAGCTGAGATCCCCTCTGGACAGACTGCACCCGCAGTACAGCACAGAGAAGCCAACCGACTCCACGAGCAGAATCCGAGAGTTCCAGCCAGGGGACAGAGTCTACGCAAAAAACCTGAGCGGAAACCCACTCTGGGTACCAGCAACAATAACCCAGGTGACGGGGCCCCTGTCCTACCGGGTCCAGACAACAGACGGCCAGCACTGGAAAAGGCACATCGACCAGCTAAGGGGAAGATTAACGAGAGTCGAGAGGGAAACCCAGCACAACAACCAGGGGGAAGGAAAAGACACGCAAGCGGTACCAGAGCGGGCCAATACACAAACGCCAGTTCTGGACACGCCTAACACCAGCCTGGAAGAAGATAACAGCGAGCACGTACCTGAGTCCACGGAGGAGGCAACAGGCGCCGAAAGGAGCCGGCGGGGACAGCCAAGTAAAGTGGGAGAAGGAGGCGAATCCACGCCGGAGACCGAGTTCGAGAGAGTTCCGGAGCCCACACAGAGGGAGCAGCGGACCTCAACCTCTCAACCCGAAGGCACCAGAACGACTGAACTGCGCAGGTCCAGTCAAACCTCCAAGCGACCCGCCTACTTACGCGACTACATAGCATAGAGACCCCGGACGAGCGGACACTGAACTAGGGGGGAGGAGTGTTAGATATCAAGTACAGTTCAAATGAGCCAATCAGGAATTAGTCCTGAGAGCGGGAAATTAGAAGGCACGTCAGTGGTTGCAGCCGGGGACAGCCCCTTCCTATATAAAGGGTTGCCCGGGGTTTGAATTGCCATTGCTGTTTCTGGAGTTAAATAAAAGAGTTACAGTTACATTGTTTCGAGTCTTCCTTCAATCGCCCACGATTTAACAGATACCTTGCTCTTTGTGTACTTCTTCAATGCTAAACCATACCAGATTTGAACACTGTTTTGTTTTTTAAAAAATATTTTTCTGCTGGGGCTACTGATATATTTTAAAAACAATGTCTAATTGTAGCTAGAATAAGGTTTCTTTTACATGTATTATAATATACTTTCTGGGATTCAGTCTGTAAATGTAAGCAAGAAATACTTTGGCAGTCGTTACTGAGTTTAAATATTGTATATCAGAAGGTGTTCATCTGGAATTCTTTTAAGATTCACTTTAAACAACAGTATTTATGTATGGTTAAGGACTCATATGCCAGGACAAATGTGTCATTAGGCATTCAATGTAAACACGTCATGCAAAATAAGGTGGCTCCTCTTTAGATTGAATTATTGATTACCCCTGAGTTTTCTGAATTGTTCTATTTTCCTAAGTGTGGTAGAGGATCCTACACAGTTATAACTATAGCAGGGATAGGCAATTATGGCTCTTTTATGACTTGTGGACTTCAACTTCCAGAATTCCTGAGCCAGCCATGTTACCTCAGGAATTCTGGGAATTGAAGTCCACAAGTCATAAAAGGGCCATAGTTGCCCACCTCTGCCCTATAGTCTTGGTCAAGGGGTGGAGAGAAGGTACTATCTTAAATAGCAACTATCCATATGCCAATCAGTAGATGAACTGATTAACCCAGGAAGGGAAAGATACCAAAACAAAAAAACAAAACAAAAACCCAACAACCCAGAAATCCTACACTAGTTGTAGTTGCATCACAAAGGGAATTTCAAAAGCTGTATACTAAGACTGTGTGGTCACGTTGTAGGAAAGAGAACTCAGGCAAAGAGAATTCATTTTGCAATATTTTGCAATACATACCACATGCTCCTTGGAGCCTAGAAATTGCTCCAAATTACTATAAGCCTTAGGAGCAGTACTGTATATTATAGCATCTTTTCTTAATTCCTGTAGTTAGCTCCTCAGAGTATATTTTGAGTGCATGTTGTGTTCGGGTAAAGGGGATGACCGAACAGGAAAAATTTGACTGTAAGTGAGAAGAAAGAGGAAAGTGTGGCATGTGGCATGTCACATGGACTGGCTTAAATGTCATCTCAGAGCCTAGTAAAGACGGCTATCTGGATGTGTCCTAATACTACTACATCTAAAAATAACTGATGAAATGAATTAAGATCCATGAAAAAAAAATCTATAACTATCTATTTGCTTATCTTTTAAATGACACTAGAATTTTCTCCCACAACTCCAACGAAGGTTTAATATATCTATCCCCTTGGGCAACATCAGCAACTGTGATTGCTACAAATAAAATAGTGACAAATCACATTTGTAACCCAAAGTGCTGATATAAAGGTTGGGCTGAATAGACATTAACAGGTTTAAATGATTTTTTTTTTTAACAAAAAGACACAATTGACTTTGGGAATCATGCAATAAGACACCTTAATTCACCTTAGTTTCTTAATCAGGAAATAGTTCCTTTGCTGCTTTCCATGCCCCCCCCCCCCATCACTATAATTTTAGCATTTACCTTCTTGTCTGTACTTGTTGAGATCTGGTCATCTAACTATAATAATATGTGAATGATTTTAGTTTGTTATACTTTTTTTCCCGTGGTCTTCATCAAGGCAGATTTCTTCACATGGAATAGGAAGAAAGTACTTCTCTTTGATTTTCCCCTTCCTTTTCTTTGCTTTTCCTTCATTTTGTTTCATGTATACCCTTTCCTTGTCTGCCATAAGAAAATGGAGTGCCAGCAGAAAGTTAGCAGCTTCAGTTGTATGCCAAAATAGATAATTAAAGGGGGTGAGGGAAAGTTAACAGTTTCCCAGCATCTAAAAGTCATGTGGCTTTTAATGAACACCTGAACAGTATGGTGATCGTTCATGAGAGGGATTGCTACTTTTCTCTTAACCATCTTTATTGCATTTTGCTTTGTGGATAGTTGCCTGATCACTACTTAATCATTAGAAGCCTGGACAGGAAGTCAAAGGTGCAACAAAACCATTCCAGAGGTTTTGGAGAAACTATTCTTCCCGTGTCATTATATACTCTCTGTGTGTGTGTGCGTGTGTGTGTGTGTGTAGGTCTTTGGTTATTCGGGTTTTCTCCCGTGTAAAATTGGAAGTGTCTCCTAGAAGCACGAAGCCGAAAACACCAGCCTGAAGATGAAAATGAGACTGCGTCGAAACGTCGCCAAGACACTTCCAATTTTACACGGGAGAAAACCCGAATAACCAAAGACCTACATACAAATACCCGCGAAAACCTCAGAAAACATATATATATATATATATATATATATATATATATATATATATATATATATGACATTGATCGATGCTGAACATTGATCGATGCTGAACATTTCAATTCTTACCATGTAGTTTTTTGTTTTTTTTTAATTTGATTTATATGCCGCCCTTCTCCGGAGACTCAGGGCGGCTTACAATGTGCTCAGCAATAGCTTTCATCCTTTTGTATATTTATACAAAGTCAGCTTATTGGCCCCACAACTGGGTCCTCAATTTACCTACCTTAGAAAGGATGGAAGGCTGAGTCAACCTTGAGCCTTGGCGAGATTCGAACCCTGCAGTAATTGCAGGCAGCTGGTCTTAATAACCAGCTTAAAAACAGGGTGCCTTAGACCACTGTACTACCAAGGCTCTTGTTTAAACACAGTTATTGGCCATTTTCGGTAATCGGAAAACACATTTAAATTAGCTGTTTTTGGACTGTTTTGTCAATTTATCCTCTGTTTCACAAAATCTCAGTAGAAAGGTAAGGATTAAAATCCAAATATTGGGTGCAGTTCTGTGGTGGGTTTCTACCGGTTCTACCGGTAGTGGTGGTGGAGGAAGGCTCTGCCCAACCACTCAGATGTCATCACGGACCCTCTGCACATGCGCAGAAGGTTCTGTGCATGCACAGACATGGTGCGCGTGCTCACATTTGCGAACCGGTAGCAAAGGTAAGTGAATCCCACTACTGGTGCGGTTCCAGTATTTATGATATACCCTTCCTTCAGCTATTTTCATTTAAACAGATGAGTATTAACTAATAAAGTAATATTTAACATAATATCTAGTTTGGCCCTTCTAGGTAAACTGGATTCAGTTACAAGTGTTTTTTATTCTGATTTCTGTTTGAATAAGAGCTAATAGGAAACTGTCAGTCCTTGGAATATTTTTGACCCAAGTAATAAATAATAACAAACAAGCAGATTAATCTCTCAGCGATCAGGGTCAGTACCAGACCGCCACCAATACACGTTCTGCAGTAATTTCTGTAGATTTATACAGAGTCTGAACATTATTTTCTGTACTGTTAAGGCAGCATTGTGTCTCCAATCAATCCTGCTCATTTTAAAATAACTCTTTTTTAAGTGTATACTTCTAAATCCCTTGGGTTTGACAAAATGTCAATTTGTGATGCATCATTATTCGTACATCCAAAGGTCATATTGTAATAATTCATATCTTAGTACCACAGGCATGGAAAGATTCCAGTACTACCCAGAGGCCAAAAATGAGATAGAATTTGTTTCTGGAAATGTTGAAAATTGCATTGTTGAGGAGTGAATGCATACTACAAGTATTAGGTTCTTTGGGTTTCTTTTAGCCGTTTCAATTATGTATAAAATGCATTTGGTGATACAGTACTGGGAGGACTTTATTGAATAATAAATAAAAAAAAATTGTAGGCTTATTGCTGCCCCAGGTATAAGCTGTAATTTAAGGCTAAATATGTTCAAAAGCTACTTCATCATTCATTCCACCTAATCCAGGGATAAATTATTTTTGTTTAAGGTCCTGTTTCCATTGCTGAAAGATGATGTGGTGAGCAACATACCAGCTCCAGGTTTTACAGGGACATCTAATATTAGTAATGCCTTCTCTGAGTTCACATTTATTTAACCTGCTCCTACCATAGCATTCAGAGCCTCCCCTATCATTAGGTGGTAAAAGGCAATTTGTCTGTGGGAATAGCATATTTTGTCTTTTAGACTTGTGAATAGGCTACAGTATTATTATTACAATTTACTTATTTAATATAGATGTATATTTTGCTCCAAAAGTACTCTGGAAACTTAGTTGACACTAGCTGCAGAGTCTAGCTACCTCATTCCAAACGAGAGAAATTACTCTCGTTTGGAAAATGGTCCAGCAGCCAAATGAATGTAATTTTCATACTTTAATAATGTTGTTTTAGAAAGGAGGAGGAGGAGGAGCAGTATTGTTTTTCTCAGAGATAACAGAGATGGTCTTAGAGGGAATTACAAGAAATGTATTTATTTGCTTTATATTTTACCTTCCTCTTCCGGAGCTCAGGCTGGATTACATGGGATTCTTTTTTCATTTTATTTTCACAATAAAAACTCTGTTAAGTATATTGGCTGAGGAGTGTGACAGATCTCAGCCTGCTTAGCTTTTTTAGACCAATCACAGTGGGCTAAATGCATATCGCGGGTGTTTGTATGTAGGTCTTTGGTTATTCGGGTTTTCTCCCACGTAAAATTGGAGGTGTCTTGGCAACGTTTTGACGAAGTCTCATTCGTCATCTTCAGGCTGGTGTTCTTGGCTTCGTGTTTCTAGGAGCAATGTGTGTGATCGCAGCTGTTTCTTCCTTTTAACTGCCAGTGGCGGTGTGAACTGATTGGGTGGGAGCTTGGCTGTGTTCTGATTGGATGGGGGTTGGCTGTACTCTGATTGGATGGGTGTGTTCTGTTTAGGTGGGGGCTTGGTTGTGCTCGGGTTAGTCTGAGTAGCAGGGGGATTTGAGCTGGTGAGCTGTGTTGCTGTTGTTTGGCTTCGTGTTCGTGGCCATGCCATCTCTTCATGTTGGGTGTCAGTCTGCTTCATGTATGGATTGGAGGGGTTTAAAGTGACTAATGATGCAGCTGTGGTCTGGCTTCTGGTCCGTGGTCGTGCCTGATCATCATGGATATTTATAATCTCTTTTCTTTCTCTCCCTCTCTGTCTCTCGCTCTTTGTTTTTCTCTGTAAAATACATATAGTTATCAGTCTAAAGCAATTGGTCAATACACTGTAGTATGAAGGTCTGCTTTTTGCAGAATATGGACCATCATTGGATTATCTGGACTCTTTTAGTCTGGGTTCAGGCCAGGGCACAGCACTGAAAAGGCCTTGGTTGCATTTGTCTCTGATCTTTGGAGGGCTTGGGATGGAGGTGGGGCAACCATTCTGGTCCTTTTGGATCACTCAGTAGCTTTTGACATCAATGACCATGTTATTTTTCTGGATCGGTTGTGTGAGTTGGGAATGGGAGATGCTCAGGAGTGAAATCCAGCAGATTCTGACAGGTTCTGAAGAACTGGAACTTTTGAGTAGTTTGGAGAACCAGCAAATGCCATCTCTGCCTGGCCCCAGAGTGGGGTGGGAATGGAGATTTTGCAATATCCTTCCCCCAGAAGTGGGGAGGGAATGGATATTTTGCAGTATCCTTGCCCTGCCATGCTCACCAAGTCACACCATGCCCACCAAGCCACACCCACAGAACCTGTAGTAAAAAAAAAATTGAATTTCACCACTAGAGATGCTGTGTTATGATGGTTCTGTTCAGTGGTGGGTTGCCCCTTGTTCGGACCGGTTCGTAAGAACTGGTAGCATAACCAGCAGGAGGCTCCGCCCACTGACCCTGACATCATCAGGGAGTTTCTGCGCATGTGCAGAAGCGCGCACATGCACGACCCTGTTGCGAACCGGTAGTAAAGGTAAGTACAACCCACCCCTGGCTCTCTTCCTTCCTCTGTGGCCAGTTTCAGTCATTGTTGGTATGGGAGGAGAGGTTGGGCCTTAAGCCCCTGCAATGCAGAGCTGTCAGCTGCTATGTCTGGATTTAGTCAGGCCTTCCCTTGTATTATTAATTTTTGGCAGACCTCTCAAAAATAGTTTTTTTTTTAAAGATCACAAATGGTAGTGCTAAATAAAATGAGTAATCTGTTTGATTGGTATAGGCTTTGGACTTATTTATAAGGCAGTTTACGTTCTTCTATTTAGAGTTTCTGCAAAACATGGAACTATATTTTTTTCCACAGTTGAGAAACACTTGGACACCTCTGGAAAGTGAATCCAGGATCTCTAATTTCTTTTTCTCTTCTTTTTCTTTCTTCCTTTCTTTCTGCCAGCATAGCTCTAGCCATAAATTATTCTTCATTCTGCAAAGGCCAAAAGTAATTGGGCTTTTAAAAACATTAAATTTATAAATCAGTAAATGAAATTAAAGAATGACATTATGAACCCGCTATAAGTTCTTTCCATGAGGAGAATACGGGAATGACCTTCATTGACTTTAAGGCACACACAAACGCATGTACATCTAGATCAGGGCTGTCAAACTCCTGGATGCGTCATACGCTAGCCAGGCCTACGCCCATTTCAGCAAAGGGGGAAAGAGTCCCAATACATCATGTGACGCCACTATGACAACATGAGTTTGATACCCCTGATCTAGATGAAAGAGATGAGCGAACTCACATTTTTCACATTGGGGAAATTTCATAAGAAGAATTAAGTCACATTTCTAAAGGAAAAAAGGTAAGCCAACTGGATGGCTCATTTCCTGCCCTTTTCATTTATATCCTTTTTTTTTTTTTACACATATTTGAGAACTTGTGCCTAAAAAGGTTGACATGGAAGTAAATTAGTTCTTAATAGGCTATACAATATTTTATTCAATTCTATCCTGATTCTTATCCTTCTGTAGCTTCTTCATATACAATATGCTTCACCATTGTTAATGGTTTTAATTGCTAACTGCCAGATCATTAGTTATCATTGTCTGTTATGTTCTTCCTGTATTTCATGCATTCTATCAAACAAAAGATTATAATTAAACTCTGGTAAAACTTTTTTTTTTTTGAGAAGCCGCTTGGCATGAAACATAAGTTGTTTACATTTAGCCTGAAATTTGCTGTGATTTTTACATTATGAAAGAAAAATTAAAAAGCTTTTTCAAGCACAACAGCACCCAGACAGGAAAAAAAAAAAAGTAAGTTCCTAAATGAATAAATAGGGAAAAAATACATTTTTTAAAAAATTTTCTGCTTTTTCCTTGCTTTTTTTTCTTGGCCAGGCCTATTTAGAAGTAAATGCACTAAGTTCAGTGGAACTTTAAAATCTGTAATATACCAGTGGTGAAATTCAATTTTTTTTTACTACTGGTTCTGTGGGTGTGGCTTGGTGGGTGTGGTAGGGGAAGGATACTGCAAAATCTCCATTCCCACCCCACTCCAGGGAAGAATACTGCAAAATGTCCATTCCCTCCCCACTCCTGGGGGAAGTATATTGTAAAATCTCCATTCCCACCTCACTCTGGGGCCAGGCAGAGGTGGCATTTGCTGGTCTCCGAACTACTCAAAATTTCCACTACCAGTTCTCCAGAACTTGTCAGAACCTGCTGGATTTCACCCCTGTAATATACTTTCAAGCTACGATGGGTTCACAAGTTCTGAAATGGATTTTAAGAGAAACTTATTTATTAATTATATTTATTTGATGCCCATTTCACCGCACACCCACTCTGAGTGGCTTATAACATTATTATAAATATCATTTGATTAATAGCAGCAGGGCATATTTTGTATATATTAAGCAATTTAAAGTTAGATATTTTGGTTTGACAAAAATCATAAAACTGTTGGATACAGAGTTTAACTGAAGTGTTTCAGATATATTTGCACTATGCAACTTAAGGGACTTTGTTCTGAGGTTTTGCTTTTCTCTAAATGACCTTTTAATATTCTTAACAGTACTTTGCTTGTCTTGAGTCATAAATCTCAGCAGAATTATTTGTTATCTGTACCACTTAGGTAAGTTGCTTACATTTTGATACACTTGAGTGTTTTCTCTTTTGTACTGTGAAATTTAATGCAGTCAAACATGAAACCTTTCTCTTAAGCTAATGAGCAAGATGCTTCCTTTTCTGCCTACATCCAGGTAGAAAATCCTTGAACCTAATCTGTATTGGGATTGATGAAATATTGGTTATGTAATAGCTCCCGAGTTATTACCTCCTTTGACATGAGTTTATTAAGTCAGGAAAAAGAATATTTCAGAGTGTGTGTTAGCACATATATAACACCAGTAGCATGTGCAGGTGAGTTAAAACAAAATAGAATCTACTTTTAGCTGGACTCCTGCTGGGTTGACTGAAACACAGTCTAACTTAGTTAAGTAGGAAGAGTTTGAGCCTGTTGGTCTGGACAGAGTCCTCAGATACTATGAGTGCAGTCACCTTATATTATATCAATATTCCATCTGTTTGGTTAAATCTGCCCAGGGGATGACACATGGTTAGGACCATGTGATGATGAATTCATCCCTGAGTGAGGGAATCATTCCACCCTCCTCAAGTATTTGCTGCTGTGTGTTTTTGATGTGTCTCCAACCCTTCCTTTATGAGGAAGGTTGTTGAAAAAGTTGGTGGTCTTCTATTTCAGAGAAAGTGAGTTATATGTATCCCTGAGCACATTCTGAGATGACATTGATCACTCATTAATGACTTATAGTGGGACCAGGATGGGGGTTGGTTCCAGCATTGATCTTGGCTCCTTTTTATCTTTTTGTGGGTTTTGATATCATTGACCATGGTATCTTTTAGGACTAGCTCAGGGGCTTGAGAATGGGAGTTTCAGCCTTATGAGGTACATCAGAGAAGAAGGATAACTAAATGAGCTAATTTTACTTTATGGCAAAGCTATATTAAAAGGATCGTGTAAGTCTCAAAGTACTTCTTTCCCTATTTCTTTACAGACCAAGAAAGTAGGAAAGGTCTCTTCTGAATCTCTTGCCCTGTCCACATTCCTGTTGCAGGCTCAGCTGTCTTTTATCTAACCTTTCCTTTGGTTGTTTCTTTGCCCTGTCTCTCAAGGTTATTCTCACATGCAATTACAAAGAGGCATAGTATTGCAATGGTTCTTCTAATTCTTGCATGGTCAATTCCTGTTGGTTTTCAGAAGAAAAGATCCATATGTGGGCCATTGGTGCCTCATTTCTTTCCCCACTCCCTTTTACTTTAGGGGTCATCTAGATCTTGGAGATTTTCCTTCTTTAGAGCTGGATAGGATCACACTACCTCAGCCAGAACCACTGCCAATCTGGAGGTTCCCTCCAAACTCATAGAACCTACTGGTCTCAGAAGACCTTTGAACTATATCTGGTATACAATTGCTCCCATTCCTGAATCCAGAGGACCTACCAATAGCCACTTATATTTTAGTCACCTTGTGTCTGTATTATTGCAGTGCATCATACATCATACAGTGCATCTACCCTTGAAGAACACTCAACGTAAAGCACAACAATTAAAATGTAAAACCATTTTAATTGTTTGAATGCATAAAAATAGTCTTTGGTTTAATCTTTCTATTTTTTTCTTCATCATTTGCTCTTTCTAATTCTTTGGTTAGCTACCCTGAGTCACATGGCAGTGAGCAGCCATATAAACCTAAATAAATAAATAACTCCAGATGGGGTTCTTGGTAGAACAACGAAGACCTCATCTCTTTTCTACATCCGCATAGCAAGGAGTTGGGCTTTGACCACTCTGCCATAACCGCCCTCCAGGGGTGAAATCCAGCAGGTTCTGACAGGTTCTGGAGAACCAGTAGTGGAAATTTTGAGCAGTTCGGAAAACTGGTAGCGGAAATTTTGGGTAGTTCGGAGAACCGGCAAATACCACCTCTGGCTGGCCCCAGAGTGGGGTGGGAATGAAGATTTTGCAATATCCTTCCCCCAGGAGTGGGAAGGAAATTGAGATTTTGCAGTATCCTTCCCCTGCCATGCCCACCAAGTCACACCCCGTCCACCAAGCTACGTCCACAGAACCGGTAGTAAAAAAAATTGGATTTCACCATTGCCGCCCCCTATTACTTTTTTTATCCTTCTGCATAGTATTTATCTGCAGGTTCTTAAATTAACTAAGCCAGAGGAAAAGAAGGAGCTGATTTATTGTTCAGAAATGGTACCTAAGGATCCCTATGTGTTCTGAAACATCATTTTCATTTTTGAACCAAAGCCCTGTGTAGTCCTAATAATACATTTATGAAAAAGACTGAACTTTAGCACACTTTTTTCTCTGACTAGAAGAGTTCATGCTCTAATGATGCATCTCTATAATAATAGTATTACAGTGGTCAAAAAAATATGGATTATAAATCATTTAAAACAAAAAAAAAAAACAATTATAGTATATCCTAATGAATGTTAGAAGGCCCAATTTTTCTTTATGACAATAATGAATATTTTTCCATACATTGCATTGTGAACTTTGATCTACAGTGCTAAATGGAGCTGCTTGTTATTCCATAATTCAGAATTGTTTTCTTTGACATTTAAAGAAACGTGTTTCAAATGTACTCTCCCAATATTCTCCTTATACTTATGCAGTCTATGATATCTTTACCCATGTTTATTTTGATTTTATTCCATTTACATCTATACATTATTAACTAAGAGCAGGTATGGATGTATAACTGCTGTTAACACTGTCGCTAGCAGCTCAAGAAAATTCTTAAGCAGCTAAGTCCATTTCAAGATAGATGATAGATAGATGAGAGAGAGA
The DNA here is from genome assembly GCF_059756535.1 of Pantherophis guttatus. Classification (NCBI taxonomy): domain Eukaryota; kingdom Metazoa; phylum Chordata; class Lepidosauria; order Squamata; family Colubridae; genus Pantherophis; species Pantherophis guttatus. Next base: position 53,581,142 of record NC_142064.1, read on the forward strand.
GAGAGATACAGATACAGATAGAAATAGAGATAGACATATATAGATACACACACACATTATATCCAGGCAAAAGCAACTTCATCTAATATCTATGCATAATTGATATAAAGCAATAAACTCAAAAATTTTAAATGTAAGAACTAGCATGATAAACCAGAAAAAAAGATAGTTATTGTCTGTATAATGCAGTGTTTCTCAGAAAATTTAAGATGTGTGGACTTCAACTCCCAAAATTGCCTAGCATGCTGGCTAGGGAATTCTGGGAATTGAAATCCACACATTTTAAAGTTGCCAAGGCGGAGAAACAGTGGTGTAATATAACACATTATTGGGGGGGGGAATCAAATAGTCTGAGTCATCAATAACCTGGAGGAGGGAGGAGTGTGTGTGTGTTCCCTTCTTGGAAATATGTCCATCTCAGTTTTGAGTTTGGCATCAGTTGGCTCCTTCTTCTCCACCTCCTCCTCCTTCTTCTACCTCTCCCCACTCCCTCTTTCCTATTTCTTTTGTGATTCCAATCAGTCCTTTTGTGAAACATTCTTAAGTTAGCATATGCTGTGGAGAAATTGCCAATTGGCATCAGCACTCTTTGGAAAAATTGTGGCTTAATGAACAATATTTTTTAAAAGAATTTTGACTTATAAATTGTATTTTCATTGATCCTCTAATTGGACTTTTTGAAATGTTATCCAGACTTTTAATGTCAAGTGTATTAAGTAGTGGTAGAGAGGTGTCTTCCTTTTTTCTCTTTAAGCTTTAGAATATCCAGCTGTTAGGAAACAAGGGACTTTTCACACAGCAATCACTTTAGCAGACATCAATGGGAGATGTTCCTTAACTCTTCAGAATGTTTATTTATGAAACTGAGAGCAGAGCTATTTAATATATTTGTTATCTACTTTTCTGTATGACCTAGGGGAAAAAGATCTCACCGTATCTCTGGAAGAACTTACTATATTGCCAAATTTTATCGTTGCCACAAAAAAGAAATGCACATATTTATCTAAGGAAGACAGTAGTAGACTGAAGGGTGAAAAAATATACTTGAAAAAGTTAATTCTGCTTTAGGATCTAAACTAAAAATAACCTTTAAAAAAATGGTCCAGCTGAAGTCAGCTTCTTTTGGCTGAAATCCAATTCTGTCAGCAAAAGGATTCAGCTTAATTTCATCTCAGTCACTCCAAGGCCCTGTTGACTATTTATGACCATTTCAGCTGTCTCTCCATAGCTCAATTATAATTTTAATGTTTCCACATAATGTATATATTTTAATTTCAATTGAACTTATTATTGTATCCTTGTGATTATTTATTTTATCCGATTTGTGACCGTTGTTTAATAGTAATGGAATTTACCCATTCTTTCCAATCATTTGAAAGGCTAAAATGAAGAATAGATACTACTTTCAGGTTTATCTGGTGAGACTAGAGATATTTGAAACTGTGATACATGTTTTACATAATTTTATTTTATTGTATTTTACATTTTATTCATTTCTAATGTACATTTAGCATCAGGGTGTAATCCTAATATTAGCACAGGTTTGTGATGTGTTTTTAAATATAGTCTACAAAATCAGATTGAAGATGCAATAAACAATTATTTTTAATTTAACTCACAATCTCTCACAATTAATTACAATCTCTGGATAGTTTTGATGGTGGATGTTTTTGGTTTATTTAATAACCATATTGTAAATTTTGCATTTTGTTGAGTAATATTAAGCTTCCAGCATCTCTTCAAGATGTGCAGCTCCGATTTGTCATTATCCTCTTAAAAAAATCTAATATAAACCAAACTTCTGCATCAACCTCAGCCCTATTATGTTCATTCATAGTCCATCATTCTGTTTAATTAGTCTAATGAATTTCTTCATTGCCGATTACTAAATAACTGTACTTCAGTAAGTATTCAGCTATAATTTGTCTCTATTATGCTTGACATTAAAGGCATTCTTAAAATCAGAAATACAGTGAAGATAGTAAGATAGTAAGCAGGCAATTATCATTTTCTCAGAATAATACAGTACCAGGGAAGCAAAGGTGTTACCCAAATTAGGCAGGACTGGTTCCAATGATAATTAGCCAACCATTTCCACTCTCTCTCTTCCTCTGTCCCCAAGCACAGAAGACTGCAAGATAATTGAAGACTGCAAGATGCCCAGAAGACTCCAAGATGCATGATAATTAGTCATCCATCTGCAAGAAGCAGAGAAGAAGGAGGTAAAGTGGCACACGGGCTCAGTGCCAGGACCCAAAATGACAGCAGTCAGAAAAAAGCCTAGGAAATGCTTAGAAAAATTAACAAGTTTGCAGGAACCAGACTGAACTGCTTTGTGTCCCTTTTTAATTAAAAAAAGAAATCTTAAAAAAAAATTAAAACCAAATAGCTCCAGTACCTCCAGTAGCTTGATAAGACACACAAGAAATTGTTATGATGGTGTCATAGCTACGATTGGTGTGATAATTCTTTTCCTTTGATCTTAATGGAGACCCATACAAATAATTGAAGTGGGACTTTGCTCATGAATGAAGATTGCCTGAGAACCACTCTTGCAAAATAATGGAAGTCACCCCCCCCCAAAAAAAACCCAAAGTGTGGGATGACCTTAGCACAGCTGTTGTAAATTTAATTCAGGATAAATTTAAAGAGAAGTACCTGCAACACTTAATCGCTGATATTTAATAATTATTAACTTCTATCTTAAATTGATTAAACTGAAGATCAAGGTAGTTGATATACTTTCAATTTCCTTTACTATGGCAACTAAAGCTTTTCTATTATTATTTTTATTTAAGTAATATTTTAAGGCTTAATATACTCTTTATCCCCTTCTTGGATTACTGCCTTGTCGTGGTGAAGGGGCTTGCGTAGCTCAATGAAGCTATGAGCTATGCCGTGCAGGACCACCTAAGATGGACAAGTGATGCGGGTGAAGAAGGAGAGTGCAAAAGTTGGCATGAAACTCAACATTAAGAAAACTAAGATCATGGCATCCAACCCTCTCAATTCCTGGCAAATAGATGGGGAAAAAATGGAGGTAGTGACAGATCTTATTTTCCTGGGCTCCAAGATCACTGCAGATGGGGGCTGCAGAGAAGAAATTAAAAAACGCTTGCTCCTGGGGAGGAAAGCTATGGCAAATCTAGACAGCATTCTAAAAAGCAGAGACATCACCCTGCCAACAAAAGTGCATATAGTCAAGGCTGTGCTTTTCACAGTTGCAATGTATGGCTGTGAAAGTTGGACCATAAGAAAGACTGAGCACCAAAGAATTGAGGCCTTTGAACTATGGTGCTGGAGAAGACTCCTGCGAGTCCCTTGGACTGCAAGGCAATCAAACTGGTCAGTCCTAGAGGAGATCAACCCTGACTGCTCTTTAGAAGGCCAGATCCTGAAGATGAAACTCAAACACTTTGGCCACCTAATGAGAAGGAAGGACTCACTGGAGAACAACCTAATGTTGGGAAAGATTGAGGGCAAAAGAAGAATGAGATGACAGAGAACGAGGTGGCTGGATGGAGTCACTGAAGCAGTAGGGGTGAGATTAAATGGACTCCAGAGGATGGTAGAGGACAGGAAGGCCTGGAGGAACATTGTCCCTGGGGTCATGATGGGTCAGACATGACTTTGCAACTAACAACAACAATACTCTTTATACATTTAAGGTTGTAAGATAGGAGAGCAATTTGTCCAGTCTACAAAATGAGGTGACTTTATTCAGTTTATACTTCTCCAACATATCAACCTGTATTACGCTAAATATAGGTAACTATAGGAAGGAAAGGAAGGGAAGCATACACCATATAGGTAGTCCTTAATTTACCATTGTTTGTTTAATGATGGTTCAAAGTTACGCCAGCCTTGGAAAAAGTGACTTATAACCTGTACTTGCACTTATGACCATCATACCACCCCCATGGGGTCATGGGATTGCAATTTGTGACTTTCTTTTGCTGGCAAATATGGTAAAAATGTTCATTGAGGAAGCTGGATTCATGTAATAACAATATGTTTCACTTAATGGCTGCCATAAAAATTGTTGGAAAATCGGGTTTGATGCAACCTATGACCGCACTGACCTACAACAGATATTCCAGTTCCAACTGTGATTGTATGTGTACAATGCAAATGCTAGCCTTATGTACTTGCTATGTCATGTTGGTACCATTGTGGTTAGGAATGATTACCAATGAGCTAATATAAAATGGAATTAATAGAAAGTACAGGGGAAAAAAGAGACAATTTTAGAGCATTTCTAAGTTCCTATAGGGTAGAGTAGGAATATACTGTAGAATGCCATTTCAGCTGGTGGTCCCTATCATTTACTTGGAATTTCTTAGATAGATAGATAGATAGATAGATAGATAGATAGATAGATAGATAGATAGATAGATAGATAGATAGATATGTGTATATGCGTGTGCCTTTATATCTATATCTATGTATCTATGTGTTTGTGTGTGTATGTATGTACATATATGTGTGTGTGTTTGTGCATGTGTGCATACATTGTAATCAGTCTTTTAATATTTAAGTAATTAGTTTATTAAATTGTTTTATATATTTAGACTCATTTGGTTATTACTTTTTATTGAGATTTCAAATTTTTATTAGTTTATCAAAATGTAAAATACAGAAATATGAAGAAAAAGGAGAAAATTATGGGACAACAGGGAAGGAAAGTGAAAAGGTTATTACTTTTTTGCAAATAAAATGGTTTGAGGACATTTTAGGGACACATGACTTTCAATTTCCACATTTTTTGTTTCTGTTCTGTACTTGCTCTGAATTCACAGTTTACGGACATTTGCAGATGACACTGAGAACTGATGTCTTGGAATAACTCTGAAAACTTTCCATATCAACACATAACTCCCTAAAAAAATGAAATTCTGATGTCAGTTGGCAAAAACCTACTTCAGTTGAAAAAACAGTTAACAGGAAGCAGTTCAATTAGTCTTTCAATGCACCCATCCATTTGATGATTAAGAGTGATAGTGTTTATACATTCAGAAAAGGTTTTTCTTAAGAGGTGAATGAAGATAAACGAACCTTTACTAAATCTTGACAACTTTCTTTGCATCGCTGGTGAAGAGTAGGTGCCATTGATTGACGGTGGATACATTTGCAATAAAGGTAAAGGTTCCCCTCGCACATATGTGCTAGTTGTTTCCGACTCTAGGGGGGCGGTGCTCATCTGTTTCAAAGCCAAAGAGCCAGCGCTGTCCGAAGACATCTCCGTGGTCATGTGACAGGCATGACCAAATGCCAAAGATGCATGGAACACTGTTACTTTCCCACCAAAGGTGATCCCTATTTGTCTACTTGCATTTTTTACGTGCTTTCGAACTGCTAGGATGGCAGAAGCTGGGATGAGTAATGGGAGCTGACCCCATTATGCAGCACTAGGAATTCGCACCGCTGAACTCTCGACCCTTCGATCGACAAGCTCAGTGTCTTAGCCACTGAGCCACGATGTACCTTTACCTTTACATTTGCACTACGAATGGGCTAAATTTTAAGCATATCCCTCAAGGAACTCAAATGAGAGAAACCCAAAAATATGGCATAACATCTAAAAGAAAAAAGAGATAGTAGCCTTTGTGGGAATATTTTGGTATGCATTATTCATAAGCTGCTTTAGGGAATCTTTATTTCTAGACATAACTTTATTTCGGTCATTGACCAATAAAAGTACAATCAATATAATGAATATCACAAAACTATCCCCTAACAAGAACTATTAACGACCATTTGTGGGTGAAACTCTCATACAATGTAGCAAACATTTTGCTACTTTTTGAGAAATAAATTCATCTTGATTATTTAGTAGATCTTGCAGATAAAAACTATCCTGGAAAATGTAAATAAAAGAAGAGTAATCAATTGGTGGCGAATGTCCCTGTAGAATTGGCAATAAAGAAGAACATGGACTGTGATTTCTATGGCACCCATATCATAGAGGCAGCTTTAGGGATCTGATCTGAACTAAGAAATTTAAAACAATCAAATAGTTTGAGAAACTGCTTTCTTACGACAAAGGTTACATTCATATACCCATTTATCTAGTGGTGAAATCCAAAATTTTTTACTACTGGTTCTGTGGGCATGGCTTGGTGGGCGTGGCATGGCTTGGTGGGCGTGGCTTGGTGGGCATGGCAGGGGAAGGATACTGCAAAATCTTCATTCCCACCCCACTCCTGGGAGAAGGATATTGCAAAATCTCCATTCCCACCCCACTCTGGGGCCAGCCGGAAGTGGTATTTGCCACTTCTCCGAACTGCTCAAATTTTCTGCTACCGGTCCTCCAGAACCTGCTGGATTTCACCCCTGCATTTATCCATTGTTGGATTCAAATAAATGGCACTCATAAAAAAATCTCCCCCTCTTTTCACGACCCTAAAATCCCTTAATTTGGGGCAGAGTTGTAATGACTAGATGGAGCTGAGGGTTTACTGGCCAGATGCTCTCCCTGATGCTACACAGAGCTTGCAGCAGATATTTTTTCTGTGCACTCTGCTGCTACCTAGGATTGAACTCTCAACCTTCTGAGTGGGAGGTGAGCAGCTTCACCACCAGGCCACCATGCTGCTCAAATAAATGGCACTCATATGTTTGTTAAAATATTTAAGGTTACTGTTTGCTGTTCACTAGGAATTCTACTCACACATGTCTAAGATACTTTTATACATGTTTTAATTTTCAAATCTCAAACATACAATATGTTCTAGTTATGGAGAGATCATCAAACAGTATCAAAACATACTGTTTGTTTTACTCAGGCCTGGCTTTTGTACTGAAACTGGCTTTTCATTAGAAAAAATTAGTCTTTTAGCCTTTTTATCTATTTCATGGAGAAGACTCATCTGGCATGTTCAAGCATCCATGACTTAAGTGTATCATTGAATTCTATGTAATTTCAACCTGTGATTTTTATCTACAAAAATTTCTAAAAAAAGAATGAGTCACAAAAATGTTTTTGTCTTTCCCATCAATAGTACAGGATTTCTTTGGAGATGCTTTGAATGGGTACCAGCTCAAATTACAAGAGATTTGACAATAAGATTTGGGTGTTTGTTAGAATGATAATGGATATAAATTTTTATGTATTTTGCATATATCCCATTCATTTTAGTTAGTTTTATGAAAATGCAAACTTTCAAAATATGAATGTAGCTTGTAGGGAGCTTATTTTAAACACATAAAAGCAAAATTGCTGAACAGTTATTTCCATGATGAAATTTGGAGAATTCTGACGTATAGTATAGTATAGTATAGTATAGTATAGTATAGTATAGTATAGTATAGTATAGTATAGTATAGTATAGTATTCTTTTGGAACAAACTGCTGTTCTATACAAGATTTCCATAGAAAATTCTTCTTTTTCTCCCTCTTCTATACTATCTATTTTTCTCAGCTCCATGGGATATAAATGGTCCTTTGTGTTTAACCACAAATATTTTATCATTCCTAAAGCACTCCTATTTATCTAATGGAGGTGAGCAGATCAGGGTTTCAAGAACCACTAGATTTTACTGGTAGCAAAATCTGTATTTTGATTATTTATAACCAATGCAGCTAGAAGGAAAAGCATGGAGGTGACTATAGCCTACTTGTGAATATAATCTATGAATAGGCGGATAATAAAGAAAACATTTTATCTGGTAATTTTTTCCTTTTCCTTTTAAATTTTGCTCCGACATATAATTTCACTCTTTGAAGATTACACATATACATCCCCCTGGATTCCTATGCCGACATTTGTAGTGTGATTTCTAATCAAAAGCAATTAAAACAGCATTCAAAATTTCAATAATACAAGGACAGGCAAATTATTTTTATTTATATGTTTGGAAATGTTATTTAAGGAGCATTCCCTTAAAGTGAGTCTCTCAGAGATCTGCGTTGCTGCTGTTTCAGATGGCTACAACTCTTTGTAAACCTTTGGTGCACAGACTGTTCTTGCCATGATCCTAAATGATTGTTTCAAAAGGCTTTGTAATTCGATTAAAAATTGCATGCAGGTTGGGCTAGGGCCACACGCGGCCAATTCCTGCACTAATGAATCAAAGACAAATTATCTTCATCAGTGCATAAAAATACATACAGAATTGGATCCTGGCTTTCTTACAGAACATGATTGTGCAAGTTATACTCATAAATGATTTTCATTAAAAATTGGATTGAAAATTCACCAAAACGGAGACAAGAATGGAATGACAACTGAAAAGAAGGATAGTCAGCCTAGGAGATCAAGCATAAGAACCATTCAGAAAAGAAATCCACCTGTTGTAGCTCAAAGCCTGAGAAAGAGCCAAGTCTTTGAAGGCCATTCAAAAGACTACAAACTATGGTTGATTCAAATCTTTTGAAGAGAAGGAATGCAGTTCCCAAAAAGCATATTGACTTTGTCTGATCTTACAAGATCCTTTACAGGGTCATTCTAATAACTAGGTCCTATGCCATGTAAGCCTTTCAAGCAATAACCAGCACCATGAATTATATTTGGATGCCTACCAGTAACCATCCTGGCAAATAGATGGAGAAGAAATGGAGGTAGTGATAGATTTTATTTTCCTGGGCTCTAAGATCATTGCAGATGGGGACTGCAGCCAAGAAATTAAAAGATGCTTGCTCCTGGGGAGGAAAGCTATGGCAAATCTATACAGCATACTAAAAAGTAGAGACATCACGATGGGTCGGACAAGACTTTTCAACTAACAACAACAACAACAACAACAACAACAACAACAACCAGTATAATTTATGAAGCAATAGTATTACAGAGCAGTATTGTCACACCCTCATAACTGCTCATTATTGCTACATTCTGGATCAGCTAAAACTGCCAAGTGATTTTCTATGGTATTCCCTAGTAAATTCATTGCAATGCAGGTAGTCCTTGAGTTATGATCACAATTGAGCTCAAAATTTATGATGTTAAGTGAGACATTTGTTAAGTGAGTTTGCCCCATTTTATGACTTTCCTTGCCATGGTTGTTAAGTGAATCAATGCATTTGTTAAGTTAGCAACAGAGTTGCTGCAATGGTTGTAAGTGTGAAAAATGGTCATAAGTCACTTTTTTCAGTACCATTGTCACTTTGAATTATCACTAAATGAACTGTTGTAAATCTAGGACTACCTGTAGTCCACACAAAAGCTAACTCACAAATGATTTTGAGAAGGGTCTCCCCACCCAGGAACAGGGATACTGGGTATAAATTGAATCTGTGCTTTCCTGGTGCCACCTTGCTATTAAGGTGGAGTTAAGAGTCCAGGAAGATCCCTAAATTTTGCATCAAATCATCTGAGAGAATGCAACTCCACTCACAGGTAGAGTTGGAAGATCCCTGGAATTGGGAGACCCGTAGTTTAAGTCTGTTCCTTTTTATCCAAGCTCTGGGACAATACCCTTGCTTGTCAAAGATCAAGATATACAGATGATTATCATTAGAGAGTCATGATACCTGACTTCATAACAATTGATGACCTTATTGAATAAATTGAAGTAGATGTTAAATAGGAGGGTCTAGAACATTAAACGTTGGGACACCTTGCAGACAGGGGTGGGCTTCAAAAATTTTAGCAAGGGGTTCTCTGCTCAGTTGTTGGGTGGGTATGGCCATGGTGTGCATGGCCTAGTTGGGCTCCTGCACCATGGCAGGAGGGTGTTTTGCCCTCCCCAGGCTCTGGAGGCTTTTCTCGAGCCTCCGGGAGGGCGAAAATCGCCTCCCCAAACTCCGGAGGACCTCTGGAGGCTGGAAACTTCCCAAACTTCCAGTAGGCCCATTTTTTGCCCTCCCTGAGCCTCTGTGCATGCCCTGCACTTACCTGCATCCAAAATGGGCTGTGTGGGGACTCCTGGGAGGGGTGGGGAGGAGTGGGCAGAGCAGGGCAGGGCCAGCCAGGAGTGGGATTTGGGGGTTTTCTGAACTGCACAGAATCTTAGCCAGAGGTTCTCCCAAACCCCTGCAAACCCCCAGCAGCCCACCCCTGCTTGCAGGTCAATGGTTTTGAACTTGATCTTTCCCCTCCCATCAACATAGATTGGGATCAGCCATAGAGAAACAGGGATAATCACTACAGTACTGTGTATCCCATTCCTATTTCTCATAATTGGGCCATGATTAGCATGATTTATAGTATTAGAAACCACTGACACATCAGGGACCACAAGACAGGGACCATTTCACTTTTCAGAGTTCTAATGCTTTTTTATTTGTTAACCAAGAATTCTGCTGCTGAGATTTAGCCATTTTGCTTACCAAATTTTAGCAACATCATCTTGGGACCTTGGAATTGCATGCAACCTGTAGGCCAGAGGTTAAGCCAAAAATAAACAAAATGCAGACTGATTAAAAAAAGCGTCACTGCTCCCAAGGAAGTTGAGGGTTTGAAACAGAGATGTAAGTTTGAAACTTATCTTGAGTCTGCACCATTTAGACTCCATTTTTGGGAGTCAAAGGAAGGGTGTCCATGGGAGAATTCATGGTGGATGATAAAAAAGACAACATAGTTTTAGTTGCACAATTGTGGCCACTATCTTGGCTTTTTAACATTTTCCAATGGATGTCCTGACATATTTTGCCCATTAAAAATGTACAGATCAGCCTAATTTTTGGTCGCATTAGTATGAAGGTTTTGTTCATTAGTGCAATCCTTTGTTTTTGGACAATCTCTTCAATCACTTATATTGTCACTTTTTTATATGAGTTGCACCTTTTAATATATGTATGAATGTCCTTTGTGGGATACATTTTCTCCAAATCTGTATTTCTGACTGAGAATATTTTTATTTTGGTTTTTAGCAATAATCTTTTGCTAGAAGATTACTGCTACTGCTGCTTTCCTGAGCCACAATGAAATCGGCTTAGCGCATTGTACTATTTTGTTCCTACTGAATTCTCTACCGGATGTCATTTACATTCTTAATCTTCTACTCATGAAACAAGGTTAGGAGCAAAATGGGATGGATATATTGTCTTAAGTCAAGGGTTATATGGCTTTATAATTAGTAACTAATTTTCAAATCCTCATTTCAAAATAATTGAATGCTAAAGGCTACTTTAGATGGCAGGGGCAACCTCACACAACTTTATTTTGATTGCTTCGAACATTTTTATCTTTCCTCCCTGTGACACACAGTTTATGTAGAGATAAACGAAGAGTGTCAGCATTGATTTTGGCTGAGAAAAATGCAGAACAGAACCTGACTTTGGACATAACATGAGTTCATAGGGAGCCAAGGCCTTCAGGGGGTTGGTATAATTGATCATCAAATTCTAGTGACATATTGTTTGGCATTTGCCACTTACAGTCTGTGTCAGAATGAACCAGTTTCATCAGTCATTGAAGGACAAATGACCCATCAGCATGTCATGGAATTGAAAGTTAGAGTTAACTCAATGTGATAGGCAGCAGGCCCAGTCATTACATCTTTCAAATATGAAGGCTAATTTTTCAAGAATTAAATATATTGCTGCTGTTAATATTTTAAATCAATCTCGGCATTTATTTGTAACTCCAACAATTTATTTAATGAGAAATCACCTATAAGAACTTGTTGTTATATAAAATGAAATATAAAAGAGAAAGAAATATAATGTTTGGCACACAAGGATTACAGAGACACACTTTCTCTCCCTCCAACAGAAATAAATGGGTCTGGTTTAGAATATGCTTAGTTAAGGAAATCAGGTAAAAGTTACATGAATTTAATTGTTTCTTTTCAGTTGGTATATCTTTAAAAATATCAGCACTTCAATATCATTAACTTCATTTTAAGAGCAGTAGAGAATAATGGAAACTTTTTGACCCAGCAACTTTTTTCAGAGACTCTAAAAATTCTTTTATTAATGAATTCTAGTGTGGTTATTTATTTGGACTAGAAATTACTGTAAAAATCTCTATATGATTTAATACCACATATCTCAGTTTTCTATAAATAGTTATATTAATATTAACAGTATACTGTAAAATGAAACATGTCACCTGCTACAATAGTGAATGTCATAACAGACTCACAATATTATGTATTTTCATAAGTTACAATGGGAAGGAAATAACACTAACTACAGAAGACTTTTCAATACCATATCACTGCAAAAACACATGTTCCTCTTCAGCAACTTTATATCTGCTAGGCAGGAAACGTGTATTTAGGGAAAGGCAATGATTATTCGAACATTAAAAAGACACACTGAATTCTTTCTAGCAAAATAGAAGCAACTGTCATAATTTTAATTTAATGTAAGCTAAAATGATAAACATTTCAAATAACTATAGGATGTTAGCACAAGAAAATGGAATCAGATTTGACAAATTATTTTTGCAGTAAAATTAACATTTCCCAAAATGTGACTTGCTAGAAAAGCCAAATATATCAGTAAAGTAATCCATCATTAATTTTCATGTTCCTACCTTTATCTTGGAATTATCCTGCCCAGAATAACTATTAAGGAATAGCAATAAATAAACTATTATTTATTGCTTTCTAGATATGACTGACCAACTCCTTAACTGAAATTATTATTTTCACCATTATTTTCACCATTTCACCATTCCAATTTGCTATCATAGAATTATTGAGTTTCAAGAGTCCAACTCTCTGCTCAGTGCAGAAATCTACATTGAAGCAACATAGATAATCTCTACTTGAACTCAATGGGGAAGAAGCCTACCACTTCCTTGCATAATTGTCTCCACTGTTCTTTCTATTAGCAAATTTTCTAACATGAATTTGGAATCTCCTTCTTGTAACTTAAGTCCATTATTTTGTATTGTTTACTCTGGATTGATAGAGTGATATTCTATATTTGAAAGTATCATCCTACTTTAGTGTATTCATAATGTTAAATTTTCACAATTATCTTCAAAGGAATTTGGTTGCCCAAATCCTTCTTAAAGTATTATGTCCAGAGCTAAATGTACCAAAACACTGAGATCTAATTCTTTCATGTTTGTGTCTTTGGGGTAAAAAAATAAAACAACAACACTTCTGAAGCCCAAGAATTGCCCTGAAGGAATCCAATTTTCTCTAGGTTAATCAGGGACTATTCTTACATGAATTCAGCTCAGTCTTTCATGGAAGAAAGCCTTTGTTCCCAACACTAAATAGTTATTTTGCTATTAATTTTTATTTTTAAAGCCACTTTTTCTGGATGCACTGTATAGGACTGCCTACACATTTTGAAATACTTTCAAATCCAAGGCAGGAGAGGAAAAGGAGTTCTTCTTGAAAAAAAAAACTACTTGATCTATCTTGTAGTTGTCAGATGCAATATAATAGGGGTGTCAAACTCAAAGCCTGGGGGGGCAGAACTGGCCATGGAGTGCTTGGATCTGGTTCATGGGGCCACCCTGGAAACAGCAAAGGACCGGCCCGCGGTGCCTCTACCAATGAAAATGGAGCTCAGGAGGGCCACATGTGGCTCTTTTGAGCTCCGTTTTCACTGGCAGAGGGTTGCAGGATGCCATCACAGCCAAAAACGGAGCACATGAGAGCCACATATGACCCTCCTCAGGTCTGTTTTCTCTGGCAGATGGTTGCAGGAGGCCATCTCAGCCAAAAACGGAGCTCGGAAGCCTGTTTTTACTGGCAGAGTGCTTGGGCCACAGGCAAGCCTGACTCGAGTGACGTTGAGCTGACCACACCCACCCAGTCCCCCGAGGTCAAACACAACCCTGATGTGGCCCTCAATGAAATCGAGTTTGACACCTCTGCAATATAATATGCCATTATAAACCTCAGTAGCTGTCTCTCACCTTCCCTCCTCCCCTCTTCCCTCCCTCCCTCCCTCCCTCCCTTCCTTCTTGCAAGTTCTTAAGAGTTCCTTTTGCCTTAGGCCATACCTTTCCTTTACAAGATTTCAGCATTTGACCAATTCACCAAGAATATGAAAAAGTACTACTATGTTTATAATAGTAGCTTTTGGAAAAAATGAAAAAAGTTTAGCAGTGATAAGATATATTTTTAAAATTTTGGGAACTACTAAAAGGATTAAAACATATCTTTAAACTTATTATTTTTGAACCCTTATGTTTGCTTTCTACATTTTCTATGCTAAATCTAGGCACTTCCCTTGTTGGAAGTAATGGAGCATTCTAAAACCAGCATGGTCCACTTGATTCTAAATCAATGTCAAAAGTTTGTATCACTTTGTTCAACCAATCTTTTTACCTAGCAGATATAGATAATATATCTATATCTAGATATATCTATATCTATATCTAGATATTTCTATATCTAGAAATAATTTTTAAAAAAATCATGATTTTAAGTTTTTTCAATTTTCAATTTTTCTATCTCTTTGATCTTCCAAAAGTGCGTAATTGTGTATTGACCGTGGATCTTCATTTCTGAAAGAAAGATATTTGCATGTAAATTTATCGTGTTTGCTCTGTTAATCTTGCCTTTCTATTTCCCTTCCCTTGGATGTCCTTATAAATGCTAGGATGGTCCATCAGAAACAGTAGGAATTCTCTGAGCTAGAGAAATAATAGAACCTGACAATAATAATCCTCTGTTTTGTAGCCCTTCTTGATTATTGTCATATTTTGTTTCTTTTGAAAATGAATGGTCATGATTTATAGCCTAAAATTAGAATGGCTAGATCCATACACAGAATGGAATGCTCCTGTGTGTATAACAGTGCAGTATAAGAGGTAAACTTAGACAAGACAACTGTTTGTAATAAAATTAACTTGCTTATACTTTCTGTTTTCACTCTTAAGGGATGTATTCTTTATTAAGACATATTTTGAGAAATCATTGTATTATCTTAGTCTTTTTCCAGAAAAAGATTGTATTGTTATAATAGAATGCAATATTGGAAATTAATTTCCCCATAAAGATAATTTTCCCGTACCTAATAGAGAACCTGGACAAATTTAGAAGAAAATTGGAAGCACAAATGATCCCAAACACAAGATAACATAAGGAATGTATTAAATTTGATTGGTTGCCTTTGCTTTACTGTACATATATGCTACGTATTTTCTTTGTTCTTTGTCTTCCCTTTGGAACACCATTTTCTTTTGGGTAGAGAGAATAAGGGAGTTCTAGTTCTGCCATAGGCACAACGCCACTGGGACACCTTAAGCTGGTCACTCTCTCTTAGCCCTAGGAAACTAAAAATCCACTTCTGAAAAACTTTGACAAGAAAACTAGTCAAGGTAATCACCAGGAGCAAACACTGATTTTCTTATTAATTGAGTTGCTAAAAAATAATTGGCACATGATTATTTAAGTCAATTATTCAATGTCAGGTTATTTCTAAACTAGTGCAGTTTGTGTCTGTATGACTGAATCAAGATATAAAATATACGGTCAGTGGAATAAAACGTGCATTGATTCAGTGTCAATGGTGCATTTGATTGTGGACTTATATGTAGCTAGGTCATCTTAGGGAGATACATAATGCAGGCCTGGGAGAACAAAACAGTGGATAACTGGTAAATATCCTTAGTGTAATAATCAGGGATACAGCAATGCTGACTTTTTTTCAGTGGTTTTCTAAAGCCTCATTTGAAATATCTTTACCTGTTTAGCTATAAAGATGCCAGTGAAGGCCTTGGTGAAAATAAATGGCTGAAAACATTGGTTTCGAATCATAGGGTCGTGTTATTTTGCAGAACACTATAGCTCCCCACTAACTTCTTGGGTGGGAATGCTACAAAATACCAGCCTCGTACAATAAAAATCTTTGTCACTGCTTTTATTTAACTGTAGCAATATTGAAGTCTGAATTCAAATTTGAAATCTCCATACCCTTTAATTGGGGGGATGCAAAATTAGGTCTGGTGGAATAAACTAGTACAAACCCAATATAAAAATTTGGCAAATTTGGAAAGCAAATGACAGGTTCTGTCAATCCAGCTATTATACCATTTTGTCAGGTTGAGAGTTACAAGAAGCATGTTCAACTTTCTATGAATTTAAACTATGTGGGAAACCAAAGTTATATTTATTATAAAAATGACTGCATTGGGACCTGAACAACACTGAAGCAGACTGAGTTATGTTTTGTGATCATTCTCTTTTAAGAAAAATGATGTTTACTGGTTCCTAGAATTGCACACTCAACACTTGCGTGCTCAAGCTGAATAAATCAAATAAATGAATGAATACCAGGCAAAATACCTCTTGGAAAAAATACTAGTTGAATGAATGGATGGATGATAGATATTATTGCTATCTTGTGCCACTTATTTCTCAATAATTAACATTTTTCTTTCAGTATTTCAGAAATAGATTTTTTTTCATATTTAGACCAGTCCCAGATAACATCACATGGATTTGATAAATTTAGGAAATATATGCATTGAACGGAGTCTCTTATGAATCTGTCTTAAAACCTTGCCAAAACTTTATGAGTTATTTTGAAAATGTGCGGCTACATAGAGACAGTGCCTGCAAATGCTGACATATTTTCTTCTGAGCTCTCAGTGTGAGAGAAAGAAGGAAGAAGAACGGTTTGTAGAGGTTGAGTCTGGAAAAGGGATTAAGTCACTTGTAAGCAGAGCATCGTCAAGAAAGAACAAGTTTAAACTTAAAAATTAGGGGTAAAATTCAGAACTTTGAAACTGCAGTAGGACCTTTCAGTCCTCTCTTATTAATGAGTTTTTTTTAGCACAGAATCACTTTTAAAATTTTGAATTTCTTCTTCTTTCTCTACTTTAATTGAACAAATGCAATCTGAACTGTATATATCACATAAACCAATAACAAATTCTCCCATCTGTGGTTTGTTTGTATCCAGAAATTCTCCCATTTCTCTCTTAGTGTCCTCCCAGTCTCTCTGACAGGTTGGGATAAACTTCTGTAGAGCGAGTCGAGTAGTTTAGACAAATATTTTCCACCACAAAGGATCAGAAGGGATTCTATTTGGGTTAGAATATTATTGATTAGTATTTGATTAGCATAATCAATGTCTCCTGCTGTCTTGATTCCTAATTTTAAAGAATGTATTGCTGTAAGAAAGGTTGAAAAAGGCAGAGAGAGACCAAATCTACTAAATATTGGAAAAATACAGGAATGTTGTATTTAGAAAGTGGTTGAAGTATAAAATAAATTACTACAATGGTGATTAATGTAAAAAGCATATATTTTAAGAAACCTAAAAATATAGAAGATACAGAGAGAAGATAGATAGATAGATAGATAGACAGACAGACAGACAGACAGACAGACAGACACCCTGTTTTCTTCAAAATAAGACATTCCCTGATAATAAGCCCAATTGGGCTTTTAAGCACATGGCAATAAGGCCAAGTGCTTATTTCAGAGTTCAAAAAAATATAAGACAGGGTCTTATTTTCGGGGAAACAGATAGATAGATAGATAGATAGATAGATAGATAGATAGATAGATAGATAGATGATAAATATAAAAAAGTGTACCATTTGGTTAATAAGAGCCTCCTGTAACATGAACATATTAAATATTTCATCTTTCCACTAATTATCTTATATATGCCCATCCCGTTAAGCCCAACAGAAGAAATATGCCATGGGTCCCATCCACTAAGGAGTTACATCTGACAGGACTCAAGGTTAGTTAGAAAGATTATCCTTTTAATATTTTTAATCATTCTTTTTAATTATTCTCTTTTAATATTATTTTTCTCAATCTTGGCCAAAATATGGAAGTTTGAACAATGTTGAGTCCATTGAAGGTACAATTTTTGAGGGGGCACATCAGCCTACAGAAGAATTTTGATTCTGATATAGTCTCTTTGAATCAGTGCATCAAACTGTATCACCTTATTATATTTCTTCATATAAAATCAAATGATCAATGCATCAATTGCTCTTTGCAAAATAATATATTTTTTCAGCATAGTTAGATATAAAGGGCAGTTCATTTCTAAAGGAAAATTGTAATTTCATTTACACACACAATTAATTACAACCATACAAATATTATTAGGAAGATTTATTACCTGATATTGAACCATAAAGAAATGAGTATTATTTCATCCATAATAATATATTTCTCTATTATGATCTAAGGGAAAGACAAGCAAGTTTGTTATGCCAGTTGCTAAAAGACCTGGTATTTTCAGAGATATATTTTAAATGTGAAGCAAGGAACCACTGCTGCATAGTTAATCAGGCATCTTCAAATAAATATACAGAAAAGAATATCTTTCTTGATCTGTCTCTTGAAAAAAGTAGTGGAATATGAAACCTTTCAAATTAAAATATTTCTGAATTCATAGCAATCTCCTTCAAATTTGAAGCAATTTCTCTGATTGTGAAACAAATGAATGTTTGAAATGGGCTATTTTATAATTTTTAAACTGTTTTGAGTGGCAGGAGGGAAGTATTTCGTAAATAATTGAAGCGTAAATAATTTAAAGGTGAAAGAGTTGTTTCAGACTGAAAAAAAAAACCCATCTTAAATTCAAAACAGATCATTTCAAATTCAAAACATTTCACACAAAAGAGAACTCATGATTTACTCTGGTTGCCTGATTAAATACAGATACATGTATGTTATAGTTTAGAATACAGTGGGTAAAGTCAGAGCTTGGGAAAAGCCAGTCAAAAAATTTAAGCTGAAATCAGTGTCCATCTGTAAGAAAGATCAGTCTGAAAGAGTTGGTTTTCAGTCTGACATACCCTGACTAGCAAAGAAAGCAGACTGTAGATAACTGTGGAATTGCTGAGAACAGTTTTATGGCTGTCTAGATTCTGGACTAGAAAAATACACTTGGAGGTAATTGTGTTGCAAACTTGGATGATTCCTCTAACGTAGATGGAACTTTCTGAATTGAATGGCAAGAAAGCAAAGCAGTCAAAAAGTCATTTTGAAACTCCTGGGGCTACATTCAAGAGGTGACATTTATTTGTATACCTTGGGGTCAGAGCAATTTTCTGATTCTGATCTCAGTTTTAGTAGATTCTATATATTCCATATTAATATTTACATGTTTGCATTTTATGTTAATATTTATCTAAACTTAGGGCTTTCACATTTGGATGCAGAAACCATTGGATGGCATTAAAGAAACAGAAATTTTTATGTAGTGTGATGCAACTATCTGCTTACACACTTTTTCTAATCTTTCTGGACATGGAAGAAATATAATATATTAAACAGGGTTATAGATTTAAGCTACAACAAAATTTAACTGTGAAATGTTAGCAAATTGTTTTCTGACATCTAGTCTTCATCTAGAGTTTTGCAACAGACATGTTAGCCTAATTTAAATCTCCTAAAATGGTTTACTGAAGAATTAATTATCTAACACTGGCAAAAGATTTAAAGTGATATCTTTTGTCTGTAAAATATAGCAAACATCTATACGACTTGCCTATACTCTAATTTAATATCCCTGTCAATCCTTTCTATTAGAATTTTCTGTTTATTAAGGATCCTAGGGCAAGAGTAAGGGGAGGTGAAACCATTCTGGAATTTGCAAACTAAATAGACTGATAGACAAAGAGATCATTTTTATTAGGAAACCTCTTCTTTTAGCCCCATTTTTTTTGTTCTTTGTTTGTTTATGTTTATTATGTTTTCCCATTCCATCCATGCCATCCATTCAAGTTAAGTCACAACTGATGACTGATTCAGCTCTGATAAATTGCCCTGTAAAATAAATCCTGTCCTGTTTGTGTTCAAGGCACAGGCACTTCCAGGTTGAAAGTATCAGCCAATGACCTCACCTTTGCCCAGGGTAAAATAGATTACAGCCATTATCTAGAATGGGAGTTCTGCCCAAAGGTTGTTCCTTTTGGCATTTGTCCTTTTAAAACCATCTTATTATGAATGTTTCCTTTCACTGATTTTGCTTCTAAGAAGCATTGGTGATAATCAATGCTCAGCATTCAGATGAAGATATGTATGGGTTTTGTTTTTTTTTAAACTTTTCGTATGCCATCTCTACATATTAGATCTTTTCCATGCAGGTATTTTTCATCTGCCTGGTTAGGAAGTCAAGGTGAACTTGGAAAACTGGCTGAGGGAGATGTAACAAGTCTTGGAAAAGACAGTGGAATGTGTAATGCAGTGTGAAAAGCATTACTAATAATGTCAGAGGATGTGACTGCAGGTACTCCCCCAACTCTAGGGGACGGGGCTCTTTTACTGCAATTTTGGTTAACCATCAGGAGCTTAATGACTTCAGCATTCTGGAAACTCACATATTTCAGTAACTCTTTAAAATTTGTTTATCATTCTCCTGCTATGCAAATTTACTGAGAATAACACCCCACTTTTTTTTTTTTAAGTGCCAAATACAAATTAGCCACTGGAATACTGTCCTGCCAATATATACATTCAGGAAAAAAATGACTATTATTGTATCAGTATAGATTCTGTTAGACCAGGCTATTCCTTGTTGTTCTAGTACTAGCACTAATGTTTAGATTATATACTTTTCACAGTGCTTTTACAGCCCTCTCTAAGTGGTTAACAGAGTCAGCATATTGCCCCCAATAATCTGGGTCCTCATTCTACCGATTTCAGAAGGATGGAAGGCTGAGTCAACCTTGAGCAAGCCAGGATCGAAGGGATCGAACTCATGGCAGTGTGAGCAGAGTTAGCCTGCAATACTGCATTCTAACCACTGCGCCACCATGGCTCACTAAAAATAAAACACCAAATAAATACTGATATTTCTGAAAGTGTAGCATTGGGAGAATTCTAAAACTCATATTCAGTTTCTGCCAGTGTTTGAAACTTCTAATCTTTCAAATGCCTTTGAAGTGCAATTTAAAGCTGCATCTTACAATATACTGCTTTTGGCATTTTATACTCCATGACTGGAATAAAATGTTCACGATGGCAAATGCAGTAGCAAATGAATATTACTATAAAAATCACAGGATGACGGTGAAGGCATCCTGGAAAACTACAACAATTTACTTATCTTTATTCACGAAATAATAGGCACTGTTTATTTTTACTGTAATATATAATAGTACATTTGCAGCTCTATTGTGAACGTATAAACTAATATGCACTTCCATTGTTGGAATTGTTTGCATTATGTTGTGTATTGAAGGAGATGCCACTGATATTTTCCTAAAAAATGTCATATTGCCCTACAGAAAGTAAGTGACCTGAATCTAATAAGGAACTCAAGAAAACAGTTCAGTTACTTTGAACTGCAAATATATTTCTGCTTCTGAACTATTCAGGCAATAACCCTAAGCGTGATTAATTTTTAGTGTGAAAAATTTTCTGTGTATGATTTTTTATTACATTGGACACGAGCTTTACTTTCCTGATGTTAAATATACTGTATTTCTCAATACATTCATTAAAATACACATGAATTATGAATAACTATAATTTTCTAGGATGTGATTCTAAATTGTATAATAATTTGAAGTACTAATGAATGAGTATGAATCCACATTTCTAAAATATTGTTTGCAACAAGCATTGTTACATTAAGAAATTTATTAAATTCACTTTATAGATGAAAACAGCATGGCTTTAAACTGAATAGAAAACATTTCATTTTCTGGATTAGTTTTGAAAAACCAACAGCATAAAATATCTGGAACTGAATTTTTCTTTTAGGTAACTATGGGTCAACATGTTCTAATAATATATAATTAAGTACTTTAATAGTCTGTATGTTATTGAAATAATTGACGCTCTCAGAAAGCTAAACAACAACTAACCATTTATTGTAGCTAATAAATAAATATCTTCAGCAGAACTGAAAACATAAATATTTTTCCCTCAAGGAACCATTTTAGCTTATTGTACTCAACAAATAAATATCTTTATTTATTAGCTACAATAAGCTAAAAGGGTTCCTGATGTTTTCAGTTCTGCTTGGAAGATAACTTTGAATGTAATGTGGTATGAATATACTGTACCTATATAGGTGTAAAGGTAGTCCTCAACTTACAACCATTTGTTTAGCAAATGTTTGAAGTTATAACAGCACTGAAAAAGTGATTTACAACCTGTACTCACATGACTATCTCAGCATCCCTATGGTTACATGATCAAGATTCAGGTGCTTGGAAACTGCCAGGTATTTATGACAGTTGCAGCATAATGGGTTAACTTGTTTGCCATTTGCTACTTCCCATTTGGCTTTCAATAAGTAAAGTCTTTGGACAAAGCCAGAGTCACTTAACAACCTCATGATTCATTGAACAATTGCAGTGATT
Organism: Pantherophis guttatus; assembly: GCF_059756535.1. Lineage (NCBI taxonomy): Eukaryota > Metazoa > Chordata > Lepidosauria > Squamata > Colubridae > Pantherophis > Pantherophis guttatus. The sequence goes on from NC_142064.1 coordinate 53,603,290, forward strand.
CACTTAACAACCATGGGGAAAAGGTCATAAAATCAGGAGTGACTCACTTAACAACCACCTTGCATAGCATCTGAAATTTTGGCCCCAACTGTGGTCGTACGTCAAGGATTACCTATACATATACACACATTACTGATGCATATATATGAACATGCACTTGTATGAATTAGCAGCATCAAGTTTCTGGGTGCGCAGCTAACAAGTAGGCTAGCTTAATCACTCAACAGTGAGATACTAGTGAAATGGGCTCAGCAGCAACTCCATTTTCTACATTGCATGAGAAAAGTTCATCTTCCTTCCCCTGTCCTTACCACTTTCTATAGAGGGATGATCCAGAGCATCCTGTCATATTGCATTACTATCTGATTTGGAAGCATAACTGTTTTGGACAGGAAGGCGGTGCAGAGGGTGGTGAAGAAAAGATCATTGGTAGTTCACTTACTTCTATCCAGGACTTAGCATATAAATTATGCTTGGGCAAAGTCCATAGGATTGTCTGGGACACTACACATCCTCTTATGATTTGTTTTTCTTGTTACCTTCTGGGAGGAAGCTTCATGGTATCCAAAGAAGAACATCTAGATTCAGTCAGTTTTGTTCCATATAGCATCAACCTCATGAATTCTCAAGTTTCCTCTTTCCACCATGTATTCAAATTGGACAGTGGTTTATATATGTGTGTGTGTGTGTGTGTGTGTGTGTGTATACATATATGTATTGGTGCAGGTATATATTTATGCACACACACACACATACACACTTTCTCTTGAGAGCAGGCAACAGAATTTCATTTTTAATGTGGGCCAGTATGCTCACAGTAAAAAAAAAAAGTTATTTGGCCTTGCCTTGCCTTGCCTTGCCTTGCCTTGCCTTGCCTTGCCTTGCCTCGCCTCGCCTCGCCTCGCCTCATCTCATCTCATCTCATCTCATCTCATCTCATCTCATCTCATCTCATCTCACTTCACGATAGGTTTTCTGTTTTTACCTTTAGAATGAAAACAAGCTGCAGTTGCTCTGATATTTCCAACTTAATTTTTCTATACAACTTTCAGAATTTCCAAGGCAAAATAATTGGGAAATAATGTTATAAACTGTTATTTAAGATTATAAACTAATCATTATTCATATTCCATTAACACATTGAAATGTTAGCCATTAATATTAAATTGGGTTTGTGACTATAAGGAAGATATTTAGATATTTAGTTTAATATTTAGTTAGATATTTAGTTTGGGACATTTAGTTTTCTCTCTCTCATCCCACACCCATGAATCTAGTACAAGTGATTTGTTCCTTGATTTTATTCTCAAAAGCATCAAAGTAACTTTCAAAGTCATTCTGCATTTTTCTTTACCTGTTGTCATTCCATTTGATGATACTATTTTGAAATTTCCTTCAAAACAATATGCTTTCTATGAAATGTTCATGGAGAAAGTGCAATATTCCTGAACTTTATGGCAGGATTTGCTGAGATATATCCCTTCCATTTGCTTCTTAGTGAAAACTGAAATAGGTTAACATATTATAATAGCTCTGTTCTTCTGGAAGCTCTGAGAACTTTGTCTTTGTTAAGGAAGAGAAAAGAGTCAGCTATCAAAGTATACCATCATTCCCAGTCATGCATCTAAGTATATTGGGCACAGCTATTTAAATATTTTGAAGAAGACTGGGACTATTTCTGGCTATAACTTGTGGCTAATTTTCTTCTTCGCATATTGTGTGATCTTCATTTAGTTTGAGATGATCAAAGATTGAACAAATACCCTCTTACCTTCAGTATGTAATCCCTTCTCGAGGTATCTTGGAGAGGAAGCAGCTGAATAAGTAAATCTGCAGGTTAGAATACTAATATTATTTCATACAAATACACATTTTTTTTAAAATAAGAATCTTTATATTTATTTAATGACTTGATATTAATGTATAGATAGAAAAGCAGGCATAAAATATTCATATATAGAAATGCATTATGTTTCTGAGCTGAACTGATTATGAGTATCTTATGATTTATAGGTATTTGTTCCCAACATGAACTTAAATTATCTGCAGAAAAAATATTTTGGTCTCCACCTAAATCAAATTAATGCATGGAGAAAACAGTCCCATTATTTTACTACCACTGCTTCATCAGAAGAGAGTATACACACAGAGCTATATTTTAAAAAAATCAGCAATATTGGTATTATTGAACTTCATTGTTAATGGGATTTTCTTCTACTAAATTAAGCATAAACTGCTGAACTGGAATAATTTTTCTATTTTCATGTTTTTTAACCTTCCTTCTCTGGCAAATTGGAAAGTGCCACCAAATATAATATTTCTAATCAGTTTCAAGACAGTTTTCTTTCTATTGTTGACTATAAGTTGTTAGGTAAGGGTCATGTTCATATAATTTTCATTTTCTTCTTTATGAAAATTTTCATATATTCTTTTTATCCCATTTTAGTTTATGAATGCTTTTTTGCCTTCTTTTCTTCCCTGGTATCATATTTTATGCCCATAAATTGTGACTTCTCACATTTCTTTTGATGTGGTATTATAATAATAAATCAGAATTCTTTGCAAATGCCTTCATAAAATATGAGGAAAAAAAAAAAGAAATGCACCATCCCAAAGCAGAAGCCTTCAAAATCATGAGAGAGAAAGTAGGAAGTTTTCAAATGGCACAAATGACTTATATTTTATTGTCATGTTCAGCTGAATTAAGCAGCTTGGGGGTAAACAGCAAACCAATTATTCTGAAATGTGGAGCACCTCCAAGTACATGAAGTAGCAGGTCCAGTTTGTGGCCAGAGGCAATCCAGGAAATGGTCCTGTCCCTACCCCCCTGCCCCCAATCAAGGTGGATAAAATCAATCAGGTTGTTTTAATACTGGAGGCAGAAAACTACCAATTCATCTGACAATAAAGGCTCATAGTAATAAATTACATAACTAATCATTGGCCACTCTTTCACAGCATATAGAATTGGTTGCCTCTGGGCACCAGGTCCACACTGCCTTGACAGCATCTCAAATCCACCTAGCAATAGGGCTATAGGAACTTCACCAAAATTTAACTAGACACTATTTATGAGACCCTTATCCATTTTGTGGCATTTGGACCCTAAACTTATGGAGAATGCTGCTTCCCAGTCTCAGATTAAAGGCAAAGTAGAGAGTATTTTACAGAGGACAACTGTTCCAACGTAGTTTTCAGGGAGGGGTTGGCCACCCAAATCAAGCAATTGTGTCTAGACATGTATCTAGACTTAGTGTCCATTTAGAGATGCAACTGTGAGACTGGTAAGAGGAGAGTTAAGCCAATTGTGACATAAGGTAAAACGTTTTCAATGGCTTTTACAAATTCACTGTTATAGTTAATCTAGCAACAGGAAAGTCAAGTTTGCTGCACTGCACTCCTAAGAGCAAATTGTTTTAATGGATGTTCTTCAGAAGGGTTTTTCTCCCTGATTTGTTACTGTAATTTAGAAAAGGATAATTTTCTAACACTATTCCCTTTTTGCCATTAAAATTGCCAGTCTATTATTTGCACACAATTTCACTTCAGCAATTACCATTATTGTGGGTTAGCATTTATGAGTCTGTTGGCTTTTTTTGTTCCATTAGTTGAATTTTTGTACTTTCATTCCAGCTTTCAATTGCAATCGAGTGGCATCAAACTAATTTTTCATGGAATGAGGATTCTGTGAAACATTCTCTTCTCTTTTGAAGTATTAGTGATATTAGATTATGCATAAGTGCCATTAAAAATGGTCTTTGTATTCCTTACATACTTAATTGGGAATTTTACTTGGGTTTTTTTGAAGAATTTTACTGAGGATTATATTCAACAACTAAAACTAATGTAACAAAATCTGTGCGTGCATTAAAAAAAACCCAAACCAAACCAGAACAAAAAGAAAAAAAGGAAGAAAAAATTAAACTCGAGCAATTATAATTGCAATTTTAATTTGCAATAGTAATTTATCATTGTCTCTTATTATACAACCAAATATTCATTTAACACCTCACCTCATTTCCCATAAATCCATCTCTAAATCTTCAGTTCTCTTTATTAATAAGCAAAAGTCTAGTAAGAAATTTTTTTACTTCTCAGATGACATGTGTAATTTTGTACAGTTACTCTGGATACTTCTGTATCCCTAATGTTGGTAAATCATGGTATAGCAGAAAACCCTTCCCATAATTATTAGAATTTTATACATTTTATACATTGATGTTTACATTTTGAATAATATGAGAAAAAGTGTAATTTCAGTTGTAAAAACTGGACACACTTGTTACTGACATTGTAATATTTTTAAACTTTTAATCCAAATTATATCATGAGAAATATATTGATTTTCAATTAATGTTCCCCCTTTATATTATGAAATTTGAAACCATTCAATTAGAAATGGTTCATGAGCCCTAAGAACAAGGATAGCCTTCTTTAAAATTAGGAATGTCCATCAGTGACTAGATTCAGAATTTGTTCTTTTTATTTCAGAAAACAGCCCAATCTTCAATATATTACAGTCATCTTCTTTCTCTGTGACACTGATTGAAAGACCAGGTGAAATTATTTGCTGCAACAACAACAACAACAACAAAAAGGTTTTGTCATTTATAAAACTATAATCCCTACTTCCATCTGCCCTAGTATTTTCCTTACACAGATAATTTAAAAATAAATGTACCAATTTTTGCAAATGCATGAGCTCTTCCAAATGAGCAGGCCCTCCATCTCCCAATCATTCTCAACACAGTTAATATGCAGTCCATGAATTATTTGCATGTATATACAAATTGCAAGATTCTATAGATAACTGTAAGCAAGATTAAAGCTCAGAGAATCATTAAACAATAAGTGTTTCCTCTTTACAGCTGATAGGTAAGCACAAATAACTTTCAGCCAATCAATGTTTTTTTTTCTATTATTTCGAATTGGCTGATATCCAAAGGCTTTGCCCTTTATTATTTATTTCTGTAAGTTTATTTGCTATGGAGCTCCAGTAAACTCTATAGAGTTGTGCAGCCAATTTAGGATTTCCTAGAGTTGTCCTTAAGTAAACATTCCTTCTCCCTTATGACAAAATTGCTAATGTCCCACATTCTAGTATTTCTTCATGTGGATTTGTATAAAGCTTCTCCTTTGCAAAGGGAAGCTGTATGATGGTCAGCTGTTAAAACATGGAAGGGATAAAATGGCATTAGCAGATGTAAGGGTATATATATGTAATGATGATCTCATGTTACCTTAATCATGGAACCGTTTTGCTGCTTTGGAAAATCTTATATTTCTATATTGTTATAAATCTCTGCACCTGCTTAAGAGGATTCGGAACTAATTAAGGGGACCTGCTTTTATGTGAATACTGCCCAGCTCCTCTCTTAGTAAATCTGTTTCAGTTCTGCATCTGACTCTCAATTATATGCAAAACACATCCTACAAAACATTTGCTTTACACTGGTAATGATAGCAAAGAGATGACCATTCTGAATACCACATGCTTCTCCTTTTCTGTCTCTTTATAGTCATGCCTAGGAAATAATACACCAGAGCAGGTGTTACCAAAAGCATGCATGGCCATTTGGGGTTCAGATCTAGCTTGCTAGATAAATTGGTTTCATTCTCTTCAGCCAATTTAATTTTCACAAAGAAAAAAAAAATGATTTCATGAAAATAAAGAGAAAAAGTTTTCAGCTGCTCTTTCTATGTAGCAGTTTAATATTTGTTCCTCCAGAAGCTAAATTTTGGAATCTTCACATTAAAAAAAATTATGATATTTATCAATATTATCAATATTTATCCCATTTAATCATGTTTTCCTTTAATAAGCATGGAGTAAATGGTTGAAAGCCAAGGGTCCAAGTACCCCACTTTGTAAATATAAGTAAAATCCATTCTGAAGATTTGGTTTTAATGACAGCTTTGGCAACAAGAGCAGACCCATCTCCTGTTCCATTCCACAGAGGGCACCCCTAGAATTTGCAAATATAAACCTATATTTCATAATTTGGACTTTTATAATATGCTTCATTTATTTCCCCTGGTTTTCCAGTTTTCTTTAACACTGGAAATTCTTGATAATGTAGCTTCAAGTGAAATAGAATGTGCAAACTCTCCCATTTGTCCAAGGAATATCAGAATAACAAGATAAGAGAGTTGGAAGGAACCTTGGAAGTCTTCTAGTCCAACATCCTACTCAAGCAAGAAACCATTTCAGACAAATAGTTGTCCAATCTTTTTTTTAAAAAAACTCCAGTGTTGGAGCTTCTGGAGGCAAGTCGTTCTATTTATTAATTGTTCTAACTGTCAGGACATTTCTCCTTATTTCTTGGTTGTTTCTCTCATTGAATAGTTTCCATCTATTGCTGCCTTCAGGTGCTTTGGAGAATACAGTAGATTGACTCCCTCTTCTTTGTGCCAGTCCCTTAGATATTGTTACACTGCTATCATGTCACCCCTAGTTCTTCTTTTCATTAAACTAAACATTTCCAATTCCTGCAACCGTTGTACATATGTTTTAGCCTTCAGTCCCCTAATCATCTTTGTTGTTCTTCTGTGCGCTTTATAGTCTCAACATCTTTGTTTATATCATGACAACCAAAACTGGATGCAATATGCCAAGTATGGCCTTACCAAGGCATTATAAAGAGGTATTACCACTTCATGTAATCTTGATTCTATCCCTCTGTTAATGCAGTCTAGGAGTGTGTTATTGCAGCTTAGGCCTGCGATAAGACCGCAATGATAAGACAATTACATATACATTTTACATTATTACAGTGTGTTCTATGTTAACTCCACATTTACTTTGCCTTTGAATTTAGCTCAAAACAGTAGTAAGTAGTCAGTCTAGGGAACTGTGAAGTTTTGGATACAGAAACCATAAAATATTTTGCTCAAATGGAGTATCTGAATATCATACAATCTATTTTAACTTCTTGAGTTTTGGGTTAATGTTAGCAACAATGTCATCTGCTGCCAAATGAATGACAAATAAATCAAACCACATATAGTAAATCCACAAAGCTGACTAAAATCATTTGGTTTATTTCAGAGTTTTATTTACTATAATAGTCATGTTAAAACAATTCTGGATGTTACTCCAAGAACCTGTTCCTGTTATTGCCGTTCTAAAGGCTTGTTCCTACCATTAAAACAACAAAACAATACTGATTTTTTTTTTAAAGTTAGGAAGAAGGGTCCATCCATTCCATCGTTATTTAGGGTGGGTTGGGATTTTTGCACTTAACCGAAATTATCATTGCTGTGTTTTATTTTGAGAAATGTACAGATATGAAGCAGGTTGACACTTTCACTGCCCGACTATTGTGAATGTTGCAGAAGGCATAAAGACTTTCACCATTTCTGTTTTGGTGTATATGTTGATGTACAAATGGAAACCAGGATGAATATGAAAACTCTTTAAGTACAGATGGGTTCTTCTTGTGCATTCAGGGAATGGAAAATATAGAACTTGCATAATGTTAGCTGGGGTGCCTTTGTAGAATCCTTTGACTGCTTCAGTATTGTCCTGAGAGGAACTGTTGCTTGGATGACTCAAGAAAACATATACCCTCTATCAGGGGTGAAATCCAGCAGAGAACCGGTGGTGGAAATTTTGAGTAGTTTGGAAAACTGGCAAATACCACCTCTGGCTGGCCCCAGAGTGGGGTGGGAATGGGGATTTTGCAATATCCTTCCTCTGGAATGAGGTGAAAATGGAGATTTTGCAGTATCCTTCCCCTGCCAAGCCCACCAAGCCACGCCCACAGAACCTGTAGTAAAAAAAATTGGATTTCACCACTGTCCCCTATTCATATTCTTTATAGTATGATCATATCTGTTTATTCCAAATCTTCCTACTTGCTGCCTTGCATACAAAATTTTTTATCTACAGTCATTCTGTAGAGCTAAAGATTACAGCAAGAGGAATATTATTAGTTTTCTTTCCAAGAGTATTTTGCTGCTTGGAGAAATGAGCTCTTGTTTTATTTTTATTTTTCAAAGTGTCCAATATGATAAGAACTAATTTTATGAAGCTAAGAAGAGTATCTGCCTTTAATACGACCACCTGGGTGCAGGTGGACATATAGAGAAACAGGTGGAAAATGAAAGCGTGTAATGAAAGGGAAGCTGTGTTAGCATTAAAAGGCAGAGAGGTAAGAAATATAACACCCACGTCCTTGCTAACTTCTTGTTAACATTTTTGTAAGACACACTTTCACTTGATACTTATTCTACAGTTGTTTTTACACAAACTGGAGAAAATGACAATTCATTATTTTACTTTTCCCAATTGTTTAAATTCATAAAATTTATTCCCAATTCATAAAATGAATAAGAATGTAATAATTTGCAATGACATTCAGCACCATCAGGATTTTGTGACCTTTCCACTTAAAGAGATATTACTTAGGGCAGGGGTCTACAACCTTAAACACTCAAAGAGCCATTTGGAACATTTCCCACAGAAAAGAAAACACCAGAAGCCACAAAACCCTTCCCGTGCCTAACTATTTCTTGATCGGCCACCAACTAGCATATGTAGTTGAAGTAAACATTCTGTTTTCTTCTGAAACTTTTCTTTTCTTGGATTTATCCATGGTTGGCTTACCGGGGGTTGAAAAGCTCAATAAATTGCATGCTGGTGGGTGTCGCATATTGACGGTTGTGATGCATATTTTGAGTGACAGGGAGTCACAGCAGAGCCACAGGGTGCTGACCCCTGACTTAGGGCTATAGTTTTATCAGTTTTGAGTATATATAAATGTCATGTAAAATAAATACATTTGAACATTTTCCTCATTTCTCATTTCCAAACACCTCTATTTATTTTATTCCTTTATTTAAAACATTTAGATTGCTGCCCACCTTATGTGGCTCTCTGTGCAGCTCCCAATCAACAATTAAAACAGCATCGGTAAAAACAACATAACATAAATTTATTAACACCAAAAACATTAAACAGCTGACACCAAACATTAAACAGCTGACACCAAATAACATCTTATTAAATCCTTTCATCTCACTATATCTCTGTGTTTGGGGGAATTGCAAGGTATTGACTGTTTATCAAAAGGATAGGAGGGTAGAGATCTGCCAAATTTCAAGTGGGAGGATGTTCCACGGACAAGGGCTGCCAAGGAAAAGGCACACTTCTTAGATTCCGCAAGATGGCGGTGTTTAGGGAAGAGATTACAAGCAATGGGAATTCTGGTCCCAATTGTCTGGTCCCAAATTGTGATTATAGGAACTACCTGTCCATATAGAAATTTATGTTTAAAAATCTCCATTGCCTATTTCTATTGAACTGGAACCAATTATCATATTTTCCATAGAAGCATCACTTTGAATAGTGTGAATTTGAATAATGTGACAATTCCTGAGATATGTTAATTGTAGTAGAGACCCACCTGTGTTAGAATATCTGAACAGGTGGCATGTTCTCTTATTAGCTAAGCTGAAATCAGAGTTACAGTATCTTAAAGTAAAAAAAAAAAACCCACTGAAGTTATAAAGTGCAGAAGCCTTTGCAATCTGACAGATAGCAGCATTGGGAACAAGTTACTAGTCAAATATTTTCAATCATATCCAGCCTTTCCTTTCTATAACAATGGTGAAATTAATATATCCATTTAGAAAGATGGATACAGCTATGGAGATGGATGTGTATGTGTGTGGGAGAGAGAGAGAGAGAGAGAGGGAGGGAGGGAGGGAGAGGGAGAGAGAGAAGCTTTTAAAAAACTTTTCTGAGTAGCTTCAATCCTTTTTCTTGAGGGGTAGCAATTTTTATCTTATTTTTCTCAGCACACAGGCTGAGGGTTATTTTGATTTCAGCTCAGGCAGCATAATGTCCTAGGTTAGACATATAGCAACAACAGATGGAATTACTGTAATGAGAAAAAAGTATGAACTAAATAGTAATGGTTCTGAACTGCAGGCCTGTTCTCAGTTAAATATTTCTTTCCTTTGCAACCCAAAAATAAAATAAAAAACTGATTTCCAATAAAATAGTCTTAAACATCTGTATTCTGAATCTCCAGCATGATAACTGTAGCCATATATCTTATGTCTACTGGATGTATGAAAACTAATATGTCAATCTCTGTTATAATCTTTACTTCTAAAATGGGTTTGAACTTTTTAATTAAAAAAACGATAGTGGTTTTAGTCCTTAAGCTTATCTTGAAGGATGCCTACCTTCCAAAGGGGAAAAAAGAGAGAATCAACAAAGAAATAAATAGGGATGGCTTATGACTGGCCATGTCTATCCTGTGAACAATTTTATGAAAATATCCATAATATGCTCTGAGAACTCCAAATCTAACACTTGGCTATCTAAAATAGTTAATTGGCTAGGGGGATTTCAAGAATCGCAGAAGGAACTACAATGCTCAAGTTTTGAAAACTGTGTTGTGTCTCTCTAGGTAAGGCAGGGATAAATTAGGGATAATATCTGTTTCCCCAAAAATAAGACCTCCCAGTATAATAAGCCCAATCGGGCTTTTGAGCGCATGCGCTAAAATAAGCCCTCCCCAAAATAAACCCTCCCCGAAAATAAGCTCTCACTGAAAATATTTAAGCGCATGTGCAGCCGGTCCCCGCCATTTCCTCTGGTTAGGGTTAGGGAGACAGAGCTGGAAATCAGGTAAGACAGCAAGAGGAGCCCTGTCTTGCTCCTCGTGCCCCAAAATAATAAGACCTCTCCCGAAAATAAGGCCAAGCACTTATTTCGGGGTTTGAAAAAATATAAGACAAGGTCTTATTTTTGGGGAAACATGGTAAATAAAATATTATAAATACTTATTTGTGTTTTATTTCCTTTTCCCTTTCAAAGAGATCACTATGTCATATATCCCAGCTCTCTATTTTATTCTTACAACTATCAGTGAAGTTGATTAAACTGAGGAACATTGACTTGTTCAATTTTATCCGGCTGAGAATTGAATTCAGCAGGAGCCTTTCAGCAATAATTAATTGCTGAGTAATTAAGTAGTAGAATGTCCCATTTTTTAAAATGTTCATAATATAGTTATCTTGGATGCAGAATAAGAGCCCAGCTGTCAATGAATGCTAACAGACTTTAATTATAGTTGAAGTAAAAGTTATTGCAATAATTCCATACATCTGGGAAAAGCCTCTTACTCTATTAATATATAAAATTAATAATCATGACTCTGGATTAGAGACTCTTTTTCAAAACAGAGATTTATTTGATTCTTATTTAGTATTTGCATTTTGCATGGAAAGCAAACAAAATCCTTTGCTATATGTTTTCTTCAAAAATTACAGACTGTTTTGTTAAACATCATAGCATAACACAGGGGTGTTAAATTCGATTTCATTGAGGGCCCCATCAGGGTTGTGTTTGACCTGGGGGGGGGTTATGGCCAGTGTGGGGCATGGCCTGGGTTGTCATGGCCAGCTCGTGTCAGGGGCGCCGGTGATGGCCTGAGTGCCCTGCCAGAGAAAACGGGCTCCTGAGCTCCGTTTCCAGCTGTGACAGCCTCCTGCAATCCTCTGCCAGTGAAAACAGAGCTCACAACACCATGTGCGGCCCTCCCTAGCTCTGTTTTTACTGGCAGAGGCACTACGGGTCGATCCTTTGCTGTTTCCAGGACAGCCCTGTGGGCCAGATCTAAGCACCCCATGGGCAGGATCTGGCCCGTGGGCCTTGATTTGACACCCCTGGCATAACACAACACAGAAACAGCTCAATTATGGCAAAATTATTTTTCAGACCTGGACCTTCATGTTTGAACAATGTCTGAATGATCACACCCTATTTGGGGGGTTTTTCATGAACATCTTTGTGTGCTACTTACCATCTCAAATTGATATGACTTTAGAATTTTCCCCATTACAACATATTGTGACATCAGAATTGGAAATGCCAATTATCTTTAGCATGTTTATAAAAAAAATTGAAGTATTCCTCAGGCTTGCTTTTAAGGCTCTTTACAAAATGAGATGGGCTTCTTTTCCCTTATAAATATAACATAGTTGATGAAATCAGTTTTCATATGGCTCCTTTTTTTACTGTAGCCATCAAAAATTGGCTTGTTTCATAGGCAAGTACACAATTCACATATAGGTTCCTAAAGAGCCTTGATAGTACAGTGGTTTAGTGCACCCTGTTATTAACACAGCTGCCTGCAATTTCTGCTGGTTCGAATCTCTCCAAGGCTCAAGGTTGACTCAGCCTTCCATCCTTTCTAAGGTAGGTGAAATGAGGACCCAGTTTGTGGGGGCAATAAGCTGACTTTGTATAAAATATACAAAAGAATGAAGGCTATTGCTTAACGCATTGTAAGCCGCCCTGAGTCTCCAGAGAAGGGCGGCATATAAATCAAATTTAAAAAAAAAAAAGTAGCTTTTCAGAATCAAAGCATATCAAGATAGGAGCATTTTATGGTAATGAATTATATTGTTGGTATTATTGATAGTAGAAAATTGGGAATTTAGCAAAACACAGATCATATTAAGCCAGTTTTAGTGATAGCATTCGTTTTGCTGCAAGCTAGATTGTTATAAATGATCTGGAACCTGAAAGGACTTTTTTGTAAAGAGCAAAGGGTTTCCTCTTTACCAGGGGTGTCAAATACAACCCACGAGCCAGATCTGGCCTCCGGGGCCATTCTGGAAAATGTAAGGGGACAGCCCGCATCACTTTGGCCCAGTTTACCCAATGCGAAGAGGAAACATCGGGCCAGTGTTGCTTCTGCCTGGTCTAACATGCCAGCAGTTTGGGGAGTGGTTTCAAGATGGCCACGCCCACCCAGTCAGCCACACCCACCCAGTCAGCCATTCCCAGTGTGTGGCTCAAGCTGGCCATGTCCACCCAGTCAGCCATACCCGCCCAGCACCCCCAAGGTTAACCACAGGCCTGATGCAGCCCTCAATGAAATTGAGTTTGACACTCCTGCTCTTTACAAATTGACATCTTGTACCAAACATGAATTGTTGCTAAGGATTCTGGGAATCCAAATTCTCAACTGGAGAATTTGTAAGTTTCCTCTTGCATAACTCTCATACATCTTTACATTAGCAAAGCATTTAACTTGTGATATGGTCATTTGCAACCTAGTTAAATATTGGCTGGGTGGTATGATAAGAAAGTAGATATATAACTGGACATCATATTCAAGAGTATTCATCAAAGGTCAGACCAGAAAGATGAGTCAAATGAGGTTTTACAAAGCTCAGTCATCTTCTATTTGTTAATGACTAGATCATGAGGTGGAAGAAATGCTTATAAAGTTTATAGATGATGCAAAATTGAGTGGAATATATAGGCATCTGTATAAGGCATCACATTTCTCATGACTTCACTGTATAAATGAGACAAATCATATAATTTGAATTAGCATACAGTACGTAATTTGTGCAATGACATGACTTAAATGACATTGCTTATCTCCCCATGTACTCCATAGTGCGCAAACTAGAAGACAGAAATTAAATTAAACATTTGTTAAATTGAAGAAATGGGATATAAGTACTGCATTAGAATGAACTTTAACAGAAATAAACACAAAATTCTTCTCACAGCAAACAAATATCAAATTCACAGATGTAGCTAAGGATACCAGGTTTGTAAAAGTATTTCCAAAGACATTTGGAGTAGTAATTGTACGCAAACTGAATAGGAGCCAGTTATGTGATGTGATTGCAAGGAAGGTAAATGCTATTTTGGGATGCATCAACAGAAGTATAATTTCCAAATCGCAGAACATCATTTATTCCACTCTATTCTACTTCAGTCAGAATATCCCATGGTCTGGCACTTCAGTTTAAGAAGACTTCAGAGAAACTGTAACAGAAAAAGAGAAAGGCCACAAAACCAAATCCCTTGGAGACAAATACAAGACAAATGAATTTGGGATACTTTAGCACTTTTCAAATGCCTGAAAGGATGTCACTTAGACAGCCACAAATGATTCCCATAAAACTAGACAAGAATTTTTTAAAAGAATTAAATAAGATGACTATGAAGTTTATATGGAAAAAAAAGGCAAGGATAAAATTAATTTCACTTCAGGATATTAGAAGTAGAGATGGCTTTGGACTTCCTGCATGCGAGACTTATTATAAAGCAGCAAGTTTGGTTTGGGTCAGGGAATGGATAAATTTAAAAACCAGGAGAATTCTAATGTTGGAAAGACACGATCTTCAGATGGGTTGACATGCTTTCATACGGAATGCCAGAAACAAGAAACATTTATATTTCTATAGATATACATTGTGAGATTCATTGTTACAGACCTGGGAGGGAATTAGGAAGAAGCACTATTTTAAAATATTGTATCTATCCACTATGGAGGCAATGATTCACCCTAACACATTAGACATTGATAAAATGGTAAAATATAATGAAATTTTGGATAACGGGAAAGATTAAAATCCAACCAAGAATTAAAGGAGCAGGGAATAATTATAGATTGGTGGCCTTATCTCCAGCTACAATCGAGATACAAAAAAGATTTAGAGGAATTTGGATTTGAACCGAATTTAACACAACTAGACAAATTATTAACAGGCCTGGAAGAGAAATTACTATCTAAAATATATAATTATTTATTAAATTTTGATTTGGAAAAGGAAATCATAAAGGGGCCAATGATAGCATGGGCTAAAAATATTGAGTTAGAAGATTGGGAAAAAATTTGGAAGAAAAATTATACATTAACAAAATCCGCCACATATAAAGAAAATCAGTACAAAATGTTCTATCGGTGGCACTTAGCCCCAACAAGACTTGCAAAAATGTACCCCAATCTAAATCCTAACTTCTGGAAATGTAAAACAGCACAAGGTACCTTTTTTCATGTATGGTGGCTTTGCCCAGAAATAAAAAAATACTGGTTTAAAATACTAAAATGGTTAAATGAAATTATGCATTGCCAAATAGAATTGAAGCCTGAACTGTTTCTTCTGTCGATCATTAAAGGAAAATATCCTAAAAAGATTACATATTTGATCATTCATATTACTACAGCAGCGAGAATTGTACTCGCGCAAGCCTGGAAAATGTCCACTACACCAACAGACTCTGGAAAATTTTTGAATGTGCAGAAATGGACAAATTACTATAGAATAAAATAATGAGGAAGATTCAGAATATTACTAAACTTGGGAAAACTGGTATCAATGGATAGAAAATAAAAATAGGAAATATATAGATCAAAATAAGACATAAATTATGTTTACATATATTTGATCAGGAAGGAATATCTGAGAATATATGAATATAATTAAGATTTATGTACTGTTAGAATGATGTTGAATTGTACAACTATCATGGATGTATTTTCATTACAGGTGTATTTGTATTTTAATATTTTAAATTTTAATAAAGGTTTTTTTTGGGGAAAAAAGAAGAAGGTCATGACTTATTGCCTTCACTCTAACCTGCAGTACACTACAAAGTAGATTTAAATTGCCAAAAGGCAAGTTTAATTGAATGGAAAATTTCTAAAAGAGAAGTTGTAGACTCCCCTTCATTAGATACATTCAGGTGTCTCTAGACACCTCTCTGTCTGAGGTGTTTTAATTTGGATTTCTGGACTGAACTGAATTAACCTACTTGATTCCTTCAAACTCTGAGGTTCTTTGATCTCACTCAGGTTGCTTTGTAGGTTGGAAATATTGTGATTATATTGGTCTAAAGGACAAGTTGAAGTACTTTAATGAGATTCCTAATGAAGAGCTATTACTAGTGCACAAGACCTTCTGTAACATGCCATCATATTCAAATTAATTAAGGTCTATACAAATTCTTTGAAAGAGCCACTTTGGAGTATGTGGGATAAAATAATTTCCTTTTGTCTTTATTAAAGCAGCTCTGCATTTTTCCAGGTTTACACACAACTGCTTTCGATGCTGGTCTTGTTTGTCACTACATGCATGCATGAGCCTGGAAAAAGATGTGGCACTTGCCTTTTGAAGAATTTACATAGTTGTAATGGTCATAGTTCATAGCTCACTGAAGCCATAAAAAATAGCATCTTACTGCTAGATGACATTGATTGCATTGATTTTAGTTTTCTGGTCAATGACTTACTTTATTCACCATTTTACCGTGAACTTCAAAATTAATGTCACATATTTGCTATCTAGGCAGACTAATTGCCTGGAAAATTATAGATGAACTATGTCTTAGATCTGACTATTGTCCTTTGTAATAATGATATAGGCTAAAATATTTGGATATTGTCTTTGAAAGTGCATAACTGTAAGATAATTTCCAAATATTCTATTTCCTCACAATCCTCAGAAAACATATTTACATTGTTTTTATCTTGCTTTCTAAATAGATGTTCTCATAGGGTTTGTGAACATGTATTTCCATTGGTTTCCCTTGATTAACAATTTATCTTAGTTCAGTAACATGCCACCTTGCTCTAAAAAAAAATAATCCATAAATGCGGAGTTTGATGATTTGTTACTTCACAGGATTTGCTTGGTAACCATGTTTCACAGGGCTTGGTAGAAGGTTGCCTCTACTACACAGATCTAATGCCACGGTGAACAGAAGCATTTGAGACATCTTAATTTAAAATACTGAAGGTCCTTGTTACTCTCTGAGCTTGGTTGCTTTCTTATAGAAATTTCATCACCCAACTAGGTAACATCATCAGTACGTCAGTATACTTCAACCCTGAGTTACAAATATTCTCTTCCATTGGTATATTTGATAAAGGAAAATATTTGTAGCTCAGGATTGAAATGATGTTGATGCTCCTGAGCTTGCTTGTTTTCTTGGAGACATTTCATTACCCAAATTAGGTAAGTTCATCAATGCTACAATGATGTCACTACCATGTTTTCCCGAAAATAAAACCCTGTCTTATATTTTTTTGAACCCTGAAATGCACTCAAAAGCCCGATTGGGGTTATTATCAGGGGATTATCAGGGATATTTTGGGGGAAACAGGGTAGCACTAATGATGTTATCTTGTTTGGGAATAAAATGTCTGCAAGAAAACAAACAAGCTCAGAGAGCACCAAGGATCCCCCGTCCCCTTATTGATATATTTAAAATAGTTTTATACATTGATCTTCCCTACAAGCAATCCTTGAGCTTCAACAATTGGGGTCACAATTTCCATTGTTAAACAAAGTGGTTGATAAGGGAGTTGTCTCTGATTTATAATCTTTTGTTGCCATAGTTGTTAAGCACTCACTACAGTTAAGGAATCAGGCAGTCAGTAAGGGAACCTGGCTTCCCCCATTGACATCGCTTGTCAAAAGTGGATGACAAGGTTGCAAATGGATATCACATGACTCCAGGATGCTACACTGTCATAAATACATGCCAGTTGCCAAGTGCCTGAATTTTGATCATGTAACAAGGAGATGCTGTGATGGTTGTAAATGCAAGGACCAGTTGTAAGTCACATTTTCCAGCCACCAAAATATTAATATCAAATATATAAAAGAGTTAAGCAGGTGGGCTTAATATATGTCTAGGCAGTTTCACCAGTTCATTTATACATAGTAACAAGGATATAGTTGTGTTTTTTTTTTTAATTTGATTTATATGCCGCCCTTCTCCGAAGACTCAGGGCGGCTTACAATGTGCTCAGCAATAGCCTTCATCCTTTTGTATATTTATACAAAGTCAGCTTATTGCCCCCACAAACTGGGTCCTCATTTCACCTACCTTAGAAAGGATGGAAGGCTGAGTCAACCTTGAGCCTTGGCGAGATTCGAACCCTGCAGTAATTGCAGGCAGCTGGTCTTAATAACCAGCTTAATAACAGGGTGCCTTAAACCCCTGCACTACCAAGGCTCTTTGTTGTTGTTAAGGTACAAAGAAAAAGGAGTTTGTCATCACACTGGTAGAGTAATTAGGTCAATGTTCCCTTTAGTTTTCATGAGATAAAGGAAAGTGCACTTATCAATTAGTGCATTTTTTCCATCCACATCACAAACAACCACATATATACAGAATTTTTGTGAAAATCATGTACTATATGATTCTTCGGTTTATATAGTAGCTAAGTACTTGGATAAGCAATAATAAAAGTCATGATGACTGATTGTTTTACTCATAGATAGCCAATATTTGGGCTTTGTGATTTATTACTAGAGTGGGAAAAGTATAATTTCTTTTAGGAAGGTGAGATAAAAAAAAGAGGCAAAGAGCATTTAAGGTAGTTAGAAGAAAGCAACAGAAACCTTTTGATGTTTGTTTGTGATTTACCCATTGTATGACCTTGAAAGTGCCACAATTGTGAAAAATTACTACTGTCTGATAGCAAATAAATAAATAAAACAGTTCTGCTGTTGTGTTGACTTGTGCATCAAAAGATTCTTTTTGCACTGGCAGACAATAATTTTCCCTGGTTTCTGAAAGGATTTGTGTAAACAATCTCCATTTATGAGAACTGCTGATGAATAGAGCTCTAGTTCACCTTCTCTAGAAGAATGCTAAAATGATAAGAAACTTTTAACAGAAATACAGAGGCTATTTAATACCCACCTAGCCCTGCTACAATGATTGAATGGGGGTGGGGTGGGGGCCTCAAAGTAGTTGATTGCAACTAACTTTTCCAAACTTGTGGGAAGGTGTCATTTATAAAAGGGTCATTTATGAAAGGTTTAATTCCTTCCTAAGAATGTCTGTTTGTAGAACAAATGAGTGCTTATTTTGCAGCACACAGCATATTGTAGACTTAGAAAACAAAATTGCTGAGCTCAGTCAAGCTTTGTTTTTATTTTTTCAATTTAGTCCTCCTTCGGTGAAGGAATATAGAAACGTATATACATTTTTGTTACAAATGGGGCGTATCACCCTTTGGTGCTTTCATCTAAATCTATAGAACCAGACCAAATATGGAATAATATTGACGTTACAAGAGACAATGTGAGCTTTGTAGTTTTAACTCATATCTGGGAAGGCCTATATGATTATTTATCTGCAGAATTTCATTTTATAAGCACCAGTAAAATGGAAAATAGTGTTTCAAATAAAGGTTTTGTTTTGCCAAGTCTTTCATAAAGTGGAATATGTTATGCAAGTTGATAAAATGTTGTTATGAATAAGCAAAGCTAATGAAGCTAAACTTTCATGATTGGTGATATATTTATAAGAGTACTTGAGGAAAACGAAATTGGAATATTACATCCACATCTGGGGGGAGGAAAGCAATTCAGACTTTCATTGAAACATACAAAGAAGTACAGAGACTGATTGGCCTGTCTTGCTTCATCCAATAAATATTATTTGTTTTGATTGGTCAGGAATGAATTAATTACAATATTTTACAGACAGCCTTTAATATATTGCAGAATGTTCATCTATTTATTTTCTCTATATTCCTGGAAAAAAGGCATAAAAGCAACATAGAACCATCTTGAAAATATAACATTTGTGCATCAGTTGCAGCATATAAAGTGGTTAAGCACCAGGTTGGAAATCAGGAGAATGTGGGTCTTAGCCTTAAAAATCAGCTGGGTGATATTGGGCCAGTAACTCTCTCTCAGCCTCACTCATCTCACTGGTTTTTATTGTGGGAAATTTAGGAAGAGATATATTTTATTTTATTTTATTTTATTTTATTTTATTTTATTTTATTTTATTTTATTTTATTTTATTTTATTTTATTTTATTTTATTTTATTTTATTTTATTTTATTTTATTTTATTTTATTTTAGACATAAACCAACCAACCAATAAATAAATAACATTATTTCTCAAAAATAATTTCGTATTTTTAAAAGTTCAGAGAAAACAAGGATACATATTATCCCAAAGGTGTTTTTCAAAAGGTGAGTGGACTTCCTTGTTTTTTTCCTTCAAAACGTTTCACTCCACATCCATGAAACTTCTTTATTATAACTGAGTACATATTTTCATATTTTCTAACAATTTTTTAAAAATAGATTTTTTTTTTTAGAGAAGACACGATTGAATACATTTCAGAAAGCAAGCTAGTTCAAACTGACCACATTTCTTCAGTTCTGATCCCTTCCTCTCACAAATCCTTTACTAACATAGTTGAAGGATGATACAGGGTTTTTACTTTGTTCTTAAGCTCCTTGTTACTGGAGTGGAACAAACCCTTACAGAAGGAGGCCAATTCTCTTTGGGAAAACCTATTTATTTATTTACTCTGAAAGCTTGATGGATTGATTGATTTAGCATTTCCTTTGCTCTTTATTCTTTTACTTTTCTCTTTCTGTCGCTCCTCCAGGCTTTCTATTTATTGCTCCTTGTTTGCTTCTTCAGTACCTTTGCCCTCTTAGAAGCTCTGAGATACTTTTTAAAAGTCCTACTTCTTTTTAAGAAGTAGCCCCTAGATATGTATGAAGGGCAAAGGAATGGCATTCTCATCACTATTGCTGTTCTCTCAATTCCTTCTCAACCTGTCATGGAAATTATTCATATAAAAAGCAACAGACGTATGTGTCTATGTATAGTTTGGACATTTGGCTATTTTCTTGTTTATCTCTGTAATGTCTGTGGCTTTTATATAGATTTTCAATTAAATGATATAAGATATGCAGTTTGCCTTCCCCTCCCGCTCTTTCTTTTCCCATTCCCTCTCTCCTTTGCTCCCTCCCTCCCAGCCTGTATGTTTTTGGCATGTTTTATTTCCACCAAATAAAATTAATCTGGAAATTAATCTATAGTTCTCATATTAATCTGTAGTTTCCATATTCAAAAAAGGAAAAAAAATAGATCCAGAAAACTACAGACCCATCAGCCTGATCTCAATACCAGGGAAGATTCTGGAAAAGATAATCAAGCAACGAATCAGCGAACACCTTGAAGCAAACAAAATAATAACCAAAAGCCAACATGGGTTTATCAAAAACAGATCATGCCAGACTAATCTTATTGCATTCTTTGACAAAGTGACAAAACTAGTGGACCAGAGGAATGCTGTCGATATAATTTACTTGGACTTCAGTAAGGCATTTGACAAAGTAGACCATAACCTACTACTTGATAAAATAGAAAAATGTGTGTTAGACAGCATCACCACCAGATGGATTCGTAATTGGCTGACCAACCGCACTCAACATGTAGTCCTCAATGGAACAGCATCTACATGGAGGTAGACATGCAGTGGGGTACCCCAGGGCTCTGTTTTAAGTTCAGTACTCTTCAACATCTTCATCAATGATTTTGACGAGGGGATATATGGGGAACTCATTAAATTTGCAGATGACACCAAGATATCAGGAATAGCCAACAGTCTGGAAGATAGGCTTAAGATACAGAAGGATCTTGGCAGACTTGAACATTGGACACTATCTGACAAAATGAAATTCAATGGTGAAAAAAAATAAGGTTCTACATTTAGGCAAGAAAAACAACATGCACAGGTATAGTATATGTGGTACTTTACTCAGTAGTGGTAATTGTGAGAGGGATCTTGGAGTTCTAGTGGACAATCACTTAAATATGAGCCAGCAGTGTGCTGCAACTGCCAAAAAAGCCAACACAGTTCTAAACTGCATAAACAGAGGGATAGAATCAAGATCATGTGGTGTTAATACCACTTTATAATTCCTTGGTACGGCCACACTTGGAATACTGCATCCAGTTTTGGTTGTCATGATATAAACAAAGATGTTGAGACTATAAAGTGCATAGAAGAACAACAAAGATGATTAGGGGACTGAAGGCTAAAACATATGAAGAATGGCTGCAGGAACTGGGTATGTCTTAATGAAAAGAAGGACAGGGGTGACATGATAGCAGTGTTCCGATATCTCAGGGGTGGCCACAAAGAAGATGGAGTCAAACTATTCTCCAAAGCACCTGTAGGACAAGAAGCAATGGGTAGAAACTAATCAAGGAGAGAAGCAACTTAGAACTAAGGAGAAATTTCCTGACAGAACAATTAATCAGTGGAACAACTTGCCTCCAGAAGTTGTAAATGCTCCAACATTGGAAGTTTTAAAGAAGAGATTAGATAACCATTTGTCTGGTGTAGGGTTTCCTGCCTAAGCAGGGGTTTGGACTAGAAGACCTCCAAGGTCCCTTCCAACTCTGTTATTCTATTCTATTCTAAATGTCACTTCATTCTGACAAAAAGAAAGTAAAATAAATAAATAAAGGTTTTAGGTATTTTCCTAAGGAAAAATTACAGATGCTTATCCTCAAATCTTCTGTTCTATTTATCTGATGCTTGGCAGGCTTTGAGACTTCAAACTTTCTGTTGCATAGGAAACATATCATTATTATAAAATTTAAAGAAGTTATATTCATTTGTGGATCTGCCAACATAGTCACTGGGATACCTGAAGATTTGAATTTGACATTTGTCAAATGATATGTTGTCTCAATTGGTCATTGTCAAATTGTACTATTTCCAAAGAACTGAATCAGAGCCTTTTGCATGAGGTGAAATGATGTTTCTTAGTAAATCCATCAGGGTAACAAAATTCCCTTTTTGTTACCTTGTTTTCTAAGAGAAACTGAGGAAAGTCTAAAAACAACCATTTTATCTTTACCATATTGTCAAGGGAAGAGAAGGCTTGTTTAAAGGATTCATAGAATCTTTAAAGTAAAGCACATTTAGTGGGAATAGGTTCTTCTACAAAGTTATGATGCAAAGATGTCCAAAATGCTTGAGTTGCAGTTTAGTTTCTGAATAGAGTTGAATAGTTGCTGAATTCAATTCTGTGAGATGAGCTTCAAGCACCCTTGCTCCATTTATGGTGCTCTTATAACCTACATTTCTATATTTCCCAAACCTCCAATAGATAGCTTTTCACGAGTACAGATGGTACAATAAAATGATATCATGTCCACTCATTTTCTCATAAACCAAAGCAAAGAAAACTTTGTCTAATCAAATGACTATTATTCCAGCTACAAGGAATAATTATTCCAACTCCATCTACCAATTCTAATTATGTGGAATAATATAATATGATTCCGAAGTCCAAATAATATATTCAAGAAAATGTGAAAACTACTGATGCATTCAGATTATAATTATGCATGTATTGTTCAGATAACTTGACTTGCTTATTTTTTGAATTTATTCTAAATCTCAGTAAGTGCTTTTTAGTGATCAATATTTAATTAGTGTACAATAAAGCTGCTTTTTAAGATGAAAATTAAATACTTATTTGAGACGTCATTTTAGGAAGGAAAATGAATTAACCAAGCTGGGAGGAGGGAATAAAGAACAACTGGAAGCTCAAATGTGTTATATTTCCTTCACTGACATAGACAGATGTTTGCCATCTATGGAAAATAAAAATAATGTCCATAGAATCATAGAGTAGATAGTAATCTCAGATGTCATATAGTCCAATCCTCTGTTCAGTTTCAAGCTTTGTTGAGGCGTTTTAGGGAGATTGACATCCAGCTTCAGTTTAAAGACCTTAAGCAAAAGGGCACACCATATATTCCATTGAAGGCCATCAGGAAATTTCTCTTAATAGCTATCTTGAACCCATTAAATCTGATCCCGCACTCCAGGATGATAGAGAACAATTCCATTCCATGCTTTATATGGTGATCCCCTATATATACGAAGACTAATATTGTATCTCTCCTCAATCTTTTTCTCTAAACATACAACATTCCTTTAACAGGTCGCTGTCAGTGTTGACAGGTGGACAGAGATCGACCTCAAGCCCCCTTACTTGCGGGGTGCCACAGGGGTCGGTCCTCTCGCCTCTCCTGTTCAACATTTATGTGAAGCCATTGGGGGAGATCATCCGTGGTTTTGGGGTGCAATGTTATCTGTATGCTGATGACACTCAGCTGTACATCTCCATCACAAACCACCCCAATGATGCCCTTGAAGTGATGTCCCGGTGCCTTGAGGCCGTACGGGTCTGGATGGGGAGAAACAGGCTTCGACTCAATCCTTCCAAGACTGAGTGGCGGTGGCTGCCGGTGTCCCGGTACAGCCAGTTAGTCCCATCACTAACTATTGGGGACAAGTCATTGACCCCCGCAGAGAAAGCTCGCAATTTAGGCATCCTCCTGGATGCATGACTGTCTTTAGAAGATCATATAACAGCCATGGCCAGAGGAGCTTTCTATCAGGTTCACCTGATTCGCCAATTGCGTCCCTTTCTAGACTGGGACTCATTACGCACAGTCATTCAAGCCCTCGCATTTCCCGACTTGACTACTGCAATGCTCTCTACATGGGGCTCCCCTTGAAGTGCACCCAGAAGCTCCAACTGGTCCAGAATGCGGCCGCGCGAGTAATTATGGGAGCAACATGGAGATCACATGTAACACCTCTTCTACGCGAGCTGCACTGGCTTCCAGTGGCCTTCCGAGTGCGCTTCAAGGTTTTGGTACTTACCTATAAAATGCTCCATGGCTTAGGACCTGAGTACTTACGAGACCACCTGCTGCAACTGATAACCTCCCACCAACCAATACGCTCTCACAGAGTAGGCCTACTCATAGTACCATCATTAAAACAATGTTGTCTAGTAGTTCCAAGGGAGAGATCCTTCTCTGTGGGGGCACCTACTCTTTGGAACAAAATACCCCCTGGAATACAAATAATCCCAGATCTTCGCACTTTCCGACATGCCCTGAAGACCTTTCTGTTTCAACAAGCAGGGCTAGCATAAACATCTAAATTCTATGCCAAGGTCTTAGCAGATACACCAAGTTGACTCAATTTATTATTTACTGTTTATATATATATATAAAATTATTATATGTATATGAAATCTTAATCTGTTCACCGCCCTGAGTCCTTCGGGAGAAGGGCAGTATAGAAATTCAATAAATAAATAAATAAACAAATAAATAAATAAATAAATAAATAAATAAACAAACAAACAAACAAACAAACAAACAAACAAACAAACTCTTATTTTTTTAATTCCATCATCAACTCTCTGCCCTTCACTGAACTTGTTCCAGTTTATCAATAGTTTTGGGTTTTTATACTTTATGCTGGTTGGCCAGTAATGGCCACAGAATTCGATGCTGACCAAAACAACATAGAGTGGAACAATTATTTCCTGTGAACAAGATTTTTGTCCTTGTAATACATCCTATAATAGCATTTGCTTTTTTAGCAGCCACATCACGCTATTGGCTAATTTTCAACTTGGAAATTTATTAGGTGAACTTGGCACTTGGAATTCTGTCAATTTTCCACTTCTTTTCTGTAGGAGATGAATCCCTTGCAAAGTGCTAACTGTTCTTATTGCTTTTCCTTGGTGTGGCATGGAGCTGGACAGACTTCTATTCATGTAAGCAGGGATTACTGCTGCTTCTTCTCAATCTTTCAGAAAAGAGTGACTAGGAGTGACATGACAGTAATGTTTCAATATCTGAGGGGTTGCCACAAAGAACAGGAGGTCAATCTACTTTTCAAATCACCAGAAGGCAGGACAAGAAGCAATGGTTGGAAACTAATCAAAGAGAGAAGCAACCTTGAATTAAGGAGAAATTTCCTGACAATGAGTGGAACAGCTTGCCTTCAGAAGTTGTGGGTGGTCCATCACTGGAATGTTTTAGTATTAAGAAGAGACTTTAAGGCAGCCATTTGTCTGAAATAATATAGGGTCTCCTGCTTGCACAGGGGTTGGACTAGAAGACCTCCAAGGTTCCTTCCAAATCTGTTATTCTGTTCTCTTTTGTTCAGAATCAACAGACTTGAAAACTAGAATGAGTTTTAAAGTCCTTTGAAAAGTGAACATAGTAGTATTATGAAAAAAAGCCAATTCTTCCTATTTTTCCATTGAGAAATTTCAATTTAATCCTACAATTTGTTGGGTTTTTTTTTTTTTTTGGTCTTTCAAGTGCTTACTGAATAGGCTGTCCCTTAACCTTCAGCTCTGCTCAGCACCTCTTGAGTGACAGAACTTTGTCAAGAACTTTTAAAAATCCAAGGAAAGATTAATTATTCAGTCATCCTTATCAATATGCCTGTTGAGACTCTCAAAGAGATACAAGGCTTACCTTGCAGATGATATAATGATTTTCTTTCAGTAAGATTTCCCCTTTGCATTCATGACAATTGTAACCTAAGTAATGTTTTTCACCAGGAGTAGATATTAAGAGAATTGGGACTGAGAATGACATTTGGCTATTTCCTATCTCTGGCTTGGGATATTGTATAATTGTAATAGAAGTTCAACAATATACTATGCATCATCCACTTTCATACTACTGGGCATTGCTGAGTTATTTATTTTCATTTAATCAATAAGATCTCAAACTCCCTTTCTTGTCAGCATTATAACAGTTGTTTTGATTGAGAGGAAAAAAATGTCCCAAGTTCAGAGCAATTCTGCACGATAACCTGAGCTGCTTGTTGCTTATGCTGCTATCAGCTATTCTTGAATCTGACTTTAAAAATGCCAGTTTATATTGTAGTGAGTTGACCAGGGGCATGGTTGGTGGTCAATTTGGACTACACTCATCATAGGCCCTTATTGGTCATTCCCTACTGCTTATTTGTACCCTATGTCTATCATTAAGTGTTGTACCTTATGATTCTTGATGAACGTATCTTTTCTTTTATGTACACTGAGAGCATATGCACCAAGACAAATTCCTTGTGTGTCCAATCACACTTGGCCAATAAAATTCTATTCTATTCTATTACCCTTCCCATGTATATAAGGGAAGGGAAACTTTATTAATTGGCCCCTAGGTGGTGAATCTTCTAGCATTTGCCTTTTTGTGTTAGGTATTGTTTCTTTCTCACTAATCTTGATTCTTTTTCTTTGTTTTCCCTGACGTTTGCACACTTATTTCCTTTCACCTTCCCTCCCTATATTCTCCTCTTTGACACGGAAGCAAACATTCCTCTCCACCCCTTCTTATTAAACCAATTTTCCTTTGATCTCAAAATGATCATGATCAAAGTGAAGGTTTATTCCTACAATCCAATGTTACTCCACTGAAACTTTGTAGCAAGGAAGACCTGGTGAAGCAAAATAGCATACACTGAAACTTTGCCTATGTCATAATTGAAAGATTTGGATGGGGGAAGAAGGAGAAAAAAAAAGAACATTTGCTGTATTGTGGACAGTATCTGAGACGGGGTTCACCCGGCTTGGGAAGAAACTGAAAGGTTGAATGGAGTCATGATTTCCTAGAAGGAAGAAGGAAACTCAGAAGGAAGGAAGTTTATTAATGGGCCACTGTTGGATCAACTACAAGATAATAGGAGAAGGGCAGCTGCCAAAGGTGAGAGTAATGGTGGGGCCAGGAGCTACAGCCAGTTGAAGTTGGGCATGATAATAGATGGAAATCCTCTTACAGGACTTAAAACACCTTATGACAAAACCCAGCAGTTTTGAAGCCGAACTTCCACACATACAATATATGGGAGCTTCATTTGCAATGGAGTGGAAGTGTGTGGGTGCCAACCAGTTGTGCACTCAAGTGTGTCTGCACTAACATGCAGAAAAAGCAGATGTGTCATCAAGCAATGATATTTGCCTTGAAACTTCAGCAAGTGAAGTCAGACTCCATTTTCTTCAGTGATATTATATTCTGTTAATTATGAGGAGTGATTGCCTTCATTCACTATCACAACTAGCATCTGAATTGGGGGCCTATTTCTTAGGGAATCTCTTGGAAGAAAGTATGGGGAGATTCTGGCCAATGGCAGGCAGAGTAAGGATGTGTTTCTGAAATGAAAAGAAAATGTCAGGTGGAAAGTCCCATGTAATGAAAAAAGTATTTATGCTGTCTTGTAAAGTTGGAGGAAGAATGGAGCAAAATAATAATTGCAGTACTTGTAATCAGTTTTTGTGTTTTAAGTTCCTAAATGCCTAGTGACTAACCATTTGTTCTTTTTGTTCTTGTACTTGTACTTTATAACTGTTTTGGCTGCTCTTCTAAGCTAAGGACATTTTCAGCTAAATAGGATTTAATCGTGTTTCTGTTGATTTATATCGTGTTGCTGTCCTCAAGAATGGATACTTATTTTATATTAGTGCCTCCTGGACTTCTGAGAAGTTTTTATTTTTAGACTGCACTAAGGGCTTAATGCTCAACTATATCATCTACAAGTGAAAGAGAAAACAAGGAAGTTGCACTTTGATTGCTAACAGAATAAGAAGATTTAATTCAAGGTACTGTATTTTCCAGCGTATAAGACGACTTTTTAACACATGAAAATCTTCTCAAAAGTCAGGGGTCATCTTATACGCCGGGTGTCTTTCTCCTGTAACCAGGCAGACCAGCCTGAAAGGCTCTGACGAGCCAAGCTCTGACGATCCCAGCTGAGTTGCCTGCTAATCAGGCAACTCAGCTGGGATTGCCAGAGCCATGTAAAAGGGAAAAACTTTTTTTCTTTTACATGGCTCTGGCGATCCAAGCTCTGACGATCCCAGCTGAGTTGCCTGCTAATCAGGCATCTCAGCTGGGATCGCCAGAGCCAGGTAAAAGAAAAAAAAGTTTTCCCCCTCCAGCTTGCTTACCTTAGCTGCTAGTCGCAACGCTTGCCTTGCTTCGCTTGCCTGAATCCATTCCATCAGCAAGCAACTCCCTGCCTGCAATCAAGCAGGCAGGGAGTTGTGGACTTCAACTCCCAGAATTCCTCAGCCAGCAAAGCAAAGCTGGCTGAGGAATCCTGGGACTTGAAGTCTACAAGTCTTAAAGTTGCCAAGGTTGGAGACCTCTGTTCTATTCATGGCTCAGGACCTGGGTACTTGCGGGACCGCCTACTACCACCAATAGCCTCCCACCGGCCGGTACGCTCCCACAGAGAGGGGCTCCTCCGGGTGCTGTCGGCCAAACAATGCCGACTGGCGGCCCCCAGGGGGACAGCCTTCTCTGTGGGGGCACCTACTATCTGGAACGAGCTCCCCCCAGAGATACGGAGGATCCCGGATCTGCGCACCTTCCGCCGCGCCTTAAAGACCTTTCTATTTCACCAGGCGGGCCTTGCCTAATTTTCTCCCTCTTTTATAAATTTTTTTTAAATTTTTAATACTTTTTTGGTATTTTATATATTCAAATTTTAAAATTGGTTTTAAATTGATTGGGGTTTTAAATTGTTTGGCCCAAAACTATTTAATTTGATTTTAATTCCACTTTTAAATTTTGTATGTATGTAATTCATTGTTTGGCTGTGCACCGCCCTGAGTCCTTCGGGAGTAGGGCGGTATAGAAATCAAATCAAATAAATAAATAAATAAATAAATATTGGGTAAGTTTTTTCCCCCTTGGGAGCTTTAAAAAAAGAGTTAATTGAGGTTTTTTTTAGTTGTTCTTTTTTAGACCTAGCCATTTAAAGTTTAGGAAGTTTTAAATTTAGCTTTCATATAAAAATAAAAATAAAATAAAATAAAATTTGTGCAGCTTTCTGAGATTTAGTGTGTTTCTGTAGTGTTTCACTCTAACTACACAAACACACAAAATCTCACAAAGCTGCATATGGAATTTTGTGTGTGTAAAGTGTGAAAGTTGGGTTTTGGGGCTTTTTGTGGCTATGTGACATTCCTGCTTGTTGCAGGGGCCATTTTGGGCCTAGCACAGCTGCTTTTACATTGTGGGTGAGCCAGTTGATGTTTTTTAATTTTTATTTGGTGTGCATTGGAAGAGGAGTAGTCTTATACAGCGAGTATAGCCCAAACCCTATATTTTAACAGGAAAAGTCGGGGGTCGTCTTATACGCCCAGTCATCTTATACGCCGGAAAATACGGTATACAGAACGTATACTTTATCTTTATTTCTGGCTGTCACAATCACTGGGCTTTTCCTTTTATATAAAAAAATGTTTCCCTCAGGGAGATTTGCATCCTCTGTCTGTTCCTGTTGTAACATGTCCTTTGTGACGTGTTCTGTGTGATGATTTGAAATGTTGCAAACATCTGACATTTTCTTCAATAACTGTTATAATCTACAAATATAAGCCATATTTTTTATCAAGGAGAAACACAAACAGGCCACAAGCATTGTGGTCTCAATACCAAAGCCTGTTCATTCATCTTCATTTTGTTTCATAAAACATTATCCAATATAATAATATTTATTTCTTCATCCTGCCTCAGGCTTTCAGGTTAGACGAGCATCTATTGTCAATGTAGAGGAGAAAGGTATTAGGATTAGGGTTAACTGTTTAACCTTCTAACTAACTAACTAACATTAACCTTCAACTTTCCTTGAATTCTACTGCTAAATCCTGGTTAAGACTTCTTGTTCACTCTGTCAGTGACTTTATTCCTGGCAACTAGAGGTAGTCCTCAACTTATGACCACAATTGAGCCCAAAATTCATGTTGTTAAATGAGAAATTTGTTAAGTGAGTTTTGCCCCATTTTACGACTTGTTTTGCCACGTTTGTTAAGTTAATCACTGCAGTTGTTGAGTTAATCACATGGTTGTTAACTGAATCAGGTTTCCACGTTGATTTTGCTTGTCAGAAGGTCTCAAAAGGGAATTGCATGATTCTGGGACACTGCAACCATCATAAATGTGAGTCAATTGTCAAGCATCCAATAAATCAACCTTGGAGATGCTGCAACGGTCATAAGTGTGAAAAATGATCATGTCACTCTTTTTAGTGCCATTGTAACTCTGAACGGTCATTAAGCAAATTGTTGTAAGTTGAGGACTACCTGAAATGGCCTTTTATGTTTCTTACTGAGGAGGTCAGTATTTCAATATGACGAAGTAATTAGAATTATTTCCCCAATTTTTCTAGATTTTTGTGATTTATTTTCACCACACTAAATTCCTGGAACATGATTTTTTTTTTTTAAAAAAAAGAAAGAATAAACCCAAAATAACTGCAGTTCCCAGTTTAGGAACTTGTAATATTCTTCCCCAAGGAGTCTTTTGATTTTAGTCATTAGACTGTCCAAGTATTTTCTTGTTTATGCTCTAATATATGAAAAATACAGCAGCTGTGGAATGTGGGAGAATATTTACTGAGATTTCCATGCCTTGTTGATAAGTTTATGTTAAAGCAGAAGAGTAGTTTGTTTCCCAAATATGCAGCCTGTTTTTCATTCCTCTAAGAGATCCCTCTGATCATGTCACTGAACTCTGATACAATAAAACTACTTAAAAAATAACATTACTGTCATTTTGAAGCAGGAAATGGGAAAACTGTGCTATACGCCTTAGGCTAGCCTCAGCTTTTTAACAGAAAGTTTGCAAAAAAAGGGGAAAAGATGAACATTCTCATAAATGTGATGCAGGCATGCAATATTGCATCCTTACCTTACTTGCTGGAGACCTCACCTCCCCCTAACATATGAAGCATGGTTATGACATCAAAGATTTGTCAACAGGAGAGCAGTTATTTTCCCCACTAATTATCTGAAAATCTTAGAGGTAATGATTTATACTGTGAAGCAATTGCAGTATTTCCCCATGGCTTTTATTTTAATTTATATTTTTATATGTACAACATGTTTTATTTTTATGTTTTAAAAGGTTGAAAGCTCTAAAGATTCCACAAAGGTAAATGTTGCCCATCTAATAAAACTACACCAAGATAATGTGCTGTAACCATTAAGGGACTGGAAATGTCCCGTTAAGTTTAATTGGAATTAAGTGAGCATGGCCAGGCATCAGATCATCTAAATATCTACAGTCATTACAGTGTTATCTTTTTTTTAAAATAGAAGCCTTTCAAATATAATGGATCACCCTTCTTTTTAGTTTCAATGAAATATACGCCAAAATAGCAATAAATAGATTGGACCATGAAGAACAGGTTAAGCTGTTTGGTGATTTGTTCCACCTGTCACCAAAGAAGAAAAGGCATCACACACCTCATGTTTCAGTGTTCCAGGAAGATGTGTTAGAATTAATGGAAGAAAATGTATGTAATTCAGGTTGAATTGTGTGGTCTTTGGTGCTCTTTGAGCTCAACCAATCTCAGAGAGCACTAAGGGCCCCACAGCTTATTAATGATAAGATGGTGAGTTACCCCTCTGTGTTTCAGGATCCATTCCCAATTTCACACAAAAGATCTGGTTCTACTATTCACTTTGGGGATCAGTTTTAATGACTGAGACAATTGAAAACCAAACCAAACAATCATATTTTTATAGCACTAACTATTTAATTCTGCTTAATTATCCCAGGTTTGGCAAAGCAGTTAGAGTGCTGGATTATAAACCAGGATACTATGATTTCTATTTCTTGCTTAATGGAAATCAGCTGGGTGACTCTGGGCTGGTTACTCTCTCTCAGCACAACCAATTCATAGAAGGGATCATATATGAAGAGAAGAGAAGAGAAGAGCACAGCACAGCACAGCACAGCACAGCACAGCACAGCACAGAATAGAATAGAATATTTTTATTGGCCAATAAATTTTTTTATTTTTATTGTGTGATTGGACACACAAGGAATTTGTCTTGGTACATATGCTCTCAGTATACATAAAAGAAAAGATATGCTGCTTTGAATTATACAAAATAAAGCTGGGAGAAAAATCTGCTGCCTTTTATCATGTTAAATTTATAGATATTTAGCTCTGCTTGAAACTGTCTTTTCCATTTTGAAACAGAAAGAAATATATATGTTGAAAATGTTTTTGTTACTTTCATAAACAGACAAATCATTCTCTCCTGTAATGTCTCCACAAATAATACTGGGAAAAATAGATTTAAAAAAAAATGTACCAGTAGATTTAGAAAAGGACTTTGCCAATTTTTTAAAAAAAATACATTTCTTCTTTTGATAATTAAGCATGTTTTCCCCTCATCCTAGCTAATATTTATGTAAAAGTGCTAATTTGTATTTTATCTTTATTTTAGAATCCAGGGTGTTTCATACTGTACAAAACATTACAGTTGATGAAACAGACCACTTCAGTGTGACAGGGGATGTTATCCCAATTCCAGGACAAAGTTCTCTTTCTTATATTTCAACTGTTACATAAGTTAGTCTGTGTCCAGGTGTCCATGCATGAAGTTAACAGATGCTTTTATATTAGAAAATTGTAATTTGGAAATTAGCCAAATATATTGACAATATATAGAACACAGAGTGTTCAGCTTTCATGCTGAATACTCTTTTTTATTTATTTATTCAACATACCATGAGGCATTCTGGAACTGAAAATTTTAAAAAAAGATCAAATTAAAACTGCTAGATCAGGGATGTCAAACTAAAATCCGGAGGCCAGATCAGGCCAGTGGATTACTTAGATCTGGACCGCAGGGCCGCCCTGGAAACAGTGAAGGACTGGCCTGCGGTGCTTCTGCCAGTGAAAATGGAGCTGGGGAGGGCTGCATGCAGCACTCCTGAATTCCATTTTTGTTGGCAGAGGGTTGCAGGAGGACATAGCATCTGAAAACAGAGCTCAGGAACCCATTTTTGCTGGCAGAGGGTTGCAGGCAGTGATGAAATCCAAAAAATTTCCCTACTGGTTCTGTGGGTGTGGCTTGGTGGGCATGGCTTGGTGATCATGTGATTGGGTGGGCATGGCCAATTTGTAAAATGTGGTGAAACTCACTTAACAACACTCTTGCTTAGCAACCAAAATTTTGGGCTCAATTGTGGTCATAAGTTCTCTTTCTTTCTTTCTCTTTCTTTCTTTCTCTTTCTTTCTTTCTCTCTTTTTCTTTCTTTCGGTGACAGGAGAAGGAAGAAAGTGCTCTGGGAGCAGCGTGTCCCCCATCATAGGCTGGATGCTGACAGTGCGGGACCCAAGACAAAGAGGAAGGCAAGCAGGTGGCAGTTATCCAAAGGCCCCGTGGAAGCCGAGTGCGCCAGGCCCAAAACGCGCCAGGTCCAAAAGGCGAGTGAGCTTCGCCATGTCCCTTGAGAAGCCAAGTACAGCAGGTCTCCCTCCCCCCACCGCCAGCATCGGTCTTACCTTCTAGATCCTCCACTGGCAGCATTCCCATTATCCCAACAGAGCCAGCATGTTGGTAAGGCAGATGGCGGGCAGCCCTTGGTGGAGACATAGCTGCTGCTCCAGGACTGAGAGGGGCAGCGTCATTTGGATTTGGAATGTCCAAGTCATTTGGACTTGGAAAAAATCAAAAGCAATTGAAAAACTTGCTGACTGAAGAGAAATGTGGTTAGATACAATCACTGGTTATATAAGCATGAGCTCATAAAACCTCAAGCATTTGCTGTCAGGCAGTTCTGGTGAAGTTCATCAGGTCATAAAGAATCAGAAGTGATGGGACAATTGAACAATAACAACACTGCACCTGACAGATGGTTGTTCAATCCCTGTAGAGTTCTTGAAAAACTTTTCTACTGCTTGTCTCAACTCTTTTGTGTTGAGAAAGTTTTCTGCCCTGAAATGTTTGTTTCTATACCCTTTCCATCCATTACTTGTATAGTTTACTATCTCTCTATTGGAAAGATAAACTCTACTGTTTCAGCATGAGAGCCCTTTCCATATTTGAAGACAGCTACTTTACTTGGGACGGCATTACTGGCTGCCAGCCAGCAAGATAGCAAGCTGGATGCCTGACACACTCCAGAGATAGCCAAACTCAACAGAACTTTGAGAAGCAAAGAATTCTTTTTACCTGGAACTTAAGATAGCCACTGTAACATAATCAAGGTCTGGCCCAAGTAGAGACCAGGAATTCAATAAATAAATGATAAATTTAAGGGAAAAGACAAGAGACAGGGGAAGGTGGACTCCAGATCTGACAGCATGGCACGACAAAGTAAACACAACAGAACCAAGGCTTGAAAAGTTGTTCTCAGCATTTTCACTCAGGGAATGAGGCAAATAAATAAGCCATGCTGTTTAGAGCTGGGTGGATGAACTTCAGAGTCTGAGAGATTGTCAGTAGGTGCAGGCAGGAGTCCTGGTGGCTTGCTAGATCTGCCTCACTCAGGGCAGAGTTAATTGGCTTTTACACTGCTGGAATCACCCTCTCCACAACTATTATCTCTAGAAGCCCCTGGCTGAGCCTCCTCCTCATTGGAAGATAACTCCAGCAGGGCCATAACAGCTATCATCTCTCTCTTAGGTACTCCAACTTGAAAATAGTTATTTCAACAATTCTTGATGGAATTTTCTACTCTTCTCAAATTTTTTTTTACTCACTATACTTTATAATTTTATTTAAAAATGACATCTTGAACTGAGCAAAGTATGCCACAAAAATATAATGTGGAATGTCTGTCTATCATCTCTCCCTCCCTTCCTCTCTCTCTCATGATGATTTATGGCCCTCTTTTTGACAAATCTCCTTGATGATCGGTTAAGATGTATCAACCAGTAATAAACAAATAGAAATGACAGCATTTTTCATTGATACAATAATAACTTTTATTTGGCAGAACACACAAAAAAGGTTAAAATGGTAAATTCAGATAAAGTAAACAATATTTAGTTTATTATTTAGGACATCTCACTCATTTATAAAGTCTTACCACATGCCAAGCAGGAACAATTACTTTTTATTCATATTATGTGACGCCCATGACATGTCTTTCTTTGTTGTTTTTGATTCTACAGTTATAGCAATGGCACTTTGGCTTATATACCATTTCACAGTGCTTTACATCCCTGTCTAAGTGGTTTACAAAATCAGCATATTGCCCCCAACAATCTGGGTCCTCATTTTAGCAACCTTGGAAGGATGGAAGGCTGAGTCATATTTTGAAACAATTGTTGTGTACAAAACAAAACTGTCCTATTTCATATTGTTGTATTGTTATGACAGAAATGTTAAGTAAGGTTTTTTTGCCACATGTAACATCCAATCAGCAATGAATGAATATATAGTGCAATAATTGGCTTTGTCCCATTGTAATTTAAAGGAATAATCCTATTTAAATATCCCCAAGGAAAATAATTCTCACTGAATTAAATGGGATTTACTCTCTAATGAATGAGGTATATTTAAGATTGCAACCATACAGTATGCATCTTTGTTGAGAATTATCACTGACTGTAACCTTAAAGTTTGTTCAGCCATTTGGAAGCAAATGTGAACTCACATGCTCTAATTTTATCATTGAATCTTCTGACTTCATGACTGTCAGTTCAATATTCTTAAACGTGCTCATAGAACCTGGGGTGGCTGGCATTTTGCTTTCATACTAATTGAAATTTGATACTATTAAATGATTAACCATGGTTACAACTGTTCTATCTGTTGGTTAGAACAAAATCATGCTTTGTTCTAACCAGCAGTGCTATTTACTCCAGGATACACATTTAATTTCTCAGATTTTCCCTGAGATCTATATGGCTCTGTTTATGTTCCCCAAAGACTTAAAGAACTAGTTATTTACCCAGGCCTAGTGGTAGAGTGCAGTGGTGGGTTTCAAATTTTTTTACTACCGGTTCTGTGGGTGTGGCATGGTGGGCGTGGCAGGGGTAGGATACCGTAAAATCTCCATTCCCACCCCACTCCAGGGGAAGGTTACTGCAAAATCCCAATTTCCTCCCGATCAGCTGGGACTTGGGAGGCAGAGAATAGTTGGGGGTGGGGCCAGTCAGAATTTTTACTACCGGTTCTCCGAACTACTCAAAATTTCCACTACCTGCTGAAACCCACTTCTGGTTGAGTGGATGCGATCCCCTGTTTATGATGTTTTGCATTTGCCTTGTTGCTGTATTACCATTTTGTTATTATAAAAAACTACTTTTTTCTTATTTTAGTTTGTTATGGTTAGTTACACAACCAGCCAGATGTTTAGTCTGGATTTCAGTTTTGTCTATCTATCAAGTTCTTCCCAAGGATTTGGTGTAGCCAGTTGTTGTTTGAGAGAGTTAAGGCATCGTTGCAGGATATAAGCTAGAGGTGTCAAACTCACGTCATCATGGTGGTGTCACATGATGTATTGGGACTTTTCCCCCCTTCGCTAAACTGGACATGGGCATGGCCAGCATGTGATTCATCTGGCCTGTGGGCTGGGAGTTTGACAGCCTGATATTTATTTATTTGTTTGTTTTAATTTGTATACCGCCTTTCTCCAGCAGGACTCAGGGCGGTGAACAGCCAGAATAAAACAGAACATACAAAATTTAAAAACAGTTTAAAAATAATTAAATATTTTTGGCCACAATTTAAAACAACCCAATTAAAATCAAATCAAACCCAATTAAAATCAATTAACCAAAACAGTGGGATCAAGCCAGCCCGGCTAGGTGAAATAAATAAGTTTTCAGGGCCCGACGAAAAGTCCGGAGGTCTGGTATTGTGCGTATCTCTGGGGGGCACAGGTGCCGCCACAGAGAAGGGTCTCCCCCTGGGGGTCGCCAGCCAACATTGTCTGGCGGACGGCATCCTGAAGAGGCCCTCTCTGTGCGAGCATACTGGCCGGTGGGAGGCTATTGGTGGCAGAAGGTGGTCTCGTAGATACCCCAGCCCTAAGCCATGGAGCGCTTTAAAGGTGGTCACCAACACCTTGAAGCGCACCCAGAAGACCACCGGGAGCCAGTGCAGCTCGCGCAGGAGAGGTGTCATATGGGAGCACCCCATCGCTCCCATAATCCCCTGCGCGGCCACATTCTGGACCAGCTGGAGCCTCCGGGTGCACCCCAGGGGGAGCCCCATGTAAAGAGCATGGCACTACTCCAGGCGGGACTATATAAGCTGTTCCAAGTAAAGATGGCTTTTGCAAATGATTGATGGTGATTTTGTCAATGCCGATTATATTCAAATGGTGTTCCATTTCTTTTGGGATTGCATCCAGCATGCGTATTACTCTTGATCCTAAATTTGGTTTTGTTTGCCATAGACATTCTATTTCTATTTGTAGATCTTTGTATTTAGTGATTTTTTTCAGTTTGTTATCTTCTATTCTGGTGTCTCCAGATATTGCAGTGCCCATTATCCAGACTTTTTTGTCTTTCTTATCAACAATTGTTGTCTGGAGTATTGTATGGCAGATGCTTCTCTGTTTGAATTCTAAAATTCCAGAGCACTTTAGCTTCTTCATTTTTTAGTACATTTATTGTTGTACCAATTCTTCCTTTCAGGCAAATGGTATTTCTTCCAGATACTCTAGTTGTTGCTACTTTTCATGCCATTGTTTGTAATCTGTCTGTGAAATCTTTGTGCAGCAGCCAATAAGTTGCCCACTGTTTCTTCAGCTTCTTTACTGAGATGGAATTTACTGTCTATTGTTATCTTCTCAATTCTAGCTTTATGCATTTGTTCGTAAGGCTTGGTCTTGTTCAACCAAAATTA
Source organism: Pantherophis guttatus (assembly GCF_059756535.1). NCBI lineage: Eukaryota > Metazoa > Chordata > Lepidosauria > Squamata > Colubridae > Pantherophis > Pantherophis guttatus. The sequence continues at coordinate 53,641,342 of NC_142064.1, forward strand.
GTCCCCTTGTCTTTTTCTTCAACCTTCCTACTCATAGCTATTACCAGGTCTTGATGGTAAGGATGGCACATCTATGCAGTCCAAACTCCATTGTAATAACTTGGCTCTACATTTGGGTAGTATTGAGCATGAAAATTTGGGTAGTATTGAGCATGAGCATGAAAATTTTACATTGATGTTTTTCAAATGAAAGTTTTTTACATGATGTTTTTCCATACTGCTTCAGATCATTTATGTAAAATATGTGGATACCTTGGCAGATGTTTTTGATGTTTGATAACCATGTGGGACACAGTGGCTCAGTGGCTAAGACGCTGAGCTTGTCGATCAAAAAGTCGGCAGTTCACGGTTTGAATCCCTAGTGCCGCATAACAGGGTGAGCTCCTGTTACTTGTCCCAGCTTCTGCCAACCTAGCAGTTCAAAAGCACGTAAAAAATGTAAGTAGAAAAATTGGGACCACCTTTGGTGGGAAGGTAACAGTGTTCTGTGCACCTTTGGCATTTAGTCATGCTGGCCACATGACCACGGAGACGTCTTTGGACAGCATTGCCTCTTCGGCTTTGAAATGGAGATGACCACCATCCCCTAGAGTCGGAAACGACTAGCACATATGTGCGAGGGGAACCTTTACCTTTATCTTTTAACCATGGCCTGACTTGTTCAGTATTGTTGATAGAGGAATCAGTGCAATGACAAACAGTAGCAGTGATAGTGAGTCTCCTTGAAATTATTAACTTCTCCCAATTTATCACCATTGACCAGCAACCATATCTTCCATTGCACCATCAATCATTGCACAAAGCTTCTGATATTTCTGCTAACTCCTGTTATTTTAAGGCACTTGATTATGTAACCATGTGGCAGGAAGTCAAATCCCTTCTTATTATCAATCCAAGCTACATTCAAGTTGATCTTCCTTCTTTTGCAATTTTCTAAAATCATCTTGTCAATTAGAAGCTAATCTTTTGTTCTTCTGCTGTTTGGCCAGTTTCCTTTCTATTCAGGTGGAAAGAGGTGTTTTCAACTAGAGGTTGTTGGACGGCACCAACTACCATTCCAGTTAGCAATTTGAAAGTTATTGGTAAGCAGGTAATTGACCTGTATTTGCCTATGCTGCCTCATGTACCTATCTTTCATTATCAGGTAGATTTTGCCAAATGTTAACCCGTCTTCAGGTTCGTTTCCTTGTAGTATGCTTGCTTGCTTGGCAATCAGTGGGTGTAGTCTCTCCATTGATGAATTGATAGAAACTTTCTGATTTGACTGTAACTGGAATTTGTTCCTATAGTGTGAAGTTTGAACCTTGTTATCTGTGATTTTTTGGCTACAATTGTTAATTGCTACTTTATTATTTCCAGTGCTTCCTTTATTTGTCTCTAGGTGATCTTGATCAAGTATTCTTTGGTCTTGTTCATTTGCTTCTTTTCTTTCATCCATTCTACCTTGCTTGCATCTTATCTTAGAATGTTGATCTTATTTTCCAATGATATCAAAAGGACTTATTTGATATCTGTGAAATATTGAATTCATCAGACCTGAATATTCTAATTTTACAAAAAAAAAAAAAAAAAAAAACCCTCCACCTTGCTTAGAACTGCTTTTAGTTTTATACACTGTCTTAATAATTCTTAGATCCTTGTTTAGGACTTGAATTATTAAGTTTCCACAACTCTTACTGTGAATCTAACTGTAGTTACCCACACATAATACTAATTGAGACAATTCAAGGGCGCTGTTGCTGGCGGCAGACCAACTACTGGCTGCAGTTACAACTGAGTACCCTGCTAACTTATCATAGTATTATTTCAGTGTGATAGTGATGATGATTCTGGTTGCTTCCTTAACTCTACAAACAATTCCCCAGGATTTCTACTGCTGATTCTTGCATTCCTGCATTATTCCGTCTTGGTGTTCCCAAGGTTCTGCTTACTTCTCAGAGTCAAGTCCCTCAGCACATACCACATTTATCTATGCTTCTGACTTCAGTGACTTTTGTATCTTCTGACCTTTTCTTCCAAATTCTGTTCTTTCATAAATACTATGCTGAAATCTGACTTCCAGTTTCAACACAGAACATGATGTTTTTCTCTCTTGCTTCCAGATTATTTCACAATTACTTTTGGAAGTTTACTTGATTGATCTGAAGCATGAGATCTAGAGAGTTTGTTGTTGCTTCAGTTATATATTTTTTCCACCAGTGAGTAACACATGATCTGAAAAAGCCCCATGAAGATCTCTTGTTTTGACTTTGCTTGGGATTTAACAGAAATATCAGAAGCCAGAGATTTTGTAAGTACCAAAGAGAAATGAAGCATCGAAAAACAAGGCCAGTCAGATGATGATGAATTTATAATTAAGGCATGGGCAAGAAACATATGGCCCATCCATGGGAATTCACTAATACTTTCTTTTTTGAAGAAAAAATAAATAAAGCTTTATATAGAATTGGAAATGAGTTTAAAACAACAACAACAAAGAAGAATCTATTAGTACAGCATTATTCCTCTGGTATTACTTTTTGCTCCTCAGAAGGAATAGAAAGAGTTTAGTTGAACTACTGTGGACAAATCTAACATAACTGATTAATTTCCTGAACATGGGTAATCTTTTCCATTCACTTAAAAAAACAACAACAGTGTTGCCTTTTGCTCTAAATAGGTACATAATGAAGACCTTGCCAGTCCTGAATCAATACATCTATTACAATAGCCTGTCACTTTTGTTTAGAGTTATCTGCCAATTTATTTCCTTTCATTAACTTCGGCTAGTATCTTCATGTAGTTGTTGTCTGGACTTCTAATTTGTCTGTGCTAATCTTTTCTTTTCTTTTCATATTGAAAATAATGCAGCTGCCTTGCTGTACTATTTGCATATGCTATACTACTAGGTGCTACTACTATGCTGTACTATTTACATGCGAAAAAGTAACGTTGAAAGAAGCATCTTATAAAAACTACTTCAGACTAAAATCTAAAGACTGTCAGATGTTTAAAAGCTCAGCAAAAAGATTTATTGGATTAAAACCTTCTGGAGATGTGCTGTGAAGTGAAGAGCCTAATGTTTATACAGTAGTCCTCAACTTATGCTCACACTTGAGCCCAGAATTTATGTTTCTAAAGTGACAAATTTGTTAAGTGAGTTTTGTCCTATTTTATGACTTTTCTTGCCGCATGTGTTAAGTGAATCACTGCAGTTGTTAAATCAGTAACACAATTGTTAAGTGAATCTAGCTTCCCCATTGATTTTACTTGTCAGAAGATCACAAAATATGATCACATGACCCTGGGATAATGCAACCGTCGTAAATATTAACCAGTTGTCAGGCATCTGAATGTAAATCATGTGACCACAGGGATGCTAAAACAGTCATAAGTGTGAAAAATGGTCATAAGTCACTTTTTTCAGTGCCATTGTAACTTCAAACAGTCACTAAATGAATTGTTTAGTGTACTTGTCCTGTACATGGCCAAATTGCATATAACCATGCAAAGAAGTTACTTAGAAGCACTCAACAGATAATGCACCGTACTCCAACAAAATGTGGTATTTAATTCATTGGTTCCAAGAAAATTATGACCCTCAAGAATACAAAGTTGAAATAAAACAGACAGCATAAAAATAGGTAAATAAATAAATAAAAACTAGGTTGCAACATTTTCTTTCTCAGTCAAGAGATAATGAAAGACAGACTGAGAATTTTTGTCAGTCTTCCATGTTCAATTCCAGAAAAGCAGTCTGAAGATACTCCACTATTGTTTTCTCTTCTGCAATCTCTCAATACTGAACATTGCTGAGAGCTGTTGCAGAGATGAGATCATAAACTTTCTTTTACTCCCTATTCCATCCAAAAAGGACAATTAGATGCCTTCCCCACCGCAATGCCATTGTTGCTTCATACTGTGTGAATTTGTCTTTAAAACAACCTGCTGAAAGGAGAATCTGAAATGTTTCCCTAAAATATCTTCTAGGATGGCTGTAGACCAGGGGTATCAAACTTGATTTCATTGAGGGCCGCATCAGGGTTATGTGGTGGGGGGCTGTGGTGGGTATGGCCAGGGTGGGTGTGGCCAGCTCAATGTCACTCATATCAGGGGCACCTGTGGTGGCCCGAGTGCTCTTCCAGCGAAAACGGGCTCCCAAGCTCCGTTTTCAACTTTGACAGGCTCCTGCAACCCTCTGCTAGAGAAAACAGGGCTCTGGAGGGTCGCCCGAGGCACTCCTGAGCTCTGTTTTTGCTGGCAGGGGCACCATGGGCCAGTCCTTCACTGTTTCCAAGGTAGCCACATGGCCAATTCCCTCCCAGCCAGATCCGGCCTCCGGCGCTTGAGTTTGACACCCCTACTATAGATTATAAACTAGAGTGAAGGAAGAGTTGGGGCAGATGAGGAATGGACTGACCACAAGCTTCAGGAATCTGTAGAGTTTCAGATAATAGGCTAATTTAACTATGATTTCTAAATTAGATCTACTTTAAATGTTGCCAATCCCATGGGATTATAGAGTTGCAAAACTGGTTTTGAACTGATGGAGGCAGTTTGTAGAGGTCCCCTTCAACAAATAAGATGGGAAGAACTAAGACATGGTGAGAATGAGCTTGGATATATTTTATTTATTTATTTAAACTTAATCGCCCATCTCCTTCACAGAAGGGCTCTGGGTGACATTTTACACACACACACACACACACACACACACACACACACACACACGCATGCATGTGTATTAGGGGTGGGTTCTACTTACCTTTACTACAGGTTTACAACGGGGCCGTGCATGCGCTCTTCTGCGCATGCGCAGAAGCATTCTGATGACATCGAGGGCGGAGCCTCCTGCCAGTTTTACTACTGGTTCTATAGAACCAGTGCAAACTGGGGGCAACCCACCACTGATATGTACACATATTCATATTGTGTGTATATGTGTCTGTATGTGTCTGTATATATGTGTATATATCTTATGTTGGTTTCCTTTGGCCTCATTTTTTCTCTTTTGTCTAATAATTACCTTTTGTCTAATAATTTATCATATATATGTAAAAATAAAATTATCAGACAAAAAAGAAATAAATAAGGCCAAAGAAAACCAACAAAATTAATTTCCTAATTGAATACTTGGAAATTAAAACTAGACGAGCAAATACATTTATTTGCAAATTTCTAGGGTACTGTCATAGTTTTCTAAGACAACCTGGTGATAAAGGCAATGAAGAAGAAAATGAATGCCTGAATAAACTGTTTATAGTTCCTAGTCAACTTTCCTGAAAAATACATGAAAAAAAAGTTACAGCTAAGTCCCTTTTTGTAATCTTACTCTTAAGTAATAACAAAGATGGAGAGAGAAAAGAGAACTTAGGCAAAAGAATCAAAGAAAAGAAAACTAGCTAGTACAAAGTACAAAGATACGTTTTGCAGTTGACCCAAGACCTTAAAATCTGACTATAATGTCTGGGTTCTTCATGTACTCATAAAATGAATAAACCAATTTAGAATCAGGAATTCATAAAAATACCACTATGAGTCATGGCTCTTTAGAGAAGTAAGGAGAAATGTTGGCTTTAGAATAGGAAAGGAAGTTTTAAAATTTCATCTATCTTCAGGTTCACATCATTGCCATGTTACAGGAAGGAAGTTATTTCTGCTGTGGATGAAGCATCACTTTTTAAATGTTGAGTTTTATCTTTGCCTGACAGTGAGACGTTTCATTTCCAAACTATCCATCATTCATCACAAGTAGGATCTTAAAAAATTGCACTGCTGACTATCTAAGTTTGGATTCTTGTCCACGTAGAGAAAATAATGTTTTGGTTCATGGTGGTCCAAACCTTTCTTGAAATGGAAATCCTATTTTATCTCAAAACACCCTATTTCAGGTCATACTAATAATGAAAATACCTGCATTGGTATTTCTACCCTGTGGTATTTCCATAGATGTATTGGAGACTTCTGGAACTCTTTATCTACAGCGGTATAATTATCACATCCAATGATGTTTCCATCAACCATCACAAAAGATTCAGTCTTCCCTCAAATGGATGCACAATCCATTCAAAAGTTACAGGGACACTGTGTAATTTTTAATGGGCCAGAAAGGAGTCTTATTAAATGCACACAGAATGATATACAGCAGGATCTCCAAGCTTGGTAACTTTAAGACTTGTGGACTTCAACCCCCAGAGCCAAGCTTGGAGACTCCTGATATACAGTATAAATAAGTGCTTAAGAAGTATGTATCTTTCATTTGATAGTTTCTCTGTTTCTTGGCTCAGCATTGTCTGAAGACATTTTCCAGGGTCATGTGGCCAGCATGGCTACACACCAAAGGTACATCGATCACTGTTACTCTCCCTCACATTTACATGCTTTCAAACTGGTAGGTGAGCAGGAACTGGAGCAGGAACAGGAGCTCATCCTGTTGCACTGCACTCGGGTCTCAAAGCTGGGCTATAAGTTTTCTAACTGACAAGCTCAGCATCTTTAAGCCTGAGCCATTGCAATATATATATAATAGATGCGGAAGAAATGGAGGTATTGACAGATTTTATTTTCCTGGGCTCCAAGATCACCGGAGATCGGGACTGCAGCCAAGAAATTAAAAGACGCTTGCTCCTGGGGAGGAAAGCTACCGCAAATCTAGACAGCATACTAAAAAGCAGACACATCACTCTGCCAACAAAAATGCGTATAGTCAAGGCTATGGTTTTCCCAGTTGCAATGTATGGCTATGAAAGTTGGACCTTAAGAAAGGCTGAGCGCCAAAAAATTGAGGCCTTTGAACTATGGTGCTGGAGAAGACTCCTGTGAGTCCCTTGGACTGCAAGATGATCAAACCAGTCAGTCCTAGAGGATCAATCCTGACTGCCCTTTAGAAGGCCAGATCCTGAAGATGAAACTCAAATACTTTGGCCACCTAATGAAAAGGAAGGAGTCACTGGAGAAGAGTCTAATGCTGGGAAAGATTGAAGGCAGAGAACAAGGTTGCTGGATGGAGCCACTGAAGCAGTCGGCATGAATGGAGGAATGGCCAGATTTTGCTACAAGAGAACTGAGGACTTTGAGAAAAGTTTATTTCTCTACTTCCTCATTCTACTTTCTATCACCTAAAATGGATTCTGGTAGATTTTACAAGTAAATCTTATCAACAAAATGCGTCTTAATTCTGGTCAGTTGCTAATCAACTTCACTGGCTTATTTTTCCTCACTGTATGAGCAACTTTTATTAGCAAGCCCAAATGTAATTCTTCAAGTCAGATGCTAGCTAGGTTAGCAAAATTCCTCTTTCTTGGCTTTTCCTGCTTGTATAACCAGCAGACAGTATGTCTTGCCCACAACCCTGGTTATAGCTCTTAGGAAAAAGTTCCTGACTGCTTAACAGCAATGTTACACAACCAAGATCTTCAATGGAATTTATATGCAAAAGTTATAGTCAGCAGCTTTTCCATAGATACAATCATTCTGATTTGTGGAAAGGCAGGGATCAGGGTAGCAGTGTTGTGGCCCGCCAGTGGCCAGCAGAGCTGGCAGCAGATTCGGACAGTGAGGAGGTTGGGGAGGAACGTGGGCCAGTTCTGGAGTCTGGGGAAGGCTCGGATGATGGCTCTGAGTCGGAGGCAGAGAGGGGGCCAAGGCCATCTGCTAGTTCTTTGCTGCCTCCGGAATCTCTGGAGTCTGACATCAGTGAGGCAGAAGAAAAGTGTGAGCTTGTTCCCAGTGTGCGCATGCGCAGAGCTGCCAGGAGACAGGAACAATTAGAGCCTTGGTAGTATAGTGGTCTAAGGCACCCTGTTATTAAGCTGGTTATTAAGACCAGCTGCCTGCAATTACTGCAGGTTCGAATCTCGCCAAGGCTCAAGGTTGACTCAGCCTTCCATCCTTTCTAAGGTAGGTAAATTGAGGACCCAGTTGTGGGGGCAATAAGCTGACTTTGTATAAATATACAAAAGAATGAAGGCTATTGCTTAGCGCATTGTAAGCCGCCCTGAGTCTCCGGAGAAGGGCGGCATATAAATCAAAATTAAAAAAAAAAAAATTAAGGAAACAGGGTCGACTTGGGAGTAAGGCTTGGAGATGATTGGCCCTCCCATAAGACACAAAACAGAAGTGAACGGGATGTGAGCTTTTGCAGGAAGCAATTCGTTTATCTGTCTGATTCAAGATTTGAAACTTCTGTTTGTGACTCTGTGCCAAGTTTGGCTTGCCCTGCGTCTGGAAATTAGCTCTTTGGCAGCATTCCACGTGAGATAGGTGGGTGTTGATAACCTTCCTGTGAAAGACTGTTTATCAAGCCTTGCGAACTGTAAATTAAAGTAATTTACAGCCATATGAATTAAAGAGGTTTGCCAGGACTACGTTTGTGCTGTTTAATTTCTAAGGAAGCCTAGGTCAGAACAAGCAGTTTATTTTCCCCCTCCTTTCTTGGTGGATGGGGCATTTTCTGAAAGAAGAATCTTGCACGTTTCTATTAGTCAAGTAATGGGAATGCTGATTGGCTCGTTCTGTTCTCTATTTGCTCTCAACATTCTGAGGACACCAGGAGTGAAGTCATTCACACAATTATCTTCAAAAGATACTGAAAGAACTAAGAATAACTCAGAAATAGCAAGGGTGTCTAAAAGGCAAGAGATTTGCTTTTTTTAAAGTTTCATTTTTCATCTGGACTATCAATGAAAACATTGTGTGAAAGTTTTCTATACAGGTAATCTTTACTATACAGACTATTTAGCGACCATAATTGGTACTTGTAATTCTGTCACTAAGTGAAACAGTCACTAAATGGGAAATCATATGAACATGATTGTGCTTTCTTTTCTCCCATTCTACTGCCCTTTGGAATGGTTCCCCATTTACCACCACCCCGTCCTCTATAGCTGGTTCAAAACTGACAAAATTAATCAGTTTCACAACTTTAGCTTTTATTTGCCTCTTAGTCACTCCTCTGCCCTTTTAATGTTCTTTCTGGCATTAACAAGAAGGGGATGTTTATGTTTATGTTTATATTCATTCGTTCATTCATTCATTCATTCATGGAAGGCTTTACAAGAGATTTAACAGGCATACAATGGGAAATACATACAAAAAGCAATGCAGTGGTACCAGCAGCCATGAGCTCAGCAAATTGCTAGTGTATTCCTCATTGTTTGTCTGCTTACTCTCTTGTAATCCTTTCTTTTCCAATCTCTCTGCTCTGAGAACAGAACAGATCAAGCACAGGAGAGATTTCCTACAGAATTTAGTTGGCAGGACCAATGCACTGCTTTCGATGTATGCCTGCTTATTTTCTTATAATATCTTCCTCTTCAATCTCTTCAGTATGTCAGGAGACAACAATGCAAATTGACTGAATGGCAATCACATGAATGAGGGACAGCGCCATTGCAACATTGAACAATCACTGACAAAAAGTGGGGACTACGTGTATCTCTTTCCTGTCACCTGGTGGTTGTTTGGATTTTTGTACCTCATATGTGTTATTCCAAGCATTATTTTTATCTTTATTTTCTCACATGCTAAATCTTCAGTTGGCCTTTACTATTTTTGTAATTTCCTTATAAAAGAATTGAGGAAGTAATTAGCTTGTGAACAGCTGTGATCTCAACATGAAAAGCTGAAAGAATTTACAGCCAAACCAATAGATACAGAGAAACTTCATAGTTTTCAAGTTCTGTTTGCTCATTTGGCAGCAGTGGTGGAAACTGGTTACACATTTCCTATAAATATCGTGGTCGTGGCAAAATGTCAGTTTGGACACAGAACTGTGTTGACTGTAATACTGGCCCTTCATGAGGGGAAGATATGTTGTGGCAGAGGTACATTTTTACAACTGAAAGTCTGCCAATTTCTAGACCATAGAACCAAACAACATTTTCTCTTGTGAGGTTCTAAAAAGATTTAATACTTAATTGCTTCACATTGTTTTTATTCAGTCTAGGTGGCTGAAGCTGCCTCAATCCTATTTCAATTCAACTAAGAGACAAGCCTAACCAAACTTTCTATATGGCAACCTTATATATAATGGGTATCACTGGAGACAGTGAATGTGCAGATTAAAGTAACTAGATTTACTTTTATAAAAAACTGGGCTCTTCAAATTGTCCCAGATGAATTCCCATAATTGATGGCTGACTCAGTTGAAGTCTAATAAATCTTGGGAAGGCCAGGTTGGAAAAGGCTGTTCTATACTACAGCTGAATATGCATTTAGCTTGATTGTTATGACTATTTCCTAGGCTGAGTTTAAACATTGTGCTGTCTCGTTGTGGCATGTCTGTGTTTGTGTGTTTTCCTGGGAAAGATGAATAAAGAATGCAGATGGACACCGAAAGCCCATGCTCACCGCAGATGAACCCAAGATGTGAAGGTCATCTCAGCTGTCTAGCTAAGACAAACAGCCACCTGTGTCTGGTAGCAGTGATATAGACAGATGTTGGAGATAGATGATCATTTTAGTAACGACAATAAAAGCATCATTTCATACTGCATGGAGAAGACAAGGCAATCTATTCTGTTATGTTAGAAAGAAAACCAGACAGGCAAGATAAAGTGATTAACAGTAATTTGCCAAACCAACAGGTTGGATGACATGCAACATGCTGTTGAATGCCAAAAGAGGATCTTTCAGAGTATTAATGGTGCTTATTGTTTTGGTTAAGTTAAAGCCTTCAGGATATATGCTGCAAGGATAGAATTATGGTGGGAACATGGAACACAAAAAAAATGAAAATGGGAATGCTGTGCATGGTGAAAAATAAAATTAATCAATTATACATTGATACCTGAGGTATCCCAAAAAATGGGCTGAAATTGGAAACTTTCAGCCAAAAATATCATGCTGGAGACAGAGACAGAGACAGAGACAGAGACAAGAAAGAGAAAGAGAGACAGGACAGAGACACAGAGAGAGGCAGAGGCAGAGGCAGAGACAGAGAGACCCCAAAAGGAGCAATACTGTTTTCATTGTCAGGAACAATATAGCAAAGATAGTACGTAAGTACAATGCAGTCAATGAAGCAATATCAATTAGATGTGGAGGATAGCGTTTTAATATGATGATTATTCAAGTTTATGCTGCAGCTATAGATACAGAAGGAGGGGATTTTAATGAAGTTTAATATGAAATTAGCAGAATATTCAAGCAAGATGTGCCGCCTAGAAGTTATGTATCATCTTAGAGGATGGAATAACAACGTTGGAAATATTAAGGAGGGAAACATAGTTGGACTCTATTGCCTAGGGAATTGAAATGGAGCAGGAAAATGGTTTATCAATTTCTGCAAATCGCACACAATCAGCAATTCATTGCTATTACAGACTTCCAACGAAGAAAACAATGCCTATATGCATAGACATCACAAGACAGAGTATACAAAAACGAAATAGACTATACTATTGGCATAATGTGGTTGAAAAGCTCCGTTTTAACCAGTAGTGGGTTTCTACTGGTTCGCCCCGGTTTGGGTGAACCGGTAGTGGCGGGAGGCTCCGCCCACCTGCCCAGACATCTCTGCGCATGCACAGAAGCATTGCATGTGAACATGCATGCACCCACAAGTGAACCGGTAGCGACTGAAATTGAAACCTACTACTGGTTTTAACAGCAACAATTGACTAAGAGCTAACTGGGGCCAAGATCATGACCTGTTCATGTGCAAGTTCCAAGTCAAGTGAAAGAAAAAATCCTCAACCTGTTTCCATGATATGATTATGAATATATACTCATTGTTTTCAGGAAGACCATCAAAGAGAAGATCACTCCCAAATTACAATGATTAAAAAACCAGAGAAACTGTGGAATGAAATCAAAGAAGTTATTAAGAATAAATATGAAAAGAAATGAAGAAGCTTCTTGGGTGAGAAGCGAAACGTCTTCAAAGAAAAACCAGAAAGTCCAATTGCCTCTTGAAAAAGCACCTTTGGGATTAGAAGGATTTTTTTTCTTTTTACTAAGATCTAGAGATGGGCAACGTTAGAACTACTCAAAAGAAAATTTGTGTGGTTCATTCCCATTCTTTTACACGGCATGATACATGCATCTATTTATATACTAGTAAAACTCTCATTGTCATGATCTTAGTGTTAGTGTGGTTCTTAAAAAAGCCACAACTTTATAGTACTGTACAGGAAGAAACACTTGGATGTTTTTATTTTTTATGTGTCCTTTCTCTAGCACACTACATGTATCTATATTCACCTTTGCTTAGGAACTCAAGGCACATACATAGTGCTCCACTCTCCTATATTTTTTGTTACAACAAGTTGTGAAATAAGTTGGGCTGAAAGTCACTAAACAAGCTGCTGTGGTTATAGATGGAGTAGAAATTGAATCTCTCAGGGATCAGGCAAATATATTCAGCTTAGTTCTTGCCCATCCTGCTTCATTTTCCTGTTTCATTTTCCAACTGCTTCTTACTCTGAAACTTAGTATAGCTCAAGCCTCTCCTTCAACCTCTGGAGATCAGGTAGAGGTCAGGTAGACAGGGTCTGTCTTCAGCTCACATGATCCTATTTTTAAACTTTCTCTGACAGCTTCCTACAACTCAATGGAGCAGCCTGCAGCGATTCTAAACTAATGTGTGAATGACAATATACAACACTGTGATAAATAAATAAATTAAATTAGGGAACATGAGAGTGGTGCCTCCTTACTCTCATTCTGGCCTCCCACTATCCCCTGCACCCAGGCAACTGGCCCAACTGGCAACAAGGCCTGAGAAGCAAATAGCCATTCGTTGCTTTGGAATAAGACCAAAATTTGAAATCTCTTAATGGTGTGGCCAGTAAGGGAAAGATGTTGAGCAACTTGAATTCCTGCTGGCAAGGTAGAATTGGATGAAAGGCACCAGCAATCTATGGCTAAGCTCTCTTCCTCCCTGGAGGAACATTCCAGAATAGGAAGTGGGAGTATGGTTTTCCTCCTGATCCATGGCTCCCTTCATATTCTCTCAGACTAACAAAGTAGCAGGAAGTTCCATAGGTCATCAGAGGAGGAGGAGGAGAAAGAGGAGAAGAAGCTTTCACTGGGGCCCTCCTGAGGATCACGAGGGGAAGGGAAATGGTGCCTATATTATATGTGGAAAGAGGAAGGGCAAGAGAATCATTGGGATGCCTTCTGACAAGATAGGGCTGGCTGTGGGGCAGCAAGAGTAGACGGATGATAAACATTGGTGTGTTCAAAAATGACATTGTCGTGATTCCAAGAATTGCACTCAATTTATCAGAAACAGAAGATGTCCCATTTCAGTGGACACAGTTCTCAATACAGTCACACTTTGCTCTCACAATACATAAAGTGTATAGTGAGGACAAATCATAGCGAATGTGTTGATTTATTTGGAGAACCTGGTATTAAAGCATGGTCAGCTGTATATTGCTTTAAGCCAATAAAAAAAACAAACCTTTTTCTTAAAGAATGACAATCATTACAAGTGTTGTAATCAAAAACATCTTTTGTCATGGATATTTGTCTTGGTATGGATCTTTCTTCTTTAATAAAATTACGTTTTCTTTAATTTTAAACTCCACCCAATAGCAATCTGCCTATGGTCATTTGGTGTCTCTGGGTATTCAATGAAATATCTCTGAAAGGATGACCAACCGGTCACGGGTTATCTAGTTTCATTTACGGATAATAGGCGAAATTCTTTAAGTCAAGAATGCATGTGTGTATGTGTGTGATAAAATGCAGCTTGGATTTTATCTGCCAGACTAAATAAGACCTTCTAAAACAATAAGTATGACCCAGCCAAAATATCCTTTTAAGTGCTGCATTAATAATGATGCCAGCAGGAACTATATGCATGTGCTTAACTCACCAGCACTTAAATAATTAGATAATAAAGTTATTTCATTTTGACTGGACATTCCTGATAAATGTTCATGTCAACCACGATATAGCACTGAATTTGGGGCACTGCAATTCATGAGACTATTTATGTATTTAATCAATTTATTCTGTGTTGATTTACAACTAGTATGACAATATCATTAAATTTACAAATGGGAATTTTCTTTTTAAAAAAGGAAGCCGAGAGAGACAATTTCATGTCATGAGGAGCACAAATAGCATTAGCCTTTGTCCTCAAGAATGTCCTTCAATTTAGAATTTGGTGTCAGAAAAAGTTATTTGGAATGTAGATACATAATCACTTAGAATGGGAAAGTCATAACGGGGGAGATCCTTCTTATTATTTCCAATCCTGCAGAAATCTTTTCAGGGGATTGAAAAATGTCCTTGTTTTACTATTGTTCTCACCAATAAAATAATCTGCTAATCTGTATTCAGGTTTCAATTAGACAGTTAATCTCATAAAAATTGCCTTTTGCAATTATGATTTGCCTTTTCCCTTTCTCCTGTTCTCTTTTCTTAGTCTTTTTATCTGGACCTAGAAATAATAAATGTATTTAAACAGCTCATTTAACAAAAATAAGACCAATTGTACTCTTTCTTTTTCTCCCCTTACTCCCTGTTATTTCATATAATATTAACACTACCATCAATTATGATGAACTGTATAGGGACAGTTAAAATATGCTCTACCTAATTGTGACTTTTTCAGGGCTGGATTGCAAATATCATTATTTTTACCATTAAAAAAAATCATTTTTGTTGCTGAGTTGAGATAGCACTAGCACTTAGACTTATATACTGCTTCACGGTGCTTTATAGCCCTCTCTAAGCAGTTTACAGAGTCAGCGTATTACCCCCAACAATCTGGTTCCTCATTTTACTGACCTCGGAAAGATGGAAAGCTGAGTCAACCTTTCAAGGGATAAACAGCTTGCAGAAAGCTTGGGCTGGAAGACTATATAAGCCACAATTGTAAATATGCAAGATGCATTGCAATTTTCATTGGTAGATTTTCCAAAGTGTCACCTGAAGATGGAAAATTTTTAGGCAAAGGGTGTGGATGATTTACAGTAACTACTGATTCTGTAAAACACATATCCTAATTGTTTTCAACTAGGTCAGTGAATCATGTGATTAGAGTGGATTTTAATTTAACTTTAGATCCCTTTTTAAATTAAAAAAACCACCCACTCCCTCAAGTTATATTCTTGGATTTGTAAGATTTCATAGTATTAGATGCATAGATTTAACTGAGTGATATTCATCCCTGAGAGCCAGTAATGGTTCAGGCATCAAGATAGAAACCAGAATTCTAGTCCTGCCTATGAATTCTAGTCCTGCCTATGAACACCCAGCTGGATGACTTTGGGCCAGTCACTTTCTCTCAGGCTTACGAAGGAAGAAATGGAAAAACACTTCTGAAAAACCTTGATGAAGAAATAGATTAACCAATGAATGATTTAAAAGTACTCTATATTTTATAGTGTCAAATGCTGATTCAGAGATGAGGTTTTTTAAAAAAAGAATGTGAAACTACATTTATCACAGAACCAAGATACTAATTTCACTTCTTTCTCTTCAGGGAGTTACTGTATGATTACATCTATGAACGTGGACAATGTTTCTTGCGCTAATGGTTTTCTAGCTTACTGTCACAAAAAGCATCTTCTGTTCTTATCGCTATTTGCAATGCAGTGTATATATATACCATATATTTTTAAAAAATAATTTTCTGGTGTTGGTTTCAATAAGGTAAATGCTAAAAAAGGTAAGAATAATAGTTTCAGTCAATGGTAAATTAATTTCTTTAATGCACGTGGCTACTATGATTTTAACCACTATTATAGCGCAGAGATTACATCTATTCTTGCAAATCTAGTGCACTGATTCAGGCTAGGTTTATTTGTTCATTTAAAAATAGGTTGAATCCATTATTATTTAGAGTTGGGGATGCTGCAAATCCTTTTGATAGGTTTTGTGAAAATTTATGAAGTGGTTGCTGAGTTATGATAGGTTTCCTCAAATTTGTAGAGTTTGCACTGACATGTTTTATTTAACAGCAACTGTGATATCACCAGCAAATCCTTTCACCATTTCAGTGCTTCCGACATGGAAGTAGTAGTATTTAATAGTAATCCTTAATGATGTATTATCACCTTGGTTAAAGTTATGCTTTGATACTTATCAGCAATGACAGCTTTCCCCTTTTAGCTTGAACTTTGTGTGTGCTAGTAAAAATTCAAGTGTCATGGGGAAATAGTCTATTGCAATTCTAGGCCCTGGTAGACTTTAGCATCAGTAGACCAAAATAGCACTGAACTGTGGGTAGTTCATGAAGTTCTCTAATTCACTCATTGAAGGCTATATTTCAAAGAGTGACCATACAGGTATGATTATGATTAGATATTATGAGCTACCTTAACTTCTCAGAAACAAAGGGCAGCTCATCAGAAGTTGCACCAGGAGCTGATGCAGAAGACAAGTGAAGAATGCCCAGATCTGGGATATGCCAACAGCTTTGTAGGATCAAGCAGAAACATTCTAGTTGGCTCTCAATAAACAAAGACACCAATTGTCATAATTAAGGCAAACCTCATCTGGCCCTCATAGTAGCATCTGGCAACTGCCAGTCTTTGTTGGGAATAGCCACCAAATTCAGATCTGCCTGCTTATGTCTTCTTTCTGCTCTGCTCCTGACTAATTTGGCCTGGCTGACTAACTTCTCAGATACTTTACTTTTGGATTGCCTAGATTATGTTTGCTTCCTGAATCCATGTTGCATTTGGCTCATGGAATACAATATCGATGTGCAACCCTGGGGGAGGTTGGTGGCTTGAGAGTTCTCCCACCATCTTTTAAACTCAATTTTGTGTTTTTAACTTTGTGTATTTTTGTATCAATTTTGTGTTGTTGTTTTTTTACTTGCAAATTGCTTAGGGTCACTTTAATAATGAGATAGTGTAGTAGAAGATGAGGCAGAACCAGGATGAGGACTCAAGAGAGGACTCAGCCTAAAATCATTTTGTGTCCACAAATTCTCCAAGTACAGTGCCCCCTCTGAAATCCATTGATTCTTATCTAGTGCCCATTTAGTGCTATTAATTGACTAAATTCTTGTGTACAGACTTCTGCAATAGATTTTCTTAACTGGAATTTAACATAGAACTGATTCTTGATAGATGGACAGTGTATATATACAGATTAATAAATACATAAAAAATAATTTGTCTAATTGTCTGGCTGCCAGGCAAGGTTTCATTTCCTTGTATTTTCCAGAGCATTTGTGGGGTGCTAGCATGTCCAGCTCCCTGCTTCCTTTGTAACCTACTGCAGGATTAGTCATTAGCAAACCACTTGTAAATCAAGAAGGTATGGGTATACTTAGTCTGAAACAAGACATGAGGTGTATCTAGAGAAAAATCCTTAAGATTCAAAAAGACAACATTTATCAAGGAGCCGGTACCTCTGAGTTTTCTGTGCTCATGATGGGGATAAAGTAAAGGAAAAAATGTAGTGTTTTATTCTTCCTGCTGGAAACAAACAAGAGAGAACTTAAGAGCACCATTCCTTTCAATCAGGGGAAAACAGAAGAGAGAAGGAAGGAACAAATAGCTTGTTCCTTGTTCCTGTCACTAATTTTATATTCCAAACGGCAAATAGAGCACAAAAAAAAAAAAAAAAAAGAGTAGATGCTTCTAGAGTTGCATCTCCAGAAGATATTATCAGATCAGAAAGTCTACGGAATAGATATTTTTACACCATTTGCACCAGATTTACTTTCTCATCATTCATTCGTGTTAGTTTTAGGGGCTACCCAATCAAATGACACAGAGCATCATTTTGCCAAGAATATACAAGTCCAGCAGAAGGAATTACTTGACACCAAAAAATTTATAGAACTGGACTATACAAATGCATTTTTTTTAAAAAAATAATAATACCAGCATTAGCTTTAACTTTACATATTCAGTATTATTTAACTATAATATAAGTATATGGCCCATAGTGTCATATAGGACCCATATTGCATTATCAGGTCAATATTTCTGTTCTTCAGAATTTATTATGGTGAAATCATTCATGGAATAAGTGACTTTTTGTCCCTAGCATTATTTATTTGTTTATTTAAATTTATATGTCACCCTTCTCATTATTCGAAGCAATCCTGGCCAATTTATGAGGACAAAATATTAATATTAACAGGAACCAAGTACATAAGCGATAAGGAGATGGCATCTTTTATGTTATTCCACCAGTCCCCTCCAACATAAAGAACCTCCCTCTGGAGCCATGAGCCAATGGATAGATTCAGGTTTTGAAGCCCTTCTGGAAGACAATAGAGTGGGTCTGGATCTCATCTACAACAGCCAGATTGTCCAAGGGTTGGGGCCATGGCAGAAAAGTCTCTTTTCCTAGATCCTGCTGGCTGATATTCCTTGATTAACAGGTTTCACAGAAATCCCCTTTTGCCAGAGTGAGTTGGGTGGGCCAATCCCATTGGGGGATTTTGCCAAAATAATTTGATATTGCCAAAATAATTTTGCAAACAGATAGGACACTAAGACGAACACTTGTACAATGGATTCTGTGATGGGTATTTGTCCCTGCAAAGCAGCACAAAGCAAGTTTTCTTGTTCTCTTTTCAAAGGAGCATATTCCTGCGCCTGTTGGTTCAAGCACTGTTATCTTGTCTGCCTGCAAGGTTTGCATTTTATATGGCTACTTTGCAGAGGTTGGAAACATCCCTCGTCCTATTCTTTCCAACTTTTCCCGAATACTTTAACAGGCTTCTTCAGCTTCTAATATCCTTTTTGTCACATACATGGGAGTTGTAAAGTGGTCATGCATGCAGATTGTTCCTGAACTGAAACCTGCAAAAATATTTTCAATTGCTATTTGTCATGCCCTCTATCAATTATGTAAGTAACTATTGATAGATAGTTACTTACATCTGTTTATGTTTAATTCTGTTTCTAGGATTTTTGGGTATCTGTATTGATAAAGAATTATGTTGCTTTCTTATTCAGAAAAAAAAATGTTTGCAGGTTTTTGTATCTAGTTCAGTTTGAATGGTAAGGACAGACAGAAAATGTTGTGACCATGAGAAACACCCATCTCTTATCACCTAGCAACACTGATCTCTAGTGAACTAGATTACTTATTCGGTTCTATTCAAGCTGTTTATACAATGTAAATCTAATTATGTTACTGGAAGAAAATATGGGTTCCTTGCTATTTGCAGTTATAGCATAGTGATTGAATTGGATCAACTTAATGTACATAACCAATCCTAGGCAAATATATATTAAACCTGTACAAAGAGATACAGGTTTGCTTCAACAAATCAGTTCAGTTTGAAAGAAAATGCTCTTCTTAGACTTCTATTTAGCCCTGGCCAAAGTACTTCCAAGGTGGTGGCTTCAGGAATGTTCACTGAAGATATCCATTCTGAAAGACATGTACATGCTGTGTAGATTCCAAGATACAGACAGTGCTTTTACATTCTGGAAATGTTTTCCTGGTTTTCCTTCAATATAAGGTGTTTCCAAGATTGGACAGATGTGGCATGTACCAAATAGGATCTGAGACTTCACAGCTGCAAAAAAATAAAACACTAGGAATATATATTTGATATGCCCACTCTAAACTCTGAAGCATCCTTAGTATGCCAAAGGAGCTCCAAAACTTGGCAGACACAATGTAGGCAGTAGATAGTGTTGTCCTGTATGCCAAAGGCAGTTATTTCAAAGCCTATTGGAATATTCCAAGAAGTTTCCAAGATCGTGCAACTTCAGTGTGTCTTGTGGACAATGTGAGTAACTCCCTGAAGCCCCCTGATGTCCCCTCAATGCATACTCAGGAGGCTTCAAGGAGGTAGGTGCAGCTTTATAGCCAGTATATTCTAGCTATTTGCCCCGGTGAGCAGACATATACAGATGTTTATTTAAATTCACGAGGTCTCTCAAAACTTGCCAATTTATATATTACTCCTAGTTTTGAGTTAGGAAAGAAGAATAATTTTCTTGGAACCATCATTGTAAACTTAAACTTATATATAACCTGTTGTGACTCCGACCCCCGAGCCCGTCTTATCGGAGGGAGAAGACTCCAAAAGTGAAGGAGAGGAGTTGGCAAGGCCTCCCTCTCCAGGACCCTCCTCTCTGGCAATGCCTCAGGTGTCTTCCGAAGGAGAAGAGATAGGCCAGGAGCCAGGCACTTCCAAGCAGCCACAGTTAGACAGCGACGAAGATAAGTCTTGGCTGGATCCCCGACAGCGTCGGAAAGACAAGCCCACGCAGCAGAGAAGGAGGCGTGCCAGAAATTAAGCTGAGTCACTGAACCACACCCCACAGGGGATAAAAGGGGGTGTGGTGGCCATTCAGGCTTTGTGACGGACAAAACTGAAAAGCTAGCAAGTCATACTGCGTTTCTGGAACTTCGTTATATGCCTTCCTTGGATTTATTATGGACTGGACTTGACAATTCTTTGGCTTTGTGAACTTATTTTGGTTTATCCGACGAAGGAGGAAAACCTCCCTTTGTGAGTAAAGTTTTTGGCAAGCAGCTACTGGGTTGCTGCCAATGCTGTTATCTCAAAGAAATTCCTGACTGCTGGTTTTATTAACTCCTGGTTGACTGTTTGTGTGCGTGTGTGAGACGGGGACAGAACATAACCATAGTCACTCAAGCATAAAAGAAATTACTTTAAATTATTTCTTCATATGTTATAAACACAATAAACAAATAAACTGTGAAACTACAAATCAATGAATGTTGTCTCTTTTAAAATGAACCAATACCTTTATATAGTGAATTTTAATTATACCACATATATCATGTGAGTAGACATCTTGAAATGCAAATTGTGAATGTCAGTAAAGAGACAGACTTCAGACTGGGATAAATACAGCTTCAGCACTTATGCTACCTTTAGTAAAAGAAATTATGTACTCTTATCTGGTGAGGAAGAATGGCAGATATGAGATCTTATGCCCAGATAGCTTGCTCTGATTTACTGCTGTATAACATTTCTGAAGTCTGAATTGACAATTATGGACAAGCCTGAACAGGTGGGCAGAAAGATACAAACGTTCTGTTTTCTAGATCATGCTCGCTTGAATATCGTCTAAATTTCTGTAAGGCATTTTAGCTTAATCCCCATTTGGATTGAATGGTGCAAATGACATTCCCAATTTATCTGGAAGACGTTAGAATTGTTGAAGCCTTCTCAGAAATTATGCCAACACATTTTGAGTCACCATGTTAGAGAATGCTAATGATATTTAAATGTTATCTATGGAGATTCTCATCCAAGTCATGGTTGTCCCAAAGGTGTTTTTTTTAAGAGACAACTGGACCAGTTTAACTGCATGATGTGCCCATCACTGGCCCATTGTGATGACAACATACAAGTTATGCAAATCAGTCAAGAATCGTATTCAAAAAAGGCAAAAAACATACCAATGATAATCAGAAATTTAGTAGGAATACTATGCTTTCTTGCTCCAACTGTAAGTTGAGAAACATGCACAGGGCTCAGAGTCTATGAAAAGAGTAGAAACACAGATCACTGAAGCAAAAGGAGGCTTAAATGTTTCCACACTATGCAAATAATACTTTCTTGATGATTGCTGAGAAATACTTTAGATTAAAAAGAGAGAAAGCATGTGAGGAACATCTTGTGTTATGAAACAGAATCTGTCAATAATATATTAAATTCACTCTGGTTAATGACACAGTGAATGTTGGACAAAGTATAAATGTCTTTGCTATGTATAACTATGAAGCTCAACTTGCACATATTTATTCTGAATTAAGTGATTTATTTTTTACTATTTCTAACAAGTGATTTTGTTTTCGTTTTGTTTTGTTTTATAAAAGAAAGTATTTCTAAGTACAGCAGATAAATCTCCACCTCAACTTCTTGACCATAGAGGATAAAGAGAATCATAATATGTGTGTGTGTTTTTAACTTGGAAACCAAAATAAAAATATTTATGATTGTATAGTACTTAATTTTATAACTTCCTCATAGTTATAATAAATACAGAGATTCCAGATAGAAAACAAAATAAAAATATTTAAAGTTATGTAGTACTTAATCTTATAATTTACTTGCAGTTATAGTATATAGTTTCCAGATTCAGAAATGGCATATATGAAAAACACAGAGAATAACCATAGTCACTATTATATGCAATATACTAATTTCTGAAATATCACTGACTATTCATTTTCACGAAAAACAAAAGTCAATAATGCTGCCTGGGGAATTCTAGAAGATGAAATCTGTTCATTTTAAAAGGAGCATGGTTGAAAAAGACTAGTTTTTGAAATTGTTTGGGTACTCAGTATATCTTGTTTTTTTCTAATGTTAAACCCAGAATAATACAACTGCTGCAGTAATTAACAATCCCTGCCAATTAACCCAGGTGCCCTAAACTGGGTAAACTGTGTTACATAAAAGTATGCTATATAAGAAAAATGTGTAGGATGGTGTCATGCATGTACTATCTTACATCAAAAAGAGTGAGGAATTGAGATAATGAAAGAAAAATAATTAAGTTAAAGCAAGAAATACATACTTCACAAGAAAACATTTCAGAAGATGCTCTAATCATTTCATAAAAAGAATGATAGCAGCAGTGGATAACTTTATGTTAACTCTGTATTTTTAAGACCAAGTTTCCAAAGCTTGCCTTTATTCAGTATTTCTCTATTTTTGCTAATTTTGTTTGCTTTCTCATCACCTAATTTGATGAAAATGAGTTCAGAAAATGTAAACATTTGCATATCAGTTCTTACTTTTTTTTTCTTATTTGGATGTTAAATTGAATGACATTTTCTAATTGCTGTCTTTTAAATTGTCTATGGAGATTCTCAGTCATCCAGATCATGGTTGTCCCAAAGGTGTTTTTCCAAAAGGCAATGGGACTTTCTTGGGGTTTTTTTCCTTGAAAATGTTTTGCTTTTCATTCACTGTCCTTTGGACTGTCTTTTAAATTGGTAAATTGCTTTGATAAATGCTACAGAAGGAATAATAAAATAACAATCCAAACATTGAGAATCTGGAAGAAGACAATCACTATAAATACCTGGGCATCCTTCAGTCTGACAACCTCAAGCACACTGAAGTAAGGAAGGTTAAAGTCAGGGGTAAAATGCTACCAGTTCGCATCGATTCAGGTGAACCGGTAGTAAAAAAAAAAGCTACCAGTTTGTCTGAACTGTTATTTCTGATGATCAGCCGTGCCGCACGATTTAAGTTCTCTAGAAAGCAGGAAATCCTGCTTTCTAGTGAATCTAAATTGTGCGGCACAGCTGTTCCTCCCCCTCGCTGTATGGCGCACACCATACATTTGGCATGAACAGCGCATACGTGGGCAGCGAACCGCTGGCAAACCGGGGAGGATTTCACCCTGGTTAAAGTAAATATATTGCAAGAGTGAAGATCTTAAAATCCAAACTCAATGGAGGAGATATCATTAAGGCAATTAACACACCGTCAACTCCAGTCATTATATACCAAGGAGGCATAGGGACTGGACTCAAGCAGAACTGAAAATCTGGTTAGGAAGACCAAAAAAATAATCTCAGTGAATCATTCCTTTCATCTACACAGGAATGTTGGCAGATTTTATTTACCAAGGAGCACAGGTGCACATGGAAGTTGTAAGTACACAGACAGCTGGAGAAGAAAAACGGGCATAGGAAGAATATTTGAAGAAGAAGAAGATGCACCAAAGCTAATATACCATAAAGGCTTACTGAGCAGTAAAGAGACTGAACTGGCCTACAAGAAAGACCAAATGAAGACTAGAAAAGAGACATGGCATGTTTAAGTTTAACATGACTAGTATGTTTAAAAAAAAATCAGGCAAACCAGTAGCAGGACTTGACAATGGCTAAGAGTAGGAAAGTTGAAGAAAAGGACAGAGGAACTAATTTTGGCTGCAGACCTTAAGAACACATGCATACAAGGGCAGAATGGAGAAGATAGCAACAGACAGCAAATGCTACCTCTGCAAAGAAGCTGAAGAAACATGGACTGCCTAGTTAGTTGCTGCAAGAATATTGGCATGATGAAGTAGCAACAATAATGCATTAGAAGATGCAAGAAATACCATTTGCCTGCAGAGCATAAATTAGACAAAGTAATAACAAATGAAAAAGTTAAAGGTTCTAGAGATTTATAGTTCAGTTAAGACCTGCCATGTAACACCCTACATTTAGCAATTATTGATATGAAAAACAAAAATGTCTGGATACTGGCAGTCTTCAATGTACAACCATAATTGAGCCCAGAATGATGGTCGTAAGTTATTGCAACTGTAAGCTGAGATATTACATGACCAGATTCAAGTTACAACTGTTTTTATGATAGTTGTTAAGTGAATGCAGTTGTTGTTAAGGATATGTTTTCCTTAATGAGTGTTTTTGCCAGAAACCAGAAGTAAAAGCAGGAAACAAGCAAAAATATCACAAAAAAGAGTCATGTGACCGCAGGACACTGCAATGGACATCAAAATGAGCCAGTTGCTAAGTCCCTACAGTGTGATCACACAATCAGAGCAGGGGTGGGTTCTACTTACCTTTACTAATTGTTTGCAATGGGGTCGCGCGCAAGCGCAGAAGCTTCTACACACGTGCAGAAGTGTTTTGTTGACATCAGGGTCAGTGGGCGAAGCCTCCTGCCGGTTTTACTACTGGTTCTATAGAACCAGTGCGAACTGGGGGAAACCCACCACTGAATCAGAGGCGTGCATGTTGCTATTGTAAATAAAAAAAAAACAGGTCATATGTAGCTCTGGAGAGGTCCATTGTAACTTTGAATGGTCATTAAACAATCAGTTGTAAGTTGAGGTTTACCTATAGTGGATGTTGCAGCACCTGGAGACAACAGAAGAGTAAAGAAAGAACTAGACAATATCACAAAATACGAAGACTTGCACATAGAAATAAAATAACGATGGCAAAAGAAAGCAAATATAGTATTAGTAGTAATGGGCACATTGGATAAAATCCTGAAATATTTGGAGCTACACTTAAATACCATTGGCATGGACACAATCATTTTGCCTCATCAGTCAATTGCAAAAGGCAGTTTTATTTGGAACAGCTTACATCCTGTGACAATACATTTAATATTGTCATGTAACATCTGCTTATCCCATGTCCTTCGGTAGAACTAGAGGTGGACAAAAATGCCAGATTTAGTGTAAACACGTAGTTGACTATGCAACCACTATAATAAGTATTCAATAAATGAACAAAAAATCCATTCTAAACTTTACCATATGACCTCTCTAATAATAATAAGAACAACATTTGTGTGACATTATGGTTGAGTATATATTAGGACTTTTTGTCTTTTCCCCCATGGACTAACAGACCTGCCTAAATCTTCTTTTGATGACCCTAGAAGAAATAAACTTCTCATCTGTTTCATATTTAGACCATTGTGAAACTTTTCTGTAATGAATTAAGATAATTTCATTCAATCATTCATTTAAAGTTATTACTTGTGCACTGAGCACTGGATTATAAAATGTGCACTATGTTTCATTAATTCAAATGCATTGTCCCAAAGTACAATGTTAAATAATGCTCTGAAACATTGTTTATCTTGGGGGAATGAAAAATTAAGAACAATACTTTAGAACATTCTATTATTGTATTATATATTGCAGAAAAAATATCTGCAAAATAAGGAATGCCCTCACCATAGTAAACAAAAGACTCTTAAGAATTTAATGCAACAATGGATATAAGAGATAAAATTCGAAGACACATGATAAAAAGCAATGAAAATAAACAGCATACAAATACATTCATACAAAGCTATTATACAAAGTGTATTTATATACGTATGCCAGGAAAGTTAGCGGTACGTTCCTCCAGGAAATTTCCATGAAGAAGCAACGGTTCATGACTGCAAGGTTCTGCTATTCTTGAAATCCCTGTACCATTTGTTTCTCTTTGTAGAAATGAATGCAAAAATGTATATCTGGGCATTTATGGATATGGGTACCATGCCTTAAAATTTCCAGAACCTGAAACTTCAGGTAAGCAAATATATGAAGCCATTGCAATTGGATTCCAGCAACTTTCATGTATCAAATTTGAGCCCTGATGATCAGTTTTGAAATGGCGTGTCTCCTTCTTCTATTTGTTCTATTTAAAGGACTAGGAATAATTCTCTTTTGAGTGGAAGGTAAGTTTCCACCAGTTCCTTGTGTGTGTATGTGTGTGTGTAATTTTTATTAAGAATTTTGATTAAAGAAGTAGAAACTAATACAAACTAAACTTAAAGAAAGACATTGAGTCATGCTTGGAAATTGTCCTCTGGGTGCACCTTCCAATTCATGTCTGGGCAAAGATTATAAATTAGAGAAACTTCTCAGCTATGGAGATCATTTCCAGGGAAACATATTTAGTATGTTTATAGTTTTAAATTAAGACATTCCTCTTCTTCCACAAAGACGATTAGGGGACTCAAGCCTAAAACATATGAATGGTTGCAGGAGTTAGGTATGTCTAGTTTAATGAAAAGAAGGGGCAGAGGTAACATGATATCAGTCTTCCAATATCTAAGAAGAGGGGAGGTCAACCTATTCTCCAAAGCACCTGAAAGCAATACAAGAAGCAATGGATGGGAACTAATCCAGGAGAGACATAACCTAGTAGTAAGGAGAAATTTCCTGATAGTTAGAACAATTAATCAGTGGAATGACTTGCCTCTAGAAGCTCCAACACTGAAGGTTTTTAAGAAGAGATTGGACAACCATTTGTCTGAAATAGTATAGGGTTTCCTGCCTGAGCAAGGGATTGGACCAGAAGACTTCCAAGGTCCCTTCCAATTCTGTTATTCTGTTATTGTTATGCTGGTCTGGATGAAAGAATTGATGTTGTTGAGAAACAAGAGACTTTTAGAATTAGAAGATGATGACCTGAGATTTAGATGGCATGGTTATGTATCTTACAATAAAGTTAAAGTTAGTGTGGATTTCAAAAATAATTTTATTAAATGTGTCATATTGAGAATATGGTATAAATCCAGGATATGGCCAAAAACACCCTTATGGACAAATTATTGACCTATCAAGAATCACTGGACAATCATCAAGGATAATTAAATCAAGAGAGCAATTAATAGCAGAATGATATAGTTGGCAATGAATTCTTACAATTATCAGAAAGATTCAAGATGGATGAAAAGATTCATGGTATAGAGCGAAGTAAGACAGAACTTGAAGTACAATTTTGCACTGATAATGAACTTGTAATTGCTAAAATGTATAAACTGTTGTTGAAATTTGAAACAGGAATTTCAAATTCAGATGAAAGAATGTATGGGCTAAAAATGGGCTAAGAATTTTGGTTATCATATGAAGATGGGCCAGTGGGAAAATATATGGTTAAAAGAGTTGAAAATTACACTGTGTTATGATCTTAAACAGTATTTTTTTACAAAAGGATGTATTGTTGGCATATAAAACTGGAGATACTCTCTAGAATGCATAAAAGCACTTCAGATGTATGTTGGAAATGTGAACAAAATGAAGGGAGATTCTATGATGTAAAAAAGCTTAAAAAATGGATTCAAATACCAACTTTGATGCAGAGAATTTTAACAATCAATATTCAATTGAAGCCAGAACTTTTCCATTTAGGACTAATGGATAATTAGTTAGAAAACAGCCATGGGAAATTATTATAAGATTATTGCAACAAGATTATTATATGCACAGAGATGGAAAGATTCAGCAGTACCCACTATAGAGCAATGGTTGGTGAAACTGACATATCTTGCTGAGATAGATAAATTAACTTCTTTGATTGGAGAAAAGAATCTACATTGATTGGAAACTTCTTATTGACTTGGCACAAAAATGAAAAAAACAACTTACGATTATGGTTTTGATGATCAGATAGGAATATTTATAAAAAGAACAGTAGATGTAACTTTAGAGAGAAAATATAATTCTACGTATAACTTGTGAAGAATATTAGATGCAATTTTTCTATGGGGTTTTTTTCTATTTCTATTTTTTTTTAAATTTTCTTGCACTTTTTAATCCTCTCTTTGATTTCTTTTTTCTTCCTTACTTTATATTATGGGAGATCTAATCCTGTTGACTTTTCACAAAGCTTTAAAAACTTGACTATGTACCTGGATTGGGGATGTGAAATATGTTACTTGGCTTTACTATTAGTTGATTAATTATCATGGCTGATATTTATAGTCATTTATTTTGTGAATGTTTTTATTGTTGGAACGTCTTTTAAATAGTTTTAGAATTTTAGAATTGTAAGCCACCTAGAGTCACTTGGTTGTGTGGGGAGGCTATAAAAATGGAATAAATAAATAAATAAATAAATTAGTATAGGTGTCAACATGTTTTAGTTCTCAAGCATGTTTCTTGCTAATTATTATTATTTATTCAATCATTCTAATGCACAGTATATTTCCTTCCATTCATACTAATTACCATGACATTCTAATTGCTTGCTTTTCCAAAGTCTTTTTTATAACTGAATTTGTTTCCATGGTAGATTGCTGGAAATTAGATAGTTCGATGACTTCATAAGCACTTTCTGAAGCTTTATACCTCACTCTATTATCGACCCAATGCCATGAAGAGCATATTAGAAATAGGTCAGAACTGAAGAACCACGTCTTGTTTATTCCTTTTGGATGAATGTAATTAGTATTTTCAGTGTGGTGATTGCTAAGTTACATTTGTTCAGCTGATATTTAAGTTTACTTCTGTTTGAGTAATATGAGTAGAGAGAAGACTCAGCAATATTATATTTGAATCATTTAATGGCTCTATTTACATCTGTTTACTCAAGGGAAAAGTAGCAGCATGCTGGTTAAATTTAAAAAGTACTAATGACAATTTTTATGGAATCATAGTATGGTGGAAGCAACCACAATGCTCATCTAGTTCAATTTTCTGCAATGTGGCTGAAAACCAATTAGCTTATCTTTCAGTGGTGGCTGTACAACTTCTTCTTTAAAAATATCTAGGGTTAGGGAACCCACAACAAGTAAACGTAAACAGTTCCTATCTATGGGACGTCTTTCCACAAAGTAAATGTAGTGCATAAAATATTGTCTGAATCTGGGGTCTCAAAACATGGCAACTTTAAGACTTGTGGACTTCAACTCTCTGAATTCTTCAGCCAGCATGGTTGGCTAAATAATTCTGGCAGTTGAGGTCCACAAATCTTAACGTTGCCGAGTTTGGAGACCCCTGGTCTAAATGAAATAAATGGTACATTAGCTTTTGTATAGTGAACTAAATTTCTAGAACAAAATAGATATTGATTTTTCAAAACATTAAAGCTTTTAAAAATACTTTATTAAGGGATGTTTAATTATTTATTCTCTTGAAATTGTTAATGGAAACTAGCATAAAACAAATCAGCAAACAAGATAATTTTGTAATATTCTGGAATTAAAATACCCCCCATCTGTATCCTGTAAAGTGTATATATGCATAACTAGGGCTGCACTTTGGGTAAGCCCCCATTTTAATATGGTATCAGAATAATACTGAATGCAAATAAGAACAGAGGGAGTTTCTTTTATGTTACACCATTGCTTTATTTGCCTCCTTCTGTGGGTACAGTACATGCCTCTTCAGAGCTTCAGACAGAAGCTTTTCCAGCCTTGCTAGCCTGAAGCCTTTTATGCAATGTTGTGAAACCAAGGGCAATTCTCCACTGCAGCCTAGTCTGCTGGTCTTCCATGCTCATCCCTTCTATTCTTCAGTCAACTTTAGAAATTCCAGTCTCATTGGCAGTAGCTTGTGAATTATGACCACTGCTTGACTAATTGTTCCCCTGCTTCTTGCCCTACACAATTTCCCTGTCTGGCCCCTGTGTGGATTAATCTCCCAAAGCCTTCCCTTTCACTTCGAGGATTGTTTCTTCCCACTAGTCCACATACCTTTTACTTACCAGATGTTTGAAAACATAAATGCCTTCCCTCTTCCTTCTTTCTTTCTCTCTGTTGACACTAAAACACATCCTTTCATTTTTTTAAAAATCCCCCTTATGGTACCTTTGTTGTTCTGATGTTGTAGTAATCAAACAACAGGGGAACAGATTGTTATTACATTCCTACTTCCTCTGTAGCTCTACAAAAACTTAAAGAAAGGAAAAACTGAACCAAGTTTGAGTTAGATTTGCTATTTTGCACAAGAACAGTTGTGCACAGATATACATATACTCCCAGTTTCAGAATTTCTTTCTCATCTTTTTAAAATTGCAAAAGCATTTCAGAGAGAGAGGGGGGGGAAGGAGAGAGAGAGAGATGATAAATAGATAGATGATAGATAGATAGAGTTAGAGCATTGCCTTTGGTGCAGGAGACCAATGTTAAATCGATGAAAAATCAATGTTCAAATAACTTACCAGTAAGGGTCATTGGGCAACCCCCCCTTTCACCCCAAGGTGAGATCCATACTCACTCTTTTGACCTTGCAAAAGGGTTTGAAGGGCTCTACCAGCTGACCTGAGGCTCCACTGGGGGAGTGGCATCCTGAAGATGGATTAGACATACCCCACTTCCAAGACCCCACACCAAGAGTTGTGTCATTTGGATGTTGTCCATCTTAAGAAGGTCATTTGGCTTGGAGAAGTTTGGCCAGATAATAGTCTAGAGAGGGAAGGGAATTAAGACTGATGAAGTGGAACTACCAGGAAGTCACATAGCAGATATGCAGACCAGTTACTAATACCATGGTATCCCACAGTCACATGACACTGCAGTGAGAAAGCAAGGAAGAAAGCAAATCTATGTACAATCAAAGAATAAGACAGAACCTGAAGAGCCAGCTCAATAGGAAGAACAAGACCACGCCATCAACACATATACCCTGCCAGTCATCAGATACCCTGCCACTAGTAAGATGGTTAAAGAAGAACATGGAAGCTATCAATGTGGAGACCTGGAAGTTTGTCACAATGTTTGGAGTTTTACATCCCAAGTCCAATATCCACAGGCTGTACACCAGCTGGAAAAAGAGTGAATCTTTGTGGCCACTACATCCTTGTGGATAGCATGTAAAGACCAAGGGAGCCTATCACCTTCAATAGTCTTCCCTAATAGAGGATGCCAGATCAAAAAAGAGATTTTTTTCCCCTTCTACTTTGAGATAATGGATAGTGAGGAGTTCATAATTCTTTTTATCATAATTTATTCACTTTCATTAAAATGCAAGCAGCCTAACTCAGCTCATAAAACAATTCAATATGTTGTTTTATGCTTCATTTCTCTGTGTAGTAGAAGTTCAAGCCATTCATTTTATAGTAAAATTGGACCTTTGGTTTGATTTATAAGCCTGTTAGATCATTATGAAGGGAGATAGTACTGATGACACCACATTTTGTAGACAGCCATATGGCAATAGCCTAGAAGCAAACTCCTTCAGTCATTGTCAACCTTATGGAAGGCCCTACATGAACCTCCCTCTGTATAATCATTGCTTTGCCAGATCCAAATCAACATTCTTTATGTCAAGCAGGAGAATAAATGCTTATTTGCAGATGAAAGTGGAAATCACTTCAGCCTTTCTTCTTTCTAGGAAGGAAAGTTGTTTAACGCAAACCTCAGAAAGCTGAGGGAAAGGGAAGAAATGGGAGCTTCTGGAAAAAGCTTGTGGATCTAAGGGAACCTGGAATGGATTAGGATAACAGAGTGAAATGTGGCTTGCCACTCAAGATGAAGAGACATTTTAGTTTGATTGGTGGACCCATAAAAAGCTAAAAATATTTGGATTCAAATATGTACACTGATGCAAAAATATTAAAAATTAATATTCACTTGAAACCAGAACTTTTTGTTTTTGTTTTAAAAAGTTAGAAAAAAAGACATGGCACATAAATTCATATATAATAATCTCACCACATATTAGTGAGATTACTACATGCACAAAGATGGAAAGATTCAGCCCTACCCACTGTGGAGGAATAGTTGGTAAAATTGACAGAACTTGCCGAGATGGACAAACCTTTGATTAGAGAAAAGGCTATATCTACATTTATTGGCAAGTGGAAACTTCTTATGGAATTTTTGCATAAAAATGAAAGTAATGAATTTGTGATTTATGGCTTTGATGTTTAGACAGGATTGATTATAGAAGACAATAATAACTTTAGAGAGAGAGGTTAAAATATAATTGCTGTGAAAAATATTGGAAGCTACTTTATATCTTTATATCTGCCATTTCTTCCTCCAGAAGTCAGTTCTAGAGGACTTCTGAAGAGGAATGGACTTCCAACTCTTTATCCTACTGTATGTACTCAAACTTGCAGTGCTAAAATAATGTTTTGTTCATGGGTCAGGCCCTCCCCTGAATGTTGCTGTATCAATATTTATTTTACAGCACTCTTTTTACTGTCAATGAGTTTTATTGTATGGTTTTATTTATGTTTTACTTTTGTTTTACTTTGCATACTGAGCAGGCTTATTTTAATTATAATAATCTAGAATCTAAAAATGAATAAATGAATACAGTTCAGCAGGATTTTTTTCTTTTGTATTCAGTCTGCCAAGGCCAGTGAAAAGGGCAACCAAGGGAGCTGTGTATTTCTAATTTGTTTAGCAACTTTGCAAGGAAAGTCACATGTGGAGCAATAATGATAAAAGACAGCCAGGTAACAAACCATACTAGTAGAATGAAGAGGCAAAAATAAGAATTTGACATTCAGGAAACCCTTGGTTCAACCTGGCCTCTTTGAGGATCCTCCTTCCAGATCATGCATTTTTTTTCAATTCATTCTGGATCTAAATGGGGAAAACCCACCTCTCATCAGACAAACTCCCATGACTTTTGATTAGGGGTGATTGCTGTTATTGGGTTGCCATTTTGTCTATATAGCTAGCTGATAGCAATTTGCAGGGTCACTTCATTAAAAGCTTTTATTGTCTGTAATGGACTTATCTGTCTAACAAGTCTATCCTAGTGTCCTTGGATCTCTGCCATGAGACATTCAGTCCCAGCATTAAACTGGGATAATGTGTGTTGAAGAAAATGTGATGATTTAGTTCAGAAAGGAGCAATAAAAATGATAAGCTCCATTTCTTTCTAAGCATCTTAAGTTTTTGTATAAATAAGTTGAAATGGAGGTGTTTTCCAGAACCTCATTATGAATTTCATGTGAAAGTAGAATGAAAAATAATAATAAGGCAGATGTGCTTTGCTATATTTTAAGATGTACTTTAAGCTGTCTTCTTATCTATTCCTATCTTCAGCAGAGATCAGGAAGAGCTTCAAGGTATAAAATAAAGCTCAATACTCAGGTAACATTAATTTTTCTACTGATCCCATTACATTACATTGGAGGCTATAATTTTGATACATTCCTGAACCAGAAGTGTTGTATTCGTTTTGGCAGGGTTGCTTCAGAAATAGAAATGCATTATCATCCTCAAAAAGAATTCTATGATTTCACCAGAGAGTGGCCCTTGCTTGCCCTGTCTTGCGTCACCTGGGACCTTGTCATAAACTCTCAGAGGTTGCTTTCAAAACTGAACAAAAGCATTGCTCTAACAATAGGCCTTTAAAATGAGAAAGGCAACTCTCTCACCATCATTTTGAGCCAAGAATTTCAGATGATAGAGAGGGAGAAAAACTGGATGAAAACCTTATACACACTATTGAAATCCTAGACAGAGAGGAAGGACTAATAGCTATCTGCCCTGTTTCTGCTGAATAAGATAAGAGTTTTACTGACCCCTCTGATGTATCACTATCCAGGGAGAAAAAATAAGAAGCTTTGAGTTAAAAGTGAAATGGATAGTAGATTTATGAATCTGGAAAGTGGTCTATCTGAGATCTATGTAAATCTTAATAGTATGAAATTCACATTCTTAAATTTGAGAAAGATTTTGAAGCATAGAAGAGAATTGTTATTTCTCATGAAACCGGAATTAAGGTTTTTTTTTTTGGGGGGGGGGAGAAATAACTATAAACTCATTACAAATTTGTAAACTGAACTATTACAAGAACATACACAACTTTCCAAAAGTCATTTTAAAATAATAAATTTATTTCTGGGTGCAAAGCAGCAGAACACTTTTTAATTTATGGTACATGAAAGAATGTTTTCATGAAATCTCATGTTTCACTGATTTTAAACCTGCGATACTGAAAGATTAAAGATTAAAAGCAAGAGGCAATTATGGTGACCTGCCCCTATAATTATCAGTTTTTGAAATCTAGTATCAAAGACTACCTTTAGTAAGGTTCAAGAGAAGCTACGAAATCCAACATTTCACGGAAGTAAAATAATGATATACCGAAATCTTCTTTCTCAAGTGCTAAATTTAGGAAAAAAGATTGATTTGGCATGCACATTATCAGGATACAATCTTCTATTTTGTTTGGTCATGTTTGCTTTTGAAGAAAGGTTTGAAAAAATTATAAACTTATTTACAGAACGAGATCCAGGAATTCTTATAATTCTTTGCTTATCAGATAAGTAATAATATTTTCTTATCCTATTTTTGTTTTCTTTAGTTATCACTGCCACCCAATAAAGTACTATATTTTATCCCTAGGGTTGGAGACAAGAAAATGTGCATCTGTGGGGGAGAGATAACCTAAGCGTAGAAGTCTCCTCCCCTCCCTCCCTCTCTTCTCCTCTAGATGTATTTTCTTTTTTTAATAACTTTTTTCATTTTTTAATATTTTAGGCACAGTCCTTATGTAAATGCTTTCTCATTATGTATCTGATACTTATTAAGATTACAACATTGTAGGCTGTCTCTAATGCTAGAAAATTAACCTTAAGAGGTATTTTATATACATGAATTAATCAGGTGGAATATAAATAAATACCTTTTAACAAAAGGTTGGAATGGAGAATAGGGATAAATTTGTAATAAAAAATTACAGCCAGATATTAAGTTGCAAGAAATATATATTTTACCTAATGAACAACTTTTTTCTTAAGAAAAAGAAGCTGGATTGGAAAAGCCCATGTATTAGTGGGTGCTCAAATAAAACACATATGGAATAATATTTAATAGCAATTCTAAGATGATGTGAACGTAATCAGTGTGCCAAGACACTTTTTTCCTTGATGATAAAGATAGCTACGATCACTACTGTTCTGATTAAATTTTATGGCCCTACCAAGATTGATCTTGATTGTTTATGTGCTATCCACTTTGTAGCTGGTCATCCTCTTCCTCTCTTTTCTTCCATCCCACCAAAAGTACTCTGAAGTTTTTCTAAATTATATTCTGCATACTATCAACATGTAATTTGTGCTAGTGATTTTAACTTAATCAAGAGCTTCAGCTAGATAGCTAAACTTGAACCAAATTTCAAAATTTGAAGATATTGTAGAACAAGTGAAAATTTGCCTGACACACCTTCAGCTTGAGGGCTTCAGTTTATTAATAAATAATTTGTAAGCTATGAATTAACTTTAGCTAGAGCTATTGGCTGATTTGTACATTTGCCTGCCACAAGTAACATTTCTTTAACATGTATCAGTAAAGTTAGAGGGGTCAACCAAACATTCCATAGATTGACCACAATTTTTTCCTATATATACTAACCGACAGGTTGTGTCACCTGGCTAACATACTTTGTGAGCAAACCCATTACTGCTTCATCATTATTGTGATGTGATATTTAGCTTAAGCAGTGGTTAGAGGCATCTGGACAAGGATCCTGAGGTAAGCAAAATTTATCATTAGCACAGTAAAAAAAAAACATACCCAGAGATCATCAACTTATATGATAATGAAGTACAATTAAACAATAAATGGAGTATTATGGAATGGTTTTGTTTTGTGTACCTCTGCAACTGTCATGAAACTTTGTAACTAAGCAGCAATTCTCTTTCGTTTTGGTAAATTGTATAAGAATGATTGTGCTTGAATTTTGGTGTGCTCCTTGGATTAAAATCCAGAGGCTTTCTTTTTTGCTTCTGTACAAAAATAAAAGAGTTTTGTCTTTCTTCGATCTTGTTGTGGACATTGACTTCTTCACACTGGGTTTCCATACCTAGTTAGCAGTGGTGGGATTCAAGTAATTTAACAACCGGTTCTCTGCCCTAATGATTTCTTCCAACAACCAGTTTGCCAAACTGCTCAGAAAGTTAACAACCGGTTTTCCCAAAGAGGTGCGAACTGGCTGAATCCCACCACTGCTAGTTAGCCTTCTAACCAAGAGTACTACAAATATAAAATTGGAATTAACTATGTAGACATTTTTTTAAAAAATAACAAAATAAGTTGTTGGAAGGCACCTTGGAGGTGCACATCAAATTTGGATTATATTTACTCGACTATATATGATATTATATGATTAATTTCTACTGCATTTATGGACTAATAAGCCCCACTGCAATTAAAGGCCACATTGCAGTGACTCTCATTCTGAAATTTAAAAACTATAAATTACTGGAATACCTCTTCTACAAAAAGTAAATGAACTTTTCAAAAGTAGGTAGAAAATCTATCAATAAAAATGCTTTAGAATGTGTCTAGGCATTTATTTCAGGATCCACTATTACTATAACATATGAATAATATCATGTATTTATACTGCAATTAATTTGGGACTGAAATATTCATACCGCGTTTTTCCGAAAATAAGACCCTGTCTTATATTTTTTTGAACCCTGAAATAAGCGCTTGACCTTATTGCCATGCACTCAAAAGCCCGATTGGGCTTATTATCAGGGGATGTCTTATTTTGGGGGAAGCAGGGTAAGAAATGGAATATTTTTTCAAATGCATTAACCAAAATTATTGAAGAGAAGGCTAGTCTCACCAGTTAAAATCACAAAGCAACAAAATCTTATATTTGAATTCAGGTCAGCAACGTTCAATTATATACCTAGACAGAGCTTAATCATTAGCTTTTTATTTTTTTATAATATAATAATTCAGTTACATGAATTAGAGATTCTGTGTCTGAACAGCAAATTATTAATTTCTTTAGCAATATTGAACTGAAGGAGTTAAATATATAAACATGTTAAATTATATTCCTAAAATATAGAATTTGTCGTTTTATGTAAAGTTATGGTTCTATTGAGCCTGGGGCCTGGCTAATCTCATGTAAATAAAAATAAATTTATCCTTTTGATATCAAAAGAATGGATTCAGGATATGAGTCTGTTATCTATTTTTGAAAAGCCTTTATCTTCTAAAAATGAGAAGTTGAAGCAGTGATCTAGAAATGTAATGATGCTTAAGGACTGAATTAATTCTGTGTTAATACTACATGGATTTTATATCGATCTTTTTAAAACTTTAACTATACTCCCTTCTCTTCCATCCTTTTTGGATTTAGTTTATTGCAACCACCACCAATGTATGAAGATTCTTTTCTCACTATGTAATCAATACTGGATTTTTTCCTGTTGATGTTGCAGTTGTTTGTATTCCACTATTAAAAATATTTTTTTAAAAAAATTAAAAAATGGGTGCAAACTTGACAGATTGAAGCAGGGTGAGTCACTCGATTGCTGGCCTGCAAGAAAACATTGATTTGCTGTCAGTTCTTTTTACACAGCTATTGACGAGAAAGTTATGCACTTAAAGAATAAAAAACAAAGTATGTATTGGCATCGTTACGTACAAGAAGCAGGGATAGTTTGCAAAGATTAAAATATGGAAAGATATAATGACTGATGTTAGTGTAAATTAGTTAGATTACTGTTTACCTTCAATTTATTTTTGTTCATTACCTATTAATCCTTTTCCAGACTTTATATAATATTGTTTACCAAAATGGGAAATGTTCTATGAGACTTTAGACTTGAAAGTGTGTTAATAGCATGCCTCACTACTAGAATCTAGACAATGAAAGATAGTCTCTGGTTTTTGGAATCTCACACTGTGCTAAGGCACAAAATGATTTTTTCACCTTTGGATTCACATTATACACATTTCTAGCCATTGTAATTTATAAACGGTGTATCATGACATAGAAAAACCTTATATCCCAAAACTGTATTTAGCTCACTAACCATGGGTTATTTTTGAACACAATTGTTGAAAAATACATCACTACACCAAAGGCTGTATCATTTAGTATGATATACTAAATTTAAAGTTAACAGAGTCAGTTACTATGTGGCCTTTCTTTTACCAGTAGCAACAGGGATCCCTGCAAAATCTCATGCTTTTGTCAAATAACATAAGCAGTATCATGTCAGTGCATTACAAACCCCATGCACAATGTGCATATAAGAAGTGAAGAGTTGGTGATCCATGCCTTATTCTGCATTTGCTTGATCAATTCTACTTGAATAAGTAGAAAGCAGCATGGCTTTCATTGTTAAATTCTTGAAATGATTCTTTTAAAGAAGTGAGGGTTTGGCCTTCACAGTGAATGACCTTAGATTGGCACAGTTATTTTTGACATAGGATAAGTGGAGAACTCTTATGAAACACTTGGACACACTCTGAATGAGTGGCAGTGTTTCACAATTTATATATCCTGGCAGTATTGAAATGTGTAAATTACTTGCAGATTCTTAATAAAAGATCTTTTGCAATATTCCCACCAAAAAAAAAAAAAAAAGGATTGAGTCCAAGATTTAAAGAAGTACAGAGATTAAGGTTTTATGCTGATTTTCTTGGAAATTAGTTCTACAAATACTATGTCACATTGCTCCTCCCACTTCATCCCAAACACTACAAACACTGATAGAGATTATCTCACTTCCATCCTTTCTAATGGGAAATAATATTTTTCTCAGATAATATATGAATTTATTTAACAAAAGGTATGCTTAGAATTCAGATACTTTTTCACTTGAATGGAAAAGTCCCTGTTTTAATTAAAAATCAAATTGATAACTACAATTTTATTGCCCCTTCCTTCCTTCCTTCCTTCCTTCCTTCCTTCCTTCCTTCCTTCCTTCCCTCCCCCCCTCCCTCCCTCCCTCCCTCACTCCTGCCTCCCTGGTCTAGTCTTTTGAAACCTCATAATGTTGCTGTGTGTAATAATTCTATTTGGATTTTCTCTCTGTGTGTGTGTGTTAGGGTTTGGATTTTTGTTTTCTGAGACATGCAGGGGCGGGTTTCAAAACACATTGCTACCAGTTCGCTTGTGGGTGGGCACTCATGGGCGTGCGTGCATGACACTTCTGTGCATCCACCGAAGCGTCCTGGTGGAGTCTCCCACCACCACCGCTACCAGTTCACCCGATCCGGTAGCAACCCACCATTTGAGACAAGTATCTGTTTTCTACCCTGCGAAAAAATCTCATGCACAAGGAGACTAAGTGACTTCCTATGCCTCATACAATCATTCAAATAAGCATTTGAAATAGAAAGAAAGATTTCTTACAGAGGTTGAGACTATCATTGCAATGCAAGCTTTTAAAATGTTCTTTTTTTAACTAAGTTGTCAGGGGTCCATGCTGAATATCAACATATGTAAATATAATTCCTATATTTATCTGATCTGATAAATAATTTTTGAACTTTAACAATCTTAAAAAATATAGAACTAAAAACTCTCCTGCCAAAATTTACAAGGAGTAAAGTTTATGTAAAATCCAAATAATCAATTTAGGATTCCTTAGGATTAAAGTGTTGCTTCCTTTTTAAAACTGTCTTAAATTTATTCCCCTTTGTTGATGAAATTAATTGTGAATATGTTAATTTGCATTTAAAAAATTAAAAACCAAGCAGAATAGTACAACACAGTACAAAACCAAACCAGCAGATGTTCGTGCCTGGCATTTGGTGCTAAAGATAAGAAGTCTGTCAGTGAAAAAAAAAGTGCCAAACTGGATTCTGCATAACCATGGTTAAATGCACAGCTTCAAACCCAGACTTTAATGGGCTTAATATGCATGGATGGATTAATCCATCGATATTGCTTTTCCCGCTTCAAATCCATTTTGAAGCTCAAATTATTTTCGTCCCTTTTATGAATAAATGTGCAATTTTTATAAATTCTTATGAAATGCTTATTTTTATTCACTGTGGAGATTCTCTATCTATTTGTGTATATCTATCCAAAAGAGCAACTGCTTAGGCAGAAGTTTCAAATAAGGCTAAATCGATGTACCGTTGATTTTCGGGTATTAGCTTTTTTATCGCTTTTTAAAGTGCAACATATTTTGCTTTTAAATATTAGGCTTTTAATGCCTGTGGAAAGCCACAGAGAGGAACCTGGAGCAAATATAAAGAAAGAGTTAAAAACGCAAAAGCATGTGTTAAGCCCAGGAAACAGAAAAAGAGTGAGAAAGAATCTGAGACCTGCTCAATCTTAATTTATAGGGATATAACAGGGAGAGATGGGGAAAACACAGTCAATCATTGGAGATTCTGTCCTTACAGCATAACCCATATAAATAAAATATAATTCCTGTCAAACTCATGGAGTTTTTTTCCTTCCATGGTCTACCTCAAAGGACAAAATCAATAATGAAAACCTGATTTTTCAGTTCTCAATCTTTGAACTGTATAAACAGGAAGAAAATATTAATTCCACTTGCTAATTTGCTGTTAAATATTTAAAAACCTGTATAAATATATTATTATTATTATTTTGATATCATGGAAACGTAACCCATTTTAATGTACTGTCCTATGCCCTAGCTTCACAATCCAGAAAGCATGCACAGGTAGTGGACAGTGGGATGAGATATGCAGGTGGCTGTGATATAGCAGGCCATACTTTCATAGACAAACAGTCTAACCGGTCACTAAATGAACTGCTTCAAGTCAAAGACTACTTGTACTTCCACATATCTGCTAAGAAAAGTCATGGAAAACAACAACAAAAACATCACCCAGTGAAAGATAAGAGATCAAGATCTGAAAATTATCATTTTACTACTGAGGAAGAACACAGAACTTTGTAAAATAAGTTTAGGCAGTCTAATATGGCTGGAAAAATGCCTTCAGGAATTTCATTTGCTGATTAGCCAAAAATAAAAGCTCAGAGCTTGTTGAAAGCATTTAGAGTAGGGACATGAAATATCCACAGTTTGAGCTAAGGAAAGTTGGATATTGTTAAAATGGAAATGACACAGCCTAGTACAGAAGTTTTATGAGTGAATGAACTAAAATGGACAGAAATGGGACATTTTCAATGAAACAACTTCAAAATTTTCTATTCTGTAAATGAAACTCACAGAAAAAATGCAGTAATAATGTTTTCTATCCCAATACACATTGCTGTATGGGAAAAAGGAATGTTGTATGAGCCATGGTGGTGCAGTGGTTAGAATGCAGTGCTGCAGGCTACTTCTGTTGACTGCCGGCTGCCAGCAGTTCAGCAGTTCAGCAATTCAAATCTCACTGGCTCAAGGTTGACTCAGCCTTCCATCCTTCCAAGATTGGTAAGATGAGGACCCAAATTGTTGGGGGAAATATGCTGACTCTGTAAACCACTTAGAGAGTTCTATAAAGCACTGTGAAGCAGTATAGAAGTCAAAGTGCTATTGCTATTTATATATAAGACAGTAGCAATAGCATTTAGGCTTATATACTGTCCCATAGCACTTTACAGCACTCTCTGCATGGTTTAGAAAGTAAGCATTATTTGCATATTGCCCCCAACAATCTAGGTTCTCATTTTACTGACCTTGGAAGGATGGAAAGCTATGTCAACCTTGAGCCTTGTCAGGATCAAACTCCAGGCTGTGGAGCAGAGTTTGCCTGAAGTACTGCACTTAACCATTGCACCATCAATAGTCCTAATACCACATGCTAAGATACTGTTGAAAATTCCGAAGAACAGGTTAGAGCTCTATATTGATAGAGGGATGGCAACTGAACAAGCAGGGTTTAGAAAAAGCAAAACAAAAAACAAAAAACAAAAAAACAAAAAAAACCTATTATGTGGATTGAAAACATCATAAAAATATAAAAAGAGCTCTACTTTTATTTATAAACTACTCCAAAGCTTTTGATTATTTAAGACTTTGGAAGTCTCTCAAAACAATGAGCATATCCCAGCATCTGATTTATTTGATAAGTAATTTCTACAATAATCAAGAATATGGAAACATGAACAGTTTAGCATTAGAAAAGGAATCAGCCAGGACTGCATCTATCACCATATCTGTTCTATCTAGACAATGTGTTCATCATATGGACTGTAGGTCTGGGAGAAAACCTAAAGATTGGGGTCATAAAGAATGTCAACAATCTGAGAAATGCAAGCAACACTATTTTGGA
This sequence comes from Pantherophis guttatus, assembly GCF_059756535.1. Lineage (NCBI taxonomy): Eukaryota > Metazoa > Chordata > Lepidosauria > Squamata > Colubridae > Pantherophis > Pantherophis guttatus. Next base: position 53,683,367 of record NC_142064.1, read on the forward strand.
TAGAGAAACTGAAGAAACCTAATACAATCATTATAAAAGGCAAGGCTTTCCTTGACTGTCAAGAAAATTATAATTGAGTCTATTTAAAATAAATAATGAGATAACAGACAAGGTTGACAGTTAAAATTTTCTAGACTCTCAGAACTGATAAAAATGGTGGGTGTGCAAAAAGGATTCAAAGAATAACAATGAGTAAAAAAAAAGCATTTAGGTGCCTAGACAGATTCATGAAAAACTGAGGTTAAGGTATTCAATCAAGAAAAAAGCTAGAATGTTCAGCTCAGTGTTATTGATGCAAAGGATGGCACCTGTGACAATGAGGAAAAGGTTGATTCCTTTGAGCTAGAGTACTTAAAGGTTAGCCAACTCTTCAGTAGCAGAGGAAATCAAGCTATCAAGAGGAAATCAAGGTCCCATGGAAGCAGGGATCATGAAGCAGAAACTATAGTACTTTAACACATCATGAGAGTTGAAGCATCTATAGAAAAGATTATAATGTTGAGCTTAGTGAACAGAAGGAGAAGAGGTCAATGCTGAATATAGCTGGTAGACAGAATACTGAAAGCAACAAAAATGTACCTGCAAGAATTGAATAATGCAATGAGAGACAGGATAGGTTGAATAGTTGTATCCACAGAATCAATAGCAGCTGGTTACAACTCAACAAGGCATGACAACAATCGTTGGTATATTTCTAATTAGTATTAATTTTAGTGTTTACTTTTTTCTTTTCTTTTGCCCCTTCTTTGTAGATTATATTGTTAGATTTTTTTCCTCCAGCAGATAGAATTTTAAATAAAATTTATAATTTTTGTTCCCAAGTGTTATTATTGAATTAACTCATATACAAATAAATTCAAAAAGATTATTAAATAGGATAAAATATTGTCTTGATCCACTGCCAATGACAAACAGGATAAAATGTTGTCTTGATCCACTAACAGGAACACTTCTACCTATTCCTTACTTAATCAAAAGCACAATTCATCATGTAATGTGACAATCCTCATATTTACTATACATATAATATTTAGCATTGGGTTTGATCAACAAGGATAAACATGTAAATAAAAAATGAAGTAAAACAAGTGCAAAATAATATGTAATAAAATGAGTACTGTGTTTGGTATGGTGCATTTTTGATCTATTTTTAGATGTGTGTTTTTACTTTTTAAGTGCTTCAAGCATGTTCATGACCTAACTCTTTTAAAAGTGTGTGCATATTTAAAAATCCATTAAGCCCCACAATTTTCACTTTCATAAAAGTTTGAGCTTTGGCTTATTATATCCTCTCATGTTTGAGACATATGGTGCACTTGATTCATGTGAAGTTTTTGTGAATGGCAAAACCATTTCCCACCCACAAAAAATGAGTATTCTTCCAAATGATTGTTTTTGAAATGCAATCATTTTCATTATGCAATACATAAACCAAATAGATATGTATGTTTTTGATGAAGCCATTTCTTCCAATATGTTTTTTTTGAGTTTTTGAATAAATGAATGTACTACTCTTAGCTTCTAAAGACTCATCAACATCCACCTATATTACAACATGAACATCCTCCAAAAACTGTTTCTTTAATGTCATGTCCATATCACATTGTTGAGGCAGCTTAAATTCATTTCTAACATTTCAGTCTGCAGTAATGTTTTCCATCTTCTTCTACCAAAGATTTGGCCATTCATATGATCTAGCACACTTAATCAAAAAGGTATTGTTAATGCAATCAGGAATAGGAGGTGTACAATACCTATTGTTTAGACCAGGGATGTCAAACTGGCAGCCTGCAGGCCGGATGCATCACACATAGGCCATGCCCACCCCAGCTCCGCGAAGTGGAAAAACATCACAAAACATCACATGACAACGTGATGCTGCAAGTTTGATACCCATGGTTTAGATCACTCTAGACTACTGAAGACATACTAAAGACCTCTGATGGCATTTTAGCTTAGACTATAAAAGTGTCAGCCCTAAGGGGCAGCCAGGCCAAGAAATAATCTCTACAGAAGACTAAAAACTATCTTTATTTGATTTTGTTATAGTAACATAAATATGAAAGTCTGATTATACTGCCCTTCTTTCCTCTTTTATATTCATGTACATTAGGGAGTGTTGGTCAAAGATGTTTTTGTATATCCTCCTCCATCATTTATACTCAAACCATAGTTCTATCATTGTAGCTTTGGTAAAGGATCTTACCTATTTCTATCAACGTCATCTTCTTTAATCTTTACAAAAAGTGTCCAAATGCCTAGTTATCATTGAAGGCTCAGCCTAACCATCATTTTCTGATGGTCATTTGTCAAATCTTGTGCCTTATGGTCATGGGTTTATTTACACGACCATATTTATCATCAAAAGTATGTAGCCCTGTATTTAAAAAATGGGACTAGAATTAAGCTGCTGCACATGCAATCATTTCAAATCAGGAAACAGGGCTAGGTGTGACAGCTGTAACAGGTTCTCTCATCACTGAATATATTGTAACTTTTCTTCTGGTTCTGTCAACAAGATATTTCACACGACCATATTTATTTTGTTTTTGTTATCTGTGGACAGTATTTGCTATTTTGCTTGCTGCATTTTGGCTTCACAATAACAGCACTGGGCTTGTTATCAACAATCCTTGATAACATTATTTGATGCTACAATTCGTTTATTATCTTAGAACCATGATGTCGAACCAATTGCACATGTGCTAGAGCTGGCACGTAGAGCCCTTTCTGTGGGCACACGTGCCATTGCCAGCTGCTCTTCTGGTTTCCGGAGCTGGTCTTTGTGGGTGCCGAGTGCCGGAAAATGGCCTGAAAACAGCCCAAAATGGCCCAAAATGCTCCAAAACCAGGCCATTTTTCGGTTGTCTTTTGGGCCATTTTCAGGCCATTTTTGGCCCTGAAAATGGCCTGAAAAATGGCCTGAAAACAGCCTGAAAAATGGCCATGAAAATGGCCAAAAATGGCCAAAAAACAGGCATGTTTGTGCTGGCCAGGACGTCTTTGGGTTTCCGGTGCTCCAGCGCACGCATATACACACACATCCATGCACGTTCTGGTTTGGGCACTCGGTGCCGAAAAGGTTCGCCATCACTGTCTTAGAGGTATGTTAGATCCTTGATTAGAAATAGACCAAGTTGAACACTTTTGTAGCCGAGTTTTTAGTCCAACAACTTTACCCATGTCTAAAATGCATTCAATTCACTTGCTTATACTCAACAATCCCTGCCACACCCTGCATTAGGAACACTGAGCGGTAGTTATTTTCCTGGCAGGAAATACTTAACAGGAAGACAAACAAATCTGAGTGGATCCACCAATCATTTTAATTTGCTCTCCATTAACTTAAGATAGGGCCAGTTGCTGGTCTCTTCATTGTAGCAGAATAGATGTAGCAATAGGAAAGCAATTTTTCTCTGCCTCAAGGATTGATGCATAGTTCTCTAAAGTAGCTATACCCTAACTGATAATTAAGGCAACGACCAATGATGTATTGCAATATACATGGTTTGAATCCTCAGAGGAGGGATAAAGAGAAATTATCTCAGAGCTACTTCTGTAATGTAATCAACAAACAGTTCAGCACAATTGCTAGTTTAAGATTATTTAAACCATTCAGATCAACATAACTTCTTACTTACTAATTCCAGATCTAAACATTAAATGTCTAAAATGCCGATATGTTTAATAGTTAGCAAATGTTTAATTTCTGCTTTCTAAAATAAGTGAGAAAAGTATATTTATAACATAACATTAGTAACATTGGTAAATATGAATATCAACTATACAGATTTCTATAATGTTCTGGGGAGTTTATGTTTTAAAGTAAATGGATATAGCATTGCAATATAGATAATAAAGATCTGAATTCATAATAAAATAAGTGTGATTTTACACTTTTAGCACCAACTATACTGGTTGGGACTGGTTAAAGATTTGTTGAATTTTGACTCTCTTTGGAAGGGATTAAAGGTTAAAGGTTAAAAGTTTAAAAAATTGAAGGATCACCACTAACATGATAATTTTAGTTATATATTTATATACTACTAACATTCTCATGTCTGTAACCTTTAAAGACGCAAAACGGTACATAATAGGACAGCATGTTTTCTTTTTAAAAAAATAATATTTATTAAATTTCCAAAGATTAAAATACACAGTACAAAAAGAAACATAATACACACAAAAAAGAAAAAAAAACACACACACATATAAAAAATAAAAAATATAAACAACCAAAAACAAACATATCAAAATTTCAATACTAATAACAATTTTTCTGCATCGGTATCTCTAACCTATTTAACCCATTTATTTATTTATTTATTTATTTATTTATTTATTTATTTATTTTATTTTATTTTATTTTATTTCTATACCGCCCTTCTCCCGAAGGACTCAGGGCGGTGTACAGGCTAATTAAAAACACAAAGACAGACAAATTCTACTTCTAAATATCTCTATCTTAAATTTACATCTTTATTTAAATTATCTTGATTTCTATTTACACTCTCATACACTCTATTTACAATCTCATAACAAAAATATCCCTTAAATTTTATGTTTACTCTCCAGCCAGGAATACCATTTATTCCATATTAAATAGTACTCAGTGTCCTCCCTCTCCTTCATTTCCATAGATAATCTGTCCATCTCTGCACATTCGTATATTTCTTTAATTATGATTTTATCTGGAGGGGTGCCTGGTTGTTTCCAATTTTGTGCTATCACAGTTCTACTTGCCGCTAGTATGTGTAATATGATATATTGTATACTTTTCTGCATTTTCCCTTCCAGAATACACAGGAAAAACAGTTCCGGGTTTCTTTCTATCTTCTGCCCTTTTATTTCATCCAGCCATTTTTTAATCTTGCCCCAAAATTTCCTAATCTTAGGACAGGTCCACCACATGTGGTAGAATGTCCCTTGTTTATGTCCACACCTCCAACAATTTGGAGACCTATTCAAGAACATCCTGGCCAATTTCGCTGGTGGCAAATGCCATCGGTAGAAGGTTTTGTAAAGATTTTCTTTATAAGCAGCTGGACAGCATGTTTTCAAGCAGGGTATCTCAGATGGGTTATATTGCAGAATTCTGGGACCCTTGACTCCTAAGGGAATAAAATTTGATAAAGTTGTAGCTGCTGGGCTACTGTGGTTTCCCTGCTGCCACAGTCAGGTGCAGTCAGGTGATCCTCATTTTCAACATTTTCTGGCAGCTTTCCTCAAGTTTGTGGGAACACAAGGGAGGGAAGGCAGAGTAAACAAAAAGAAAGAAGAGGAGAGGGAGGAAAGGAGGAAGGAAAGAAGGAAGGAAGGCTTCAAATGCTCTCTACGAACTTTCCTCAATTAAATGGTGAAGCCAACAGGAACTTGGAAATTAATCCCAAACCCACTGATTTTTTTTACCTTCCCATGTTCATTCTACTTCTCTGTTTATCTCTGAAATATTTTGGAAACAATGACTCAAGGGTCACAAATAGTCTATATAACACAAATAGACAAATATTCCTTATACACTCTTTGAGAATCTCTACTTTCTATTCCAGTATTTATGTAGCTCATCAAAAGACCCAGGAAATGAATGTTCCTAATAAAGGAGAATATTTGTGGCTCAGGATTGAAATGAGAGTCCTTGCTGCTCTCTGAGCTTAATTGTTTTCTTGCACACATTTAATTACTGAAACTAGGTAACATGGTCAGTGCTAGTCTGATGCTGTTACCTAGTTTCAGTAATGAAAGCAAAACCTGTCCAATGAATATTAAAAATTGAATACAATTATTGCATATGAAACAAAAGATATATTTCATGCTTTTAAGAACTCATTTGAAGGTCTTCTTAAATGTTCTAAAGTTCTATCATTTATAAAAAAAAATCTACCTTTTGTATCCTAGGCAATGTATAATTTTATTAGACAAAAAAGAGGACGAAATAGGGTAGAGAAACAAAAAGGATTTCTTTTCCATCTCTGAAAAACATTTCTTTCTGCTTTTGTTAGTAATTTCATATGCAAAAGATTACTTACGTAGTAAGCTATTGTAGTTTATTTTCATGGACTGGATATTTTTTTTTTCTCCTTTAAACAAAATTTCCGGCATTTGGCAGACTGCCACTGAATTTTATTACTTTAACCTAACCGATAAACTGGCTATGGTTCAAGATGGAACAGCTAAAATGATAGATATATAGAGGGATACACTAAAAGAACCAGACATGTTTAGTCTAAAAAAGTTATTAGTTACCACGACAAAGGGTAGACATAAAAAGGAGTCTATGTGTTTCATTTACATAAAGAGTGAAACAGATTGGAAATCTACTTCATTCTATTGCTCATTTTGTCAGATTGAATTCTAGGTCTAGATTTCTTTTGAGGATTAAAAAGTAAATAAATATTCAGACAGGATAGAATAGACAAAAGTTTGCATTTACTATTAAAATGCATGAGGTATTTTTCTTCCCCCAGCTTGTTTGTATTTTTAAAAGCCTGGGGTGTTTATAGTAGCACTGGACATTTTGCACAAAAAGAAACATTTCATTGTGTTTCTGGAAAGGATTGTATAATCATAAAATGGCACTTCATCACATAGGGAATGGTGGTTAAGAAGAATTTTCTCTGAAAGCATCTGGCACTGTTGAATGTGCCTCAAGCTTTCAAAAGTTTAAACAAGCTGGAAGGTTTTTAAAAGGCTATATTTTAGCATTAAACATATGCTTTTAAAAGATACCTATAATCTCCACCTTGAGGGAAGAGTGAATGCTAACTGGACTTTACCTTGCCTCCATCTTTCCATGCTGAAGATAAATCAAATCACTTCAAATCTGGTGTTTGAGAAATTTATTGAAAAATTCGTTAGTTATTTCCAGGATCCCATCCATGCATTGCTCTGGACAGCTTGGCAAACAATAAAATGGTGGCTGTTACAAAATAGCTAAAACAATTTAGCAAATTTTGCATTGTCTCAAATACATCACTCAATATTGATCACATGCATGTATGATTTCTAGTCATCTGTTACTTTAAGAAAGATATATGTTACCAATAATCAATAACCCTTGGTGACTTCTGAAGTAATTATAAACCAGAGCAAAATTCAATCCATCAATTTAAACTTCAGAACTCAACAGCATAAGAAAGGTATTAAAGTAGCAAGAAATTTGAAGAATCAGCACTAAAATATATAAGCTTCCAGATGTTGCATTTACATTGTGGACAAAAGAAAACAAGAAAGCAATCCTTGCTATTCATTTACTACACTATACTTTGCAAATATAGCAGCCTCTCTCACCCAAAGTGACTCTTTGCAAAACACAAAAAAAAAATATTCCTGTGTTGTTGACACATATAGTGTTCCCTTCTATAATGGCATTCATTATATAAATAATATTTTCTTTTATAAAACTTAGTGGGAGGATTTTATTAATTAAATGTATCTCTACATCCAAATATCTAGAGTAAAATACCATGTTGTGCGGGCTCTCTTCAACACACTCTTGATCACTCTGGCCAGATGCCCAAAGGCTCATGATAATTCAAGCTGTAATAAAGAAACATTTTCCTCCCCCAGTGATAGCAAATAAGCCAGTATTTGTTTGCTTTGCATGGATGATTCTGTCACCTTTTCCTTGACACACATTGGTCAGAGTTTACAAATGTTAGATACTTATTATAGGGAAGAAAAATTAGAAATTAATTACAGTAAATTGTAGTGAAAAGAAGTACAACAAAAGTCCTTGTTTTCACAAAATGAAATGTCTAATGTCTCCCTAAATGGAAAATCAACAGCAATCAGATTGAGCAAATTTAAAGGTCCTTATACTTAGGAATTGTTTTTCAATCCTTTAATGCTTGGAAAAAGAAGAAGAAAGAAAACTATTTTATCTCATGAACAAAATACTTATACAATAATTAGATTTTCTAACCACCATGGAAACAATTATATTCCCATTACAGTCATCTTTCAATGCCAAAGCGATGAAGCTAATATTATACCTAGAAAATATTTTGAGGAATTCAGTCCATGTTCTTTGGAAGACTGCTTTGTTTCTCTCACTGCACTTCAAATGCAACCTTAAGGCTGAAGGGAGGTTGCAGATCTACAGAATTTACCTGAAGATTTTCCAATTAACATACTGGTAAAAATAACTTCGGGGGAGAGATCTTTGCCCCATTTAATCCTTGTCAAAAAGCATAACTTCACACTTGGCCTATTGTGGATTCTCTGTTCAAACACTGATAATACCAGGATCTGAATGGACCCATAAGAGATCAAACAGGATAGTTTGGAACTAAACTTAGAGGAGGACCCAAGGATAATTACTCACCATTGTAACATTGACTTTTGGAACAGGCTTTTTAAAACTCCTAATTATTTTTACCAAGTTCTTTATGTCCCCCAGGGAAGAAGTTTTATTCTTACCAGAGCACTATGTAACGGAGATATTCCCTTCCAGGTCTATGGAAGATATCATTGAATCAACATTATGTATTCTTCTGACCTATCCATTGTACCACACATTTCTCTGTGTTAATATCACCCCACTTGTAAGTGGCTTCAAATGCACCATGCAAGAGAGTACAATTTTTCCACTAGCAGATAAAGGCTTAGAAACCTCAAACAAGGTACTAAAATGCTGTTCAGTCATAACTAATATGAGGAAACTTTAAATATAATTAATCTTTAATAGCTCGACAATTTTCCATGTAAAATATTTAACTATTTTCTGCTTTAACAGTTAGTTTGTTAATGTTTGTAATTTGTTTTACATAGAAGGTTAATCATAGAAATAAAATTTTGTATTTGATATTTTATCAGAATAGAATAGAATAGAATAGAATAGAATAGAATAGAATAGAATAGAATAGAATAGAATAGAATAGAATAGAATAGAATTCTTTATTGGCCAAATGTGATTGGACACACAAGGAATTTGTCTTGGTGCATATACTCTCAGTGTACATAAAAGAAAAGATACATTCGTCAAAAATCATAAGATACAACACTTAATTATAGTCATAGGGAACAAATAAGCAATCAAATCATATTAGGAAACAGCCAATATAAATCAAATAAATATAAGTCATAAGTGGGAGGAGATGGGTGATAGAAACGATGAGAAGATTAATAATAATGCAGACTTAATAACTAGTTTTACAGTGTTGAGGGAATTATTTGTTTAGCAGAGTGATGGCATTCGGGAAAAAACTGTTCTTGTGTCTAGTTGTTCTGGTGTGCAGTGCTCTATAGTGTCATTTTGAGGGTAGGAGTTGAAACAGTTTATGTCCAGGATGTGAGGGGTCTGTAAAAATTTTTACAGCCCTCTTTTTGACTCATGCACTATACAGGTCCTCAATGGAAGGCAGGTTGGTAATAATTGTTTTTTCTGCAGTTCTAATTATCCTCTGAAGTCTGTGACTATTTTGTTGGGTTGCAGAACCAAACCAGAGAGTTATAGAGGTGCAGATAACAGACTCAATAATTCCTCTGAAGAACTGTATCAGCAGCTCCTTGGGCAGTTTGAGCTTTCTGAGTGGGCACAGAAAGAACATTCTTTGTTGTGCTTTTTTGATGATGTTTTTGATGTTAGGTATTCATTTTAGGTCTTGAGATATGATAGAACCTAGAAATTTGAAGGTCTCTACTGTTGATACTGTGTTGTCTAGTATTGTAAGAGGTGGTAGTATGGGAGGATTTCTCTTAAAGTCCACCACAATTTCCACGGTTTTGAGTGTGTTCAGTTCCAGATTGTTCTGGTCGTACTATGAGGCTAGTTGTTCAAACTCCTGTCTGTATGCAGATTCAACATTGTCTCGAATGAGACCTTCTATGGTTCTAAAATATTAATTTATTTGATCCAAAAATGTGTAATTTCATAGGCAAGGCAAATAATAATTTTTATTACTATAAAACAAAAAAAAAATGATAAGCATTAATAACTATAGTTACAGAGATATACTGATCTAGAAAAACTTCCTGTCAATAATATTCTTTGTGTATAACAATATTACAATTAGCAATGATATAAACTGATGCAGATGACACAATATGCCAATTGCATAATGACACTACTATACAAATATCAAAATCATATAATTTCTATAATTTGCATAATTATATCATTACATAAATAATTTGCAGGTCAACAGAATGTGGGGTGTTCCTCAAAGCTTCACTGTAATTGTGTATCTGTCTCACACACATTAAATTTTATATTGAGCTCATTCAGCTTAATCAATTCAAAATCTATTATACTTTTGAAAAAAATAAATCATGGAAACCCAATATTTTATTAATAAAAACACTAAATCTTTAAGCATTTGGCCCATAAAAGTTTGTGTTTTTATTAGGTATCTTTGGCCTTGGATACCAGCCAAGTGACAAAGTTATTAAGAATAAGCAGGTTATTCCCCTCAGCACCTGCATGAATGTCCTCTCACATCCTCTAGTCCTGAAGTCTCCAACCTTGCACTGATCAAAGTGAAAAAATTATCCTGGACAATGTACAATTTGCATCAATATGAAGGGGATCTCTGTTGGAAGTATTTGCATAGAACTCTTAATAGAGACATGAGTCTGTTTTATTCAATGGGGAAGCAACATATCAAATCCTCTTCAGAAAGATCCCAGTGACTCATCAGCTGAGATCCTGTTCCAGTGTGAACGGGAGTCTAGAATGGCACTGACTTTTCACCACCGCAACTGGTTGAGTACATGGAATCGGGTATATATAGTAGATAGTAGGTATTTATAGTATTCTCTATGCCTCTATGTATTTTAATCTGCCATTTCTCTGTTTATGGGATTATTAGTCTTTGGGTCTTTCTTCTATCTTTGTTTCCAAGCATACATGCACAAGGTCTTGCTCTTTGATAGGTATATATTTAAATACACTTTTATTTCAGAGAGAGAGGGGGAGAGAGAGAGAGAGAGAGAGGAGAGAAAGAGAGAGAGAGAGAAAGGGAGGGAGGGAGAGGGAGAGAGGGAGTGTGCATCAGCAGTAATTTTCTAGAATGGTCTATTGCTAGGCTTCTTGAAAATATGAAAGCAAAACCAAAAAGAACATAGACTATTCCTAATAAAGAAAATAAATGCATGGAGGTGCTGTTATGCTCCATTTAACTCAGTTGAACATTCTCTTTTTCCTTCTTAGACTTTGGGAATAAATGATGTGGAAAATAACATGAAAAATGTATTTCCTGTTCTACATACAGGAGCAGGAGAAGTAGGTAATGTGGTTAGGATATTGATGCTTAGAGCTGGCTAGAGGCCCTGTGCATATATTTTACATTTATTTCTGGTATATAATATTGGGTATCTCAATCAATTTAATATGGTCACTTATTAATAATTAATTAACAAAAAGTAGCGTGGATAGCTCAACAGACAGAAGCACTGTAATTTAACACCAGCTGTCTGCAATTAAAGTAAGATCGAATCTCGCTAGGCTCAAGGTTGATTCAGCCTTCCATCCTTTCTAAGGTAGGTAAATTGAGGACCCAGTTTGTGGGGGCAATAAGCTGACTTTGTATAAATATACAAAAGTATGAAGGCTATTAACGCACTGTAAACCGCCCTGAGTCTCCAGAGAAGGGCAGCATATAAATCAAATTTTTTTAAAAAAATCTAAAACGCAAGAGAAATATAGGAAAAATTATGAAAAAATACAGAAAAAAATATAAATTAATAAAAAGGACTACTGTATATACATAAATGTAATCAAAAGTATAATTATACAAACATTATGATAATAAAAATATTCAGATAAGAATATACTAAAATAGTGATAAAAGTTAAATTTGTGTAATGTTCAAAACTAAATTAAAGGCCTAATAAAACATTAATGTGCTTAGGAAACAATTATAAAGCAAGAATCTCCCAACAGATTTTAAGAAAAGCAACTGAACTTTCATAGAATCAATGAGATTTGACTAGTGAATAAAAAAAAGAAGAAGCTGTAAACAAATTAAGAGATTAGACTTCAGCTTTAAAAAGTATGTGTATAAAACTGTGTCAACAATTAAAAGAAAAGAATGTTCAGTGTGTTTTCTCCATATCCATGACTTTCAAAATTTTAATTGCTGCAATGTAAACTCTGGCAATGTTACACATAGTAAAGGTTCTTGTCTTGAGAAAAGAAAACCAACAGAGATAGAAGTCAGTAAAGAGATATTAAAGGTTTGTTGAGTGCCCTGGTAGTAAAGGATCTGCAAAAGAATGTGTGTGATAATGCCTATGGCAATTGTGCTAAAAGGACACAAGCTTTTTTCTTACTAAAAAGATTTGAGCAATTCTCACATTAAGAACTCAGGAGGATAAAACATTGAGCCTAGTTAAGCAAAAAGCTCTTTGTTGGCAGGAGAGATCAGGGTAGTTAAATATCTTCTTGGTTCCCATCTAGAGTAAATTATGTGACTTGTAATATAAGCTGAAATATGGTTAACCTTATTCTGAAGCTCAGTATGTAGGACAGTTTTGCTACTTATTTTTTTCACTTGGATATATTCCAAATGGAACAGTTGCTCAAGTGACAAAAGATAATGGGTAAGTTTCCCCAAAACTACTTGTTATCATAAAGATTGAAATTGGTCTGCCAAGATTAATGACTTCAGTCTCTATGAGGAAAAGTATTAATAATCATGCCACTTCCTTTTTTGGTTCCATTATCACAGTGATATTAAATACATGGCCTTAGCTAAGGCCAGTGACAGCTTGCAACGTCATGAGAGGGAATCTAAAAACTATTAACCCCTGGAGTGCCTTGAGTGCCCTGAATCACGCAAGGTGTTTAGACCCTTGCTGGAATTGGGAGACATCATTATAATCTAAAGTCTGGAGCCTGGCAATATATGCAGAGGACTATTCAATATGCCGAGAGTAGGAGAGGCCAGAGGTTGACAAAAGACTATCTACCTGGTCACCTTGGAGGCCTCCCTCACCTTTCTCAATTCTCTGCCTCGGCCAGTCCCTAACCCAGCCGCCTCCATCTTATACATTACCACCTTGATTTGACACTGACCTAGCTGACTCCGGACTATACTTTCACCACCTAGACTACCTTCCCTCTTTATATACATCTACCCTCCCCCCCCATGGAGCTATTATCATTCTACCTTCACTGTTTGGCTTTATTTCCAACTGAGCCACCCTCTTGTCATACGTTGTCTGGGCAGCTACTAATGTGGATGCTGAGGGAGTTTTGAATTACTGACATCATTTGAGCAGACAGAACTGAGCAGACTGTTGGACCATGCTATACCCATCTGACTTACTAGATGTATTTGGCGACCAAACTCTTGGCATTGTGAGATTCCCCCCTCTTGCAAATTTGGCCCTCCACATTATCGAGGGCCTACCTTGATGATGGATTTTGGAATCCCGAGAGGTGGCACGGTGCTAAGAGAGGATTAAGGGCTTTCTTATCTAACTTTCTAACCAAAATTTTAATGGCTTCTGAAAGGGGGTGGGTATAAACAGGATGGATCATGTGGATTTGGGGGGCAATCCACAGAGGGAGGGATTAGCAAATAATTTTCCAAAAGTGAAGCCAAAGTCAACACAAAATTACATCATAGGAAACTCAGAACTGGGAATAGGCAGACTTAATACTGGCATGGAAATGGGCTGTTCCATCAAGGTTATGGTTGGGAGGGGCAGATACGGTGGGAGCAGGAGGCCACATCATGTCAGGGGTACGCACCCACTATCTTCAAGTGGTGGCATGCTCCGACTTCCAAAGCTCTTCTCGTTCCTTGGGTTGCTCAAGGTCTCAGAGCCCGAGTCTTAGGCTGATGTTATGCAACGCCAGGTCCACGGCTAACAAAGCCCCCTCATTTGTGACCTAATTCAGGAGGGGGAAGTGGACCTGGCAGGTATTACAGAGACCTGGTTGGGCAATGAAGGGGGGGGTCCCCCTTGTAGAAATGTGCCCACCAGGTTTCCGCGCATTCCATCAGCCAAGGACCCGGGGCAGGGGTGGAGGTGTGGCAGTCATTATAAAGGAAGGTCTTGACCCTAGGGAAGTCACTGTCCCACAGACAACTGGATGTGAGTCCCTCTTCGTGAAGTGGGGTTATGGGTTACAGATGGGCCTGTTGATTGCGTACCTGGCTCCCTGCCACATATCAGCAGCCCTGCTTGAGCTCCTCAACATAATAGCCGAGGTGGCAGTTGAGACTCCTAAGCTACTGGTTATGGGAGATTTCAACCTGCCATCCATTGGTGAAATGTCTGAAGGGGCTCGGGAGTTTATGGCTTCCATGACGGCCATGGACCTGACCCAATTAATTCATGGCCCTACTCACACGGGGGGACACACTCTGGATTTGATCTTTATCTCTGACCAGTGGCTGAATGGTCTAGATATAGGGGATATAGTCATCGAACCCTTGTCATGGTCAGACCATTCTCTCCTTAAGCTTGACCTTCTGACCACTACAACCCATCGCAGGGAGGCGGAATCAATTAAATGGTTCCGCCCCAGGCGCCTGATGGATCCTGATAGGTTCCGGATGGAGCTTGGGCCATTTCCTGAGACCTTAGCTCATGACTTGGCTGAAGACCTAGTGGCGTCCTGGGATAGGATGGCCACTGGTGCTTTAGACCGGGTTGTGCGTTTGCGGCCTCTGACCCAGCTCTTTGGTTCTCTGATGAGCTGAGGGGGATGAAACATCGAAAAAGACGCCTAGAGAGCAGTTGGAGGACCAGCCGTTCCGAATCTGACCGAACACTAGTGAGATCTTATATTAAGACCTACTTAGTGGCAATAAAAGTGGCAAAATGTAACTATTTTTCCGCTCTTATTGCATCGGCAGATAATCGCCCAGCTGCCTTGTTTAGGGTTACCTGCTCTCTACTGCAGCTGAGAGCCCGGGAAGACCCTCTGCAAGGACGAGCTGAGGATTTTGCACAATATCTGCATGATAGAATCGCTCAGATTCGGGAAGGCTTGGACTCTAACTGGGTTAATTCAGATGAAATGACGAGGGCAGATCTTCAGGACATTATCTGGGATGAGTTTGATACTGTGACTCCTGAGGATGTGGACAGGTTACTGCGTAAGCTGAATGTGACCACATGTTTATTGGACCCGTGCCCTCCCGGGAGGTTACACATAGCTGGCTCCAGAGAATTATTAACACTTCTCTGAGTGAAGGATTCTTACCTCCCGCCTTGAAAGAGGCAGTAGTGAGACCCCTCCTTAAGAAACCCTCTCTGGATCCGGCTGTTTTAGCAACTACCGTCCAGTCTCCAACCTTCGCTTTTTAGCGAAGGTTGTCAAAAGTGTAGTGGGACGATAGCTCCCACAGTACCTGGATGAAGCTGTCTATCTAGACTCATTCCAGTCCGGCTTCAGCTCTGGATACAGCACAGAAACAGCATTGATCACGTTGGTTGATGATCTCTGGAGGGCTCAGGATAAGGGATGTTCCTCTATCCTGGTCCTATTAGATCTCTCAGCGGCTTTTGATACCATTGATCATGGTATCATGCTGCACTGGTTGGAGGGGCTGGGAGTGGGAGGCACCGTATTACAGTGGTTCTCGTCCTACCTCTCTGACAGGTCGCAGTCAATGTTGAAAGGTGGACAGAGATCGACCTCGAGCCCCCTTACTTGCAGGGTGCCACAGGGGTCAGTGCTGTTCAACATTTATGTGAAGCCATTGGGGGAGATCATCCGTGGTTTTGGGGTGCAATATCATCTGTATGCTGTTGACACTCAGCTGTACATCTCCACTACAAACCACCCCAATGATGTCCTTGAAGTGATGTCCCGGTGCCTTGAGGCCGTATGGGTCTGGATGGGGAGAAAAAGGCTTCGACTCAATCCTTCCAAGACTGAGTGGCGGTGGCTGCCGGTGTCCCGGTACAGCCAGTTAGTCCCATCACTAACTATTGGAAATGAGTCATTGACCCCCGCAGAGAAAGCTCGCAGTTTAGGCATCCTCCTGGATGCACGACTGTCTTTAGAAGATCATATAACAGCCCTGGCCAGAGGAGCTTTCTATCAGATTCATCTGATTCGACAATTGCGTCCCTTTCTAGACTGGGACTCATTACGCACAGTCACTCAAGCCCTCATCATTTCCCGACTTGACTACTGCAATGCTTTCTACATGGGGCTCCCCTTGAAGTGCACCTGGAAGCTCCAACTGGTCCAGAATGCGGCCGCATGAGTAATTATGGGAGCAACATGGCGCTCACATGTAACACCTCTTCTACGCAAGCTGCACTGGCTTCCGGTGGCCTTCCGTGTGCGCTTCAAGATGTTGGTTGTTACCTTTAAAGTGCTCCATGGCTTAGGACCTGAGTACTTATGAGACCACCTGCTGCAACTGATAACCTCCCACCAACCAATATGCTCTCACAGAGTAGGCCTACTCATAGTACCATCATTAAAACAATGTCGTCTAGTAGTTCCAAGGGAGAGAGCCTTCTTTGTAGGGGCACCTACTCTTTGGAACAAAATACCCCCTGGAATATGAATAATCCCAGATCTTCGCACTTTCCGACATGCCCTGAAGACCTTTCTGTTTCAACAAGCAGGGCTAGGATAAACATCTAAATTCTAAATGCCAAGGTCTTAGCAGATACACTAAGTTGACTCAATTTATTATTTATTGTTTTAAAAAAAATATTATATGTATATGAAATCTTATTCTGTTCACCGCCCTGAGTCCTTCGGGAGAAGGGCGGTATAGAAATTCAATAAATAATAATAATAATAATGTCTAGGCATTTGGAAGTTTGTTTGAAGGTCTTAAGTGATATATAATGAGTAGTATAAAGTATTGTCCCTACCCTTTGTCAGAGTAAACTTTGTGATGGCTACTGTGTTTATGAAGCAAGATAATCAATATGTATCTTTCAGGCATCTGTGGTCTGGAGCATTACCCTCAAATATTCTTTCAACTTGATAATCCATTCAGACCTTGGGAAGTTCTGGAAAAAACATCATATTGGTTTTCTCTTTATTGATAACTAGAAGGTCTCTTAAATTGTTATTGTTGTTAGTTGCTAACTCGTGTCCGACCCATCGCGACCCCATGGACAATGTTCCTCCATGTCTTCTTGTCCTCTACCATCCTCTGGAGTCCATTTAAGCTCACACCTACTGCTTCAGTGACTCCATCTAGCCACCTTCTTCTTCTGCCCTCAGTCTTTCCCAGCATTAGGCTCTTCTCCAGTGAGTCCTTCCTTCTCATTAGGTGGCCAAAATATTTGAGTTTCATCTTCGGAGTTTCACCTTCTAAAGAGCAGTCAGGGTTGATCTCCTTTAGGACTGACCGGTTTGATCCCCTTGCAGACCAAGGGACTCGCAGGAGTCTTCTCCAGCCCCATAGTTCAAAGGCCTCAATTCTTAAATATTAAATTCTGTTAAATGTTTGATTGTTAATGAAAGAATAGCCAAATCATTAGCATGTAGAACTGTAATACTGACCCCTGCAAACTCTAGGGTGGAGTGGCGAGATCAGATAATGTGCTACTATGAAGTTTAAATAAAGATTAAATTGGATGGGGTCTAAAATACAGCCTTGTGTATAATTCCCTTTCAAATAGGGATTGGGACAGCCATAATTATATTTATAATTACCTAAATATAATTGCAGAATTATTTCAAAATTGGTGAACTCAAAACAGGAAACACCCATTCACATTGTATTATTTTACATTGCATTAAGTTTCATGGTTCCTAACGAGAAATAACAAGATATGCAATCAGTATAGTGTGCTGTTTGAACTGTTGGTTTAAAATGAAAAACCTAAGAATACAAGTGTAACTCTTCTGGGTTGGACCAATGATCCAACTAATCAATATTTTGTGTTTCTCAGTTTTAGATAGGCTTCTTATGAACTGAAATGACATAGGACAGTGATGGCTCACTTTTTTGCTATTGCATGCCAAAAGCGGGGGTCGCATGGGGGGGGGGTGTCGCACGCTTGCGTGCCCACACCCATAATTCAATGCGCCCTGCCCCCCGCACATGCGACCTCCCCCATGCTCCCCCTGCTTTTTGCATGTGATGGCACAGTGGCCCTGTTTCTCACCCTCCCCAGGATTCAGAGGCTTTCTAGGAGCCTGGGGAGAGCAAAAACGGCCTTTCCCAATCCCCCGGAGGCCGGAAATGGCCTGTTTCCTGACTTCTGGTGGATCCAGAAGGCCCGAAAACCAGCTGGCCAGCATGCACATACACGCCGGAGCTCAGCTAGGGCAATCTTCGCATGCCCACTGATATGGCTCTGCATGCCACAGGTGGCTCGCGTGCCATAGGTTCGCCATCATGGACATAGGATGAAATTCTTAGGGAACTGTGAAATCATCTTCTCTTGTAACAATAAAATGGAAAGGGCCAGTCATGCATGCATGTCACATTGAACATTTTAAATGAAAACTGGCACACACACACATATATGTACGCATACGTATATACGTATACACATACATACATACACACACAATTTTTCAATTCATGCATAATTATTAGGACTATGCAAAGCTTGAAAGGGATTTTCACTTGATGTGAAAAGTGATATTTCAAGCAAAGCACTGTTCATACAGCAACATCCCCCCCTCAACTTTATCCCCTATTTCTAAAATGAAAACAACCTTTTTGCTCCACTTCACCTAGCTACTAAGGCCTCTTCACAGGGTTCGCAGCTAGAAGAGGCTCCTGCATTCGCTTTGCATATTAGAAGGGCCTCTTCTGACTTTTCCAAAGAGGCTTTCTTGAGGCAAATTATGTTGGCTATTTACCTTGATGAGGAGCAATCGGTACTGCAAACTGCCATTATCAATGCGAATGCAAGTTTCCTCCCACAGAACAGTAATGAAGTCTTGTATTTTTTTAGTGTTGTTGCCAGGATATTTTGCCTCAACAAATATCTTCCAGAAAAAAATAAGAATACTAAATAACTTTTAGCATATAATCCTAATAACTGATCACCGTCATTACCACAAAAATCTTCACGAACAAAATACCATTTGTATTTTTCTGTCCTACCTTTCTGTAATCATTTGGGGAGTTAATTTATTACTCTTCAGCCTATTATGGAATAGATAAACCTAACTATTTCTATTCTTATTCATTCTTTTTCTTTTTTCTATTCATAAAACAAATCATTTTGACATTCAGACGTTCCCCTGTATATATAAAAATCTCTTCAATTTTGATAGTGTTTCTTCTGTTACATAAGGAGATACAAACTTCTATTATTGTAGTTGTTTGTATATATATATATATATATATATATATATATATATATATATAAAAGTTTTACCTATTAATGTTATATTATAGATATTTTAACATATTGGATATTATTGCAAGGCAATGAGAGTTGTTCAACTGTGGTGAATAATTAATTAACATAACACATAAACTATCATTTACTGTATACTCCTCTGTATGCATTAAAATAAAGTTTATTATTTTCATGATAATTTAAGCTAATTATATTCTACTTTGAGTATAGGTGATAACTTTTTCTGATGTGTCACATGTGCACACATACACATTTGAGTTTGCATATGCATATATATAGAAAATATTCATTCATTTTTC
The DNA here is from genome assembly GCF_059756535.1 of Pantherophis guttatus. NCBI lineage: Eukaryota > Metazoa > Chordata > Lepidosauria > Squamata > Colubridae > Pantherophis > Pantherophis guttatus. The sequence goes on from NC_142064.1 coordinate 53,702,926, forward strand.
TTCAAATACAAGAATAATTGTAGGAATGTCAACTTTCTTATCCAATTTGCAACAGCCAATTAGCTACATCCATACAGTTATTTATGAAATGTACACCTAATTTTATTCCATGTTCTTGAACCAATTAACATACAATGGTCTTAGGCAAACATCTTTCTAAGTGGTTTTTAATGAGCCCGAAAGAGAAAGATGATTTCTTGAATGCTTTCAAGCTTTGCTTGACAAAAGAAAAACAAAACAAATAAGCAAAAAATGTGCAGATAAATATGTCCACTGATTAAACGAGGGAAGCTTCTGAAACCAAATAGGCTATAAGAGAAGCAAAGAGTTTCATTATAAATTCTTCTGGTGATCCCTTTGTTCTGTTTCTTTGTTTCATAGCATTTTTAGTTTATAGACATTAAAAGTCCGCTCCTATTCTTCCAGCTAGCTTTATCCCAGATGCTGAATTTTCAATATAATTGCTTTTCTTTTGTACATGTCTCTCCTATTAATTTGGAAAGGTCACCAGAGTTCTGACAAGTTGGTGTTAGAGACAAAAGTGATATGGGGGAAGGAGTCAGTGCTCAGAAATAAGAGGGCAATATCACTACACTTAGGAAAATTTGGAAGTTTACAAATTGACAAAAAATAAATAAACAAGTAACAAATCTAATAGTAAAAATACTCAATGAGTATGGAACGTGATTAGCAGCCATGAAAAAGAACCATGCATTTTCTATCAGTTAGTTGGAGAAGAAAACAACAAATCATCAGGGATAAAATGTCTGGTGTAGTGTCTTAAAAATATTCTTAATAAATTGGCAGGCCAGAAGATAAAACAAGGCAACAAAGTAAGGAAGGAAGACAAGGGAATAAAACTGAAGATGGATATTATATAAGTTTTTCCAAGAGTAGAATGAGAAAGGAAAGTTAGCCTTGAGCTCAGAAGATTTGTGGTTACACACACAAAATCCCTTAATGATAATTGGATTAACACTAACAGATTTTAATTTTGCAGAAATGCTATGAAGCTTGTCTCCGATATGTTCAACTTGAATATTTGTAAATGAAAAATATTATAATGCCGCATATCTCCCAAAATGTTACCTACAAAAGGAAAAGCAATTCAGATAAATGTCTTCCCATGTGACGAAATTGGGAAAAATTGGCATCACAGATTTGAGAGGAATTCCCTTGTCCATGATAACCAGATTTGTAAAGTGATTGTCCAACAGAATGATTTCAATATCATTAAAGGTATAATAGTAGCAATCATTTGACTATGGTCTATTATCATTAATTTATTGGAAAAAATATGACAATGGGAAAGATCAATCACAAAAAGACAAGGGGACAGCAGAGGATGAGATGGTTAGACAGTGTCATTAATGCAGTGGGCATGATTTGGATGGATTCTTGAGAGATGGTGAAAGATAGGGGATCTGTGTGCTGTCATCCAAAGGGTTGCAAAGACTCAAACATGACTTAGTGACTGAACAAAATATATATATTAAAGTCCCGTTCATACTGCTGATATAAACCATGTTAGCTTTATTATCCTAGAATTATTGATTACATTTGTCTTTGTATTGCTGCCATCCATTTTCTCCAAATGTTGGCTTTATTCTATCAGAAGACTGATCCTTCTCCAGAATGCTTCCTTTTATTTCTACACTTACAGAATTTCGTTTTTGCATCTTATTCCAAAAATTCATAATCCGGTGATTTTAAGCAATTGTACACAAAATTGTGCCCAGTGTTAGGGTGAATTCTCTTAGTCCAAGAGCAGTTAAATCACAAGTAATTAATCAAAAATAAACTTTTTTTCATTGGTAATTACTGGTTATTTGCATATGATTAGTCAAAGGTTGCTACTTCTTTCCTGATAAACAATAGTAATCCCATTGTTAGAGATACACATAACTCACCATGTCCTTCTGCTCAAAAGAGGCTCCCCACAGCCACTTTTATGTAAGAGTTTTATGTAGGAAAAACTCGCCCTTTCACTGAAATGAAGCCCTATGGGGATAGTTAATGTTGCACACTAACAACAGAATTATAACAGTTCACAGGGTACAACAAAATGCTACATACATATGATGTAAAATTGTATACTGCCTTGCAGAAGCTATTTTTAAAACTCAAATCCCCCAGCTATCTTTATTTGCAGGTCATTTTGAAGACCAAGACAGGGTCTCTATAGTCAAATGGAAATTAATTAGAGGGACAGGGATCCAGTCTTTTTGTATCTTAATATAGGAAGAGAAAACCAACCTGCCTTCCATTGAGGACCTGTATACTGCACGAGTCAAAAAGAGGGATGTGAAAATATCAACAGACCCCTCACATCTTCGACATAAATTGTTTCAACTTCTACCCTCAAAAAGATGCTATAGGGCACTGCACACCAAAACAACTAGACACAAGGACAGTTTTTTCCCTGAATGCCATCACTCTATTTAACAACTAATTCCCCCAACACTGATAAATAATTTACTAAGACTGTATTACTATTATTCTTCTCTTCCTTACTAGTATCTATCTCTTCCCACTTATTACTATAACCATGTTGCTTGAATCTTTCAATTATATTGTTTTATTTGTTTCCTAGTACGATTTGATAGCTTATTAATAACCTTGACTATCACTAAGTGTTGTGTCTTTTTATTGTTCATAATGTATTTTATTGTTCATGAATGTATTTTATTCTCCTTATGTACACTGAGAGCATATACACCTAAGACAAATTTCTTGTGTGTCCAATCACACTTGGCCAATAAAGAATTCTAAAGAATAAAGAAAAGGCTAAACATGTGGTGACTCTAGAAATCACTGGATCCATCTGTTTCAGTTTTTCTTGGCAATTTAAAAATAGGTGGACCTCAACTCCTAGAATTCCACAACCAGCATGACAAGTTTTGTGTAGGCACCACAAATCCTCAGCCTACACCCATTTAACCATGTACCCTGCTGTGCGATATGCAGTTCAACAACATTCTGCAAGCCAGCTACATTTTTATTTGGAAGCAATTTTAAACATACTTATTATTGTAACAGTTTATGTGAGAAGATCTTATGACTTTATATTGTCCAAGAAGGTTTTCAGCTTTGTTATATTATTACATTTAGTTCAAATGGATAATCATTTAGAAAACAGTTATGGAAGATTGATTTTATGAAGGGTAACTGCTGCAATATTACTATATGCACAATAATGGAGAAATAGTGAAATACCCATAATGGAAGAATGGCAGAATTTGCAGAAATGGAAAAATTGACCTGTTGGATCAGGGCTAAAATAATATGTACTTCTATAAAGGCCAAAAATCTTTTATGGATATTTTTGCTGAAAATGTAAAAATAATGAAATGATAATTTCTGTATTTGTTGACTAAAAACAGTTGAATATGGGATAGAGGGCAACCATGTAATATAATCTTAGGGAGGAGGTCTAGTAAATCTGTTACTAAATCTGCTGTAAAGAAGATTGGATATTGTTTCTTTAATTATGTCTCTCTTTTTTTCTTTTCATTATTGACTCCCACACTTTTCCTTACCTTTTCTTCTTTTTCCTAACTTTCCTTTAATGTATATATGTTTTCTTGTTTACCTTTTAATCATTTTTGATAAAAAATACATTAACAAATATAAGGGGTCAAATGTATCCAGCCACGGATGCTTCTAATTTACCACCTATATGAAAACTGCCAGTGCTAAACTGGAATTGTCTTGTTCAGCAGATCAGCGGATCAAATCTCACTGGCTCAAGGTTGACTCAGCCTTCCATTCTTCTGAAGTGGGTAAAATGAGGACCCAGATTGTTGGGGGCAATATGCTATTTAGTATACTGTCTTTGGTGTAAGCCGCCCAGAGTCCTTGGAGAGTGGGCGGCCTAGAAATATGAATAATAAAATAAAAATAATGTATATTATATATTATAATAGCTCCTCTAGCATGCTATTGCTTAGATTAAGTCACTGCTAGGTTATGTTAACATCTAGGATGTTAGTGTTGTTTGACATTTCTGAGCAATAAACAGATGAGTGCCAGATGTTTAGCAACACATTGCTATAATATATCTGTGATGGCAGAGGTTATAGCTTTCTCTCTTACTTTAGAGAGCTGTCTTTTTTCAGAGGTTTCCTTCACATTAGAGAAAAATGCCTTAGGGTTAATGCTTAATGTAGACTTTATTCATTTTACTCTCAAAAATGTATGGAGGTAGGGAAGAAAGAAAAAGAAAACTGTTAATATTGGTAAAATGTTAAATGTGTTGCAACGCTAGCAGTTTGTTTAGAAAAATCATATTCCATTCTTTTCTCATTATAAACACAATGTTCTTTTAGGATTCTGTTAAAATTCTTTTCTTTGACTTGTTTCCACCTATATTCATATATGCTGTGTGTTAGTTTTAATTATTAAACATTATTTTACTGAAACATGTTTTGAAAACATGACAAATGATCTGTGCAGCATTTCTATAGACCAGGAATTCCCAGACTGTAGGGTCTAATTCTCTTGGGGAGGTGCAGACAGACTCCAATAAAGATGTGAATATTTTTTAATGTCTTTATTAAAAGTAACATTGTACATTAAGATTACACTAAAAGTTTAGGAATCGTGCTATAGACCTTTTATTTAATTTCTACAAATCTTCACTTTTGGCAAGCTACATTTAAACTCTACATCATAGGATTTTTTTTTCCTTTCCAGAATTATCTCATGTTTAATGAAAATAAATAAATATAAATATTCCCAAAACTTAATTTATGATATTTATTGACATTATAACAACTTACTGTTCATTTAGCAAGCATTCGAAGTTATTACAATGGTAAAAAAGTGACTTAAGTCTGGTCCTTACACTAACATAATCACAGCTTCCCTGTGGTCACATGATCAAAATCCGGACACTTGGCCACTGGCATGTATTTATGTCAGTTGCAGAATTCCAGGATTTCAGGATTGCCATTTGTGATCTTCCCAACCAGTTTCCAATAAGCAAAGTCAAAGGGGGGAGTCAGATTCGCTTAATGTGATTCACTTATGACCATGATGATTTGTTAAATGACCACAACAAAAAAAGTTGTAAAGTTGGGGATGACTCATTTAACAACCACCTCACTTAGTGATGTTGTTCCAGTCCCAATTGGGGACTGGACTCCAACTGGAAGTCAAGGACTAATTGTATCTTTTCTGATTTAACTGTTAATCGTGCAGAACTTTTAAGTTTTTAAAAAAGCAAAGCTAAAATGAAGGGAACTTTTGGAGATTAATATATTCATTAAATTCTTCCTTCCAAAACTTAAAAAAATGCATATTGTTGAATCTTAGTGACAATTTTTATATATTAACTGATTTTCTCAGTGAAATGAATGTAAAATTAAAATGATGCTTACCCAGAGCATCACATACCAGCACTAAATGATAGCAAGGCAGCTGATAATGAGGAGTCATAAAATGGCAGCAAATTATTATTTTTCTAATTTATTATTGTTGTTTTTGTTGTATGCAGAGAAAAAAAATTGGGTTTTTTTCTGCATTAATGTTCTAAAATAACTTGACTAGCATTGGGTACACTGAAGCTTTACTAAGAAGAGACAGTGTGGGTTTTTAAAATTATTATTAATTATGGCTTTCTTTCTGGCAATCCAAATTCCTTTTAATTGCTTCACCTTGGTGAAGAATAGCATCAAAATTGCTTTTTAATGTCAGTTCCGATATACACACTTTCTAGAAGGTAAATTTTACCAGTGGCCTGTCCAATCTATCATCTCATATTTTTCATCACACTCTTAGAACACATCCTGAGTATGACAGCTAAAGAGCTGCTGTTTCTTTTCATTAGAGGGACAAGATAGATAAAACAAATGGTCATCCATCCACTCTCCATATGATAGAGCTTCATATTTCACAATTAAAAATAATTTAAAAATCCAGAAGGATAACCAAGAAAACACTGCCCTTAAACCCTAAATACTGACAAAGTCTACACTTGCCACTCCCTTCTAAAATCAATTAACTAAAGAAGGATAATTTCAGACAAAGCTATTAAAGAAGTAGTTTTAAAAAACCAGAATGTACCTAGAAATGTACTCCTTTTGCTTTCTATAAATATGTTAAAATAGTCTTGCATTTACAAACTGAAAATTTCAAACATGATGAGTTCCATATGGTTGCATTAACTCAGATGTGCCAGAAAACATCAAACTAATAATTGTTACCCTGGCAACAAAGGCAAAATAAAAAATGAGAAAGAACTTAACTCTACACATAACACTATAGGAGCTTCAAAGATATTAAAGTTGATTATACATATTGGTACGTCTGGAATGAATTTCTAGCAAAAGTTCTAAGGTTTGTTATTTGGCTGCTGTGTCTAATGTAAAAACTAGAAGCATCTATACACGGTTTTTGTAAAATTTAAGTAATAAGATACTTTCTAGCTTTCTGCTTTATAATATATGTTTCCAAATATTTTTCACTTCTCACTTTTGCTCTTTCATACAAGTTGTGATTAATTTTTTTTTTTACTGAGTAAATGCTTCAGAATCCATTGGCTTTTATCCCAATTACTTCCATATGTACTGTAGTACAACTTTTCATTAGAGGATCAAATACACATCATCAGTATTGTCAACAAGCACAAAGAACTGAACAATCAGTTCTGTTCTGTGCTATTCTGCCTTTATGCTAAGACTCCACTCTTGCAGTACTAATGGAAAACTGTTCTACGTGGTCCAGTTTGATCTTATGCAATACCAATAATATGAACAAATAGATTGATATAAAAGTCAGCAATAAAACTAGCTTTATAATATGGTTTGTTTTTAATGTTTGATTCCTCTTTTCAGTGAATTATCTGTATGTCTTATATTTCCTATCCTTCTTATGAATAAAAACACTGATCAACCCATTTTCCAAAGCATTTTGAAGATGTTCTCAAAAGCAATCTGATCTCAGGGTGAAAAACAATTTAAACAAACTGCAGTTGCAAGAACATTGATCTTAACTACGATTAGTCTGTAATTATTTTAGATCAAGAAAGAAATCAGGTTATACATGAGCATACAAAATGAAAGACTCAAACGAGTGTGCAGGAATGCGCAAAATTGTTGGGGTTTGTTTTTTCTTTCTCTCTTCTTCGTTTCTTTAACTTTCATGCTGTTGTAAAAGTATGAACTCACATTCACATTTTCTTAGTAAAAGTTTCCATTTCTAGGTCACACAAACATCCCTTATTGAGAAGTAAGACCAAGAAAAAAAGTTCACTAATATATAGATATCCCAAAGGTGCTTTTTCAAGAAGCAACTGGACCAGAAAGTTCAGTTACCTCTTGAAAAAGGACTTTTGGGACAACCATGACCTGGATGACTGAAAATCTCCATAGACACTAATACATGGTCTGATTTTGGATGATTTGAGCAACCTCCTAAATTAATTTGTTACCCTGTGACTCCATGCAATGCCCCTTCCCAGTTTCCCACAGCAGCCCTGAAGAATCCAAGAAAAAGATGTTGTCCAGGGCTGACATTAATTTGGTGTTGATGACCAATACATAGTTGATGAAATATTAACAATTTGTTTTATTATTTGTGACAGAATGTCATACGCTATTCCAGACACACTGACGATCATCCGTAGCAGTGATAAGCTAAAGGGAAAAAAGAGAAGATGAAGGGTGGGGGTGAAAATGAAAGAGGAAGAGAGGAGAAGGGGAAAAGGAGGAAAGGGGAAGGATTGCTGCTTCATGTTCTTGTTGGAAGTTCAGAATATGTACCAATTTATAAGTGACCTATAAGTGCCCATTAGGACAAAACCTTTTGCAAGTCAGATGATGATTGATGATGGATGATGGATGATGGATGGTGAATGATGGAGGAGGAGGAGGAACAGGAAAAGGAGAAGAAGGAAAAGAAGGAGAAGCAACAGGAGAAACTAAGTGAAATATAGAGTGAAGAAATACTTGTATAGGTTCTAGAGTAGGGGTCTCCAACCTTTTGGACCTCAGGGACCACTAAATTCATAATTTTAAATCCCGCGGACCACTAATATGATCTGCCTAATGATTGGCTGGTTGGGCGTGGCTAGATGGTCATGTGACTTGGTGGGCATGGCCAACTTGATATCACTCACATTGAAAGGCGCCTCACTGGCCTCTACTCACCCCTCCCCTCCTAGCCACTACTCGCCTGTTCGCCCGGGCTCCTTAGGGCCCCAACAGGAAGCAGTTGTTGGAACTAAGTAGCCACCACGAGAAAGAGTTGGCAAACAGCTGTTGTAGTTCAAATTGGATCTGACCGAGAAGGAAGCTCAGCAGAAGCACCTCACTGAGTACTACGAGGACTACAAGCATAGGCTTTCCAAGCAGAGAGAAGACCTGCGGGGGTGCAAGGCCAGGCACCAGCGCTTAGAGGCTCAGCCGGCTGAGATGGTCAGCCAGTTCCAGGCCGTGAGGCAGTCCCAGTGGAACGAGGCCCTCCTCTTTGTCACCAGTGGCACTTCCCTCCAGCCTTTGCCCAAAGTCCTGCATCAGGAGACTGAAGCAGACCCTAAGTCAGAATTTCTGCCCCCCTCTGACCTGCAAATTTCTGCCCCCCTTTTTGCTCTGACTCACAAAAAAGACCCTGAAAGGGAAGACTTTCTGAAGCAAACCAAGCTTTCATTGTACTTATCCAGTCCAGGGGCCATAGTTTGAGGACCTCTGATTTAGTGCAATATAAAAAATGCAAATAAATTTTAAAAATGCGGACCACCAAAAATTTAAAAAATGCGGACCATCAAAATTTTCTCATGGACCACCAGTGGTCCACAGACCACCAATTGGTGACTGCTGTTCTAGAGGATCCTGGTGAAAGGAAGATTACTGAAGATGGAGGAAGAACATATATTTCTAATGAAAACTTCTTATTAATGATGATACTCACAAAGAAATAGCTTTATTGATGATGATACCTATATAGAATTAACTTCTGTATTCTGACTACAGAAAAAACATTACTTTGCAGGCAAGGATGTAGTTAATTGCTGAACCACAAAGTCATAGAAGGATTTATTGTTTTTACTGCATTTCACTTTTTTACAGCAATTAGGCCAAAGGAAGAAAGGGGTATTTGAAGATCTATTTCTTTTGTTCACTGCATGGCAATTATACAGTTATAAAGTGATAAAAGTCAAATTCTAAAAGAAATTTTACAACCTTGCAAAATTATGAGTGAAGAAAAATAATAACTCGTTTGCAAAGTGGTTTTGTTGTGTTATATTTTTTCATGTCCAATCTTTCTATATATATACACATGACACCACCTTTTGGATTAACACTGTTATTGGCATTACAATGAAAATCACCCTTCCACATAAAATCAATTGTGTGAAACAGTTATAGTTTTTCCACTTTTCTTGTCTGAGCTTCAAATGGAAATTACTGCTTGAAGTACTATTTGCCTGCACTAATACTAAAGTGGCAAATATATCTGAACAGTATTTTTATAGCAAAATTTCCTTCCTTCCTTCCCTCCTTCCTTCCTTCCTTCCTTCCTTCCTTCCTTCCTTCCTTCCTTCCTTCCTTTTCATCCTGTACTGAAAAAACATACCTTTCATGCCATGACATTGTTCATCTAAAGAATTATCATTTAATTATTGCAATTTATTAATTATCTTTCAAAAGTTTCAGAATGCTAAATATCATAATGGTAAATCAAATATTGCCAACAATTCTGTAAAGTGAATATATTAACTGATGCCATAAAGCACTACATGTGCCTTGTTTAGGAAATTATATGAATATACTAAAGAATTACAAACTTTCTAGTGCTAAGGTAAATTTGTGCTAAAGGGTTATAAAATACTTTGAACGTGTTTAAAACATTTTAGTAATTTAATAAAACTTCATTTTTTTCTAATTGAATGCCTATCCTATCATATATATTTTCCTCATCCCAACTATAATATATCATATACAGTATATTATCCTCATCCCCCCCAAAGATTTAATGATGACAGCACAACAAAAAGATATAAAAGAGAAGGATAGCAATAATGGTACATAATAACACAGTGTTTAAAATTATCTCTCTCACAATACATTAATGATATAGAACATTAACAATATAAGCACATCAACTATAATGAATCTTTATTCTTTCTTTTTTAAACCCAGTTGTGTCTAAGTTCTATTCTTTATCTTTTTTCCATCCTGATCGTATATTAGAAATACTGGTTGTTTGCCCAGCTCCAGTCACTTGGCATTTTAAAAATATTGTTTTTGTATCTGTGCCCAATTACCTTTATATAATTCACATTGAATCAGTGAGTTTTGAATAGAAGGATGCTACTGTGAACTCAGTGAAACTTATATTTAAATGTATATGTTTTTGCATATGCAGTATGCATGTCCATGTGTGTATGCATATACATGCACATATAGGCACACATATAGGCATACATATAGATAATAGATAGTGAGGAGGAAGAATATTTTTTCAAAAATCGGATGAAGTATTGGCAAGCAATGTTTCAAATGTAACAGCAAGTATCTTGGACAGGATTACTATGGTAGCATTGGACTAATATGTGCTTTTCAGTGCATAATCTAATGCACGATTGATTTTACAGTCCATAGTATTAATTTCAAATTCCCTGAGAAACAGTGTGATGCAGTAGCTTGCCACATTTCTTTCCTGCAGCTTTCATTTTGCTTCCAGGCTTAGTAAATGAACATGAGCAGAAAGAATAGATTTGTCTTCTTCAGTAATGACACAGTGGAAACCAAAGAGAAAGAGAGAGAGAGAGAGAGAGAGAGAGAGAGAGAGAGGGAGAGAGAGAGAGAGAGAGATATGACAGATTATAAAGAACCACCTACACAGAATAATTGGAAGTAAATGACTGAAATACAAGACACAAATTTGAAAATTAATTAGCACCCCATTTTCATAATATATAAAACACTTTAGTTAAATTTGAGGACTAAGTTTATAACTCTTCCCCAAGATCATTTGACGGATTGACCTCTGAGGGTGAACGTTCATTCTCCATGCGTAACAAAATGTTCGGAAACCAACCCACAAGCTCAGAGAATGAACCTTCACCCTCATACTACACTCGAGCTACAGATATTCACCACTATTGACTTCCGCTGCTGTCCTATGGCCTAAAATGTATCCCTCCAAAAACATTATTTGATTAAATTTAATTAAAACTAAATATCATTGATTAAGTGCAATTAATATGATTAGTCTCTTAGGTTGATAAAATTCTTCCATCTGTGCCAGCTTTGAGAATTGTATCAAATATTTGGTACTCTTGGGCAGCATATTATATTCATCTTGAATGCCCCAGCTGCAGGAATGTTATCTGAATCAGGCAACAAACAGTTCTGTTGCAGCTCTTTCTCTTTCTCCAGCTTGGTTGGCGGGTTGAATTTTAATTCTGGACTAGACATGTTCCAAAACTGCAGCAATGAACTTTGAAGTACGTTACTTTGGACAGTGTATAAATAGACGATAGACTGTTTTAATATCGATACTGGTAAATAAAAGCTGGGCACAAAATAAAGGCAATGTCATGAGGGCAAAGGAGTGGGGGAAAAAAAAGATTGCCAGAGCATTTTTTAAGACGATTGATTGTAACTGGAAAAAAGTTATTGTTAACTTTGCACGAAGCTATTATTATTATCACCATTTACATTAAAAGCATAGTGAAGTCTGTGTTGACAAGTATTATTGTATGGGATTTATGTCAAACACAGTGAATATTTCAAGGGGATGGTTGCGTGGAACCTTCTAGATCAGGTTCAAATCTTGGCATATGCAGGAAATTATCTGGAGACACTTTTGCACTTGGATCAGTGGTGCCTTCCCCCTGGTTTGGACTGGTTTTATAGAAACGGTAGTAAAACTGGAGGGAGGCTCTGCTCACCAACCCCGATGTCATCAGATAGCTTCTGTGCATGTGCAGAAGAGTGCGGGTGCATGCGAGCAAAGCAAGCGTGCACGCACGGCACCATTGCGAACCGGTAGTAAAGGTAAGTAGAACCCACCCCTGACTTGGATCCATAGCAAGAGAGTAATGGGGATAAAATGGACTAATGTAAATTAAATGAAAGCTGCAGTTAGCATTTTGGAAGGAAAAAAGGAAAATTTAATAATGGATTTTAAGAAAGATGCATTATTGCCTGTTACAGTGAGATACCATGATCTCATTGCTGAAAGAAAGTGGTTTCTATCTCTTCCTTGAAAGAAAAAATTAACAAATGGTTCACAAAAATCCAACTGAACAAGCTAGATAATGCCTACAAAGTTTGTCACAGTTTTCCTTGATTCACACAGCACTAGTTTGTTCAGTTTTAACTCAATACATTTTAGGAACCTCACCATTGTGGTTTGTAAAGCATGGCTTCTGAATTAGCATTACCTAAAAAAAATAAAGTGTAATGGCAAAACCTGGTATGGTAGAACATGCTAAGATATAACGAAGTTTTATTTATTTTGCTTGTGTGCTATGAAAGCCCTGTTAAGGTGGTTTGTAGCCTCTGGGCCCTGCCTTGATTTTTGGTATGAGCCCAATCAGTTGTGGCTTATTCAATACATCTTGATTGAGGAAAGCATGGCCTACCACATTATATGAAATCATAGCAGCATATGCATTCTATCATGAACTGGCACTGTGCTTTAGTTTTCTCTCCATTTGTTGGGAATAAGTGACTAAAATTACTTTATTTCAAATATAAATGAAGCTATAAATGCATCAGTCATTATGCCTGCTCAACATGTTTTATTTTGAGTATTCTTTTATTTTCTATTCTTTTTATTTTCTTTTGATTAATAAGCCATTTGATTAATAAGCCATTGATATACCACAGTTCACAAAAATCTGGCAACACCTATATTGACATTAGATTAATATGACTATGATAAGCTTACTCAGTGATATCTTTAATTTGTAACTGTAGAAACAAATTAGCAATTATAGATAAACAACTAATTTTCCTCGGCTGGAAGAACAATAGTTCACAGTCTTTGTTCTTTGTGAATTAATGCTCAGCATATGGGGGAAAAAACTAGTTCTTTTAAATTAATAAGTATACGTTCTTATGAATTAATAAGTATTGGGAAGATTTTGGAACAGAAACAATAGAAGGGGAAAATGAGTTACATTATATGTTAAATATAGCTGCATCTGCTCAAATATCCAATTATCTAGCACCACAGCTAAAGCAAGTGAAGGGACAAATAAAAGCTATTACCTGCCCAATTAAGATAAAGATATGGAACATGTTTTCAAAACAAACTAGATGTTTCAAAAGTCATGAAGTAAGAGTAGTGAGAAACTTTAAATACTCTTAGGATCTATTAGATGAGAATCTTTCATGAACCTTAATGGAAATTTCTAACTTGAATTGCTAATAATGTTTGTTCTCAGAGGGTGGAGGAATTCATAAGAGGATCAATTATTTTTGTTCTGATAATAAACAATAAGGAAAATTCAATCAAAGAAGTGGAGATTCAGTAGCAGCATTATTAAGGGAAAGCGAGCATATAATGCTAGAGTTCTTGATTTTAACTAATTCTGAGTAGATTTAATGGATATCATAGAACTCGGGTGAAAAAATAGCTTAAGGAAATAGCAATATGATTCCCTATCAGGATAAGAATATTGGAAAAGGAGTAAAGATCAATGGGAAATCACTAAGCACAGTTAGGAAAAATTCCACATATACACACATACACACTCACACAAAGTAGGATACCAGAGAGAATCAATATGGCTGGAAAAAAATGCAATGAATTGAAAACAACTACAGATGCATGGGAAAAGAGATAGGACATGAAAAAGAAGCACCTACATGTAGCACGAAACTTTAAAAACACTGAGCTCAGAAGGAGTTGAGTTTAGCAAAAGATGCCAGGAACAATAAGGGTTTCTTCTTCAGATAAGTTCAAAAGGAAAAAGAGAGAGAAAGGGATCAGTATACAAACTGCTCATTGAATATGGCAAAAAGCTAACAAAGAAAAAGTATTTTAGTTCAGTCTTCCCCAAGAGAAGACTGAAATTTCATCAGATAATTGTGAATAGCAGGAAGGATAAAGAGGCAGTAATAGAAGTGAGAGTTATCTTGGCAGGGGATAGCTATTTAATTTTAATTACTTTGAACCTCTTGGACCAGATTAATTGCATCCCAGGTTATTGATGGTTTGTCCAAAACTCTATGTTTTACCTTTGAGGAATTTTGATGAATGGATGCCAACTGACTCAAGGAAGTCAAATATTATCTATATTTTCAAAAGAGGGGAAAATGGGGACTCTGATGAACTACAGACTAATGTCAAACTGACATTAATACTCAGGAAAATTTTAAAGTATGGTGGTACAAAGCTTATTTGAGAGCATCTTTAAAATGCAATTATTACCAGGTGTCAGAATGAATTAAGAATAAGCCTTGTTACATATACCTGTCATTTTTTGATTAGATAACTTCATTTGGAGATTGCGACATTAGATACCACAAATTTAAAAAAGGGTTTGATAAGTATCTCAGGACATTCTGATCAGCAAACTAATCAAATAAGCTGACCTGAAAATCATATTCAAAATGTACTCATAAATGGGTTCTCATCAAACTGTATGTTTATCAAGTAAGATGCTGAAAGGTTCACTCATGAATCCTTCACTCTTCAATGACCTGAATAATTATGTTAAGCGTGCTTATCAAATATTCATAAAACTACTTTAGGGAGCTAATACTTTTGAGGACAAAAATAAAATTTAGCATATTGGTACACTAGTGAAATGTATTGAAAGTAATGAGACAAATTTTCATTGCAGAACGTTTGATGTGAGAAACAGTAACCAAATGAGCACAATATAGAACGGGGGACTATGTTACGGTCCTTGTGAAAAATATCTTGGAATAGGAGTTACTTATCTAATTTTATTTAGCAGAATGATTTTTCAGCAAAAAGGAAAAAAAGTGGAATTTTAGGTAACATCAACAGAATAGCTTCCAAATAACCAGAATTGATAGTTCAATTTTGTTGGTCAGTTCCAGTGGTGGGTTCCTTCCGGTTCCACCCAGTTCCACCGAGCCGGTAGTGGTGACGATGTGACATCACCGAACCGGTGCTCTTTGTTCGGGAGCTGGGCCCTCCCACCCCCCACCCCCCGCACCCCACCTCCCACCCCCCACCCCCCACCCCCACCCCCACCCCCCACCCCCCACGTTATTCTTGCCTTTTATTTGGTCCCGTTCCCAATCTATTCGCTGCCTCCTGAGTCCCAGCTGATCGGCTAGAAGGAAAAAAACTGTTTAAACTCTTGCCGCGGCACTTCAAAGGGCTGCCCTACAGCTGATCAGTGTTAAAAGGCAGTGTGGTGGTAGACCAGTGCGCTTGAAAAACAAATGGGTAGACCGGTGCCTCCAAAAACAAATGGGTAGACCGGTGTCTCCAAAAACAAATGGGTTGACTGGTGCCTCCAAAAACAAATGGGAAGACCGGTGCCCCCAAAAACAAATGGGTAGACCGGAACGCTCCAAGAATAAATGGGTAGATCGGTACAGCTCTGCAAGCAGTTAAAAGCCTGGTAGTCCAGTACCTCTGCTAAATCCTAAATAATTGTCACATGACCATCAAACCATGCCCACAAAATAAGCCACGCCCACAGAACCAGTAGTAACCTGGTCAGATCCTGTCTTGAGTATTGTACCAATTAATGGGCAATTCCTTTTTAGAGATTCAAACAAATCAGAATATGTTCAGAACAAGGTAATAACTATGATCAGAGAACTAAATCCTATGAAGAGAGATTGGGGAAATCTCTCCACAGAGAAATTTGGAATATTTATTCCTGAGAAGGAATGATAGCACCTTTCTATTTATTCCTGAGTAAATTGATAGCACCCTTCAAATACTTGAAAGAATAGCAATAGCAATAGCACTTAGACTTATATACCACTTTACAGTGCTTTATGCCCTCTCTAAGCAGTTTACAGAGTCAGCATATTGCCCCCAACAATTTGGGTCCTCATTTTACCCACCTTGGAAGGATGGAAGGCTGAGTCAACCTTGAGTCTGGTGAGATTTGATCTGCCAAATTGCAGGCAACTGCAGTCAGCAGAAGTAGCCTGCAGTACTGCACTCTAACCACTGTGTTACCATGGCCATAAAGCCCTGTTTGAAAATATTTTGGATGGTTGAAGAATTAG
Organism: Pantherophis guttatus; assembly: GCF_059756535.1. NCBI lineage: Eukaryota > Metazoa > Chordata > Lepidosauria > Squamata > Colubridae > Pantherophis > Pantherophis guttatus. The sequence continues at coordinate 53,719,110 of NC_142064.1, forward strand.
GTAAATTTGAATGGCTCAGAGAATTAGGTGAAGGTTTCACCTGCAAAGGAGTCTATTTATTGCTTCAGGTATGCACAATTTCACTTAAGATTGATCAAACTGTTAATTCTAACCTTTTACCATGTAGGCTACTCCAATATTTTCTTATAAACTTATTTGCAGAATTCCCAGTGTTCTCCCTAACTTGGTGGCCTGACTTTATATAAGAGCCCCTGCTTTTACTTCTGCCACTATTCCTTAAATTGCAGATTTACCCCTCTTCCTTTCCTCTAAGCTTCCTTCATTTTCAATGTCTTTTCACACAATATATTCCCAGCTAATGATGTATTTGTGTCTCTCTTGAAAGAAAACATTACCTTTTATTTCCTTTGCTTACATCATATGACTGCTTCTTTCTCTTGGTTCCACAATAGTATAGTTGTCCTGACATTACATTCCTGGAGTCAAGTCTTATGTCTTTTTTAAAAGAATATATATGTTCTAGGCCAGTGATGTCTAACCTTTTGGTGGTTGCATGCTGAAAGGGCTTGCACACCCATAATACAATATGTGTGTGACCCCCCCTGCATGTGCCCCACCCCTGCACATCCAACCTCCTGCGCTCTCCCTGCCCCCCATGTGTGACCCCTGTGCACTCCCCCACCCCTACGCATTGCTTCCCACACATGGGTGCATGACCCCCTATCCCCATGCATGCACGTGCAACTCCTGCATGTGCCCTGCCCCCCACACATGCGCAGCAGAGATCCAAAAACCAGCTGGGTGGTGGTAGGGGTGCACACATGCACATTGGAGTTGAGCTGAGGTGATGGCTCGCGTGCCTGCAGAGAGGGCTCTGCATGCCACCTGTGGCATGTGTGCCATAGGTTCACCATCACGGTTCTAGGCTCAAGATATTACCCTCTTTGTCCAACACAATTCGGTCCGTTTCCCTCCCTCCCTTTCCTTTGCTATTTACATAGCAAACTTGCTAGAGCAATCTTGACTTCCGACCATATTTTCTGCTTTTACTTATCAATTAGAAGCTGACAATTGGGAAAAGAGCATGGTTTCTTCCTGGAACAACTGTAACATTGCTGTATACAGAAGAACAGGTATAATGAAGAAGCCTGGCTTCCCTTCAAAATACAGGCATGAGAGGAAAAAATACTATTACTGAGCTTATCCAGTGGCACTGAGCTTCTGGACTAATAGGCCATGATCTCATTAGTTGGTATCCTGATGTTTTGCCAGCAACTGTAGTTGGAATGTTCAGAGGTAGAAGTGCTCTCCTTTATAGGACACTTCCTGGCAACTCACTGAAAAGTTCCCTTTATCCTGTTAAATAGCAGGCTGTTCCAAACTGTGTTATAAAGCTTCCTATTTATCATTTAGCCTTTCCAAACAATATTACCATATTGTATGAAGGAAGCATATGTTTGCTTTGTGCAGCATAAGTTGGAGCCTTCCTTCATCCACATTTCCTTTTTAAAAAGTCACTTATCCTTCACAATCTTGACTCCAGTACTAATTTTTTATTTATTATTCTTAAATCACTATTGCCTGCTCTGTCTATCCAGTAATAGATCTGCAAATTGCATAAGTTGCTCCTTGTGGTAGAAATATATCACAGACGAGTATTTAAGAGCACAGATGGTTCGATTGTCTGAGAAACCACTGCCTTCTCTTTCTTGCTTGTTCTACAGTTATTGCTTTCAGTAGCAGATTCAGTTTATTTACTTACAACCCATTGATTGCAATTCACTTTATATTTCATGGAAAGGCTCTTATCAAATATTTCTGGATTGCATTCAGAACATTTATTATTTTCTCCCTGGCTAGTATTGTTTGATACAATGTCAGTTTAAGAAGTTCCTGGAATGTTATGAGTTCTTTTTGATGCAGACAATTAGGACACCAGACTTTAACTTATTTTTGCTTTTTCATTTATAATAGGAAAAGTTGCTTATATCTGAATTGCTCTGATCAAATACTGCTTTAGCTTTTCACATTATACACCTGTTATTGACCAAAAAGGGCCTTATCTTCAAATCATGGTGGTGAATACAGATTAGTTTTATTTATTTATTTTTGCTTACGCGAAAGGTACTATGTTGGATATGTGATAGAGTGCCAGAATGTCATGGTTAGGGAGGGTGCACTGGTGATGTGGTAGATCAGGAAAGTGCCCGGGGTGCACAAACATGCTGGTCAAGTAGGGTGTGAGGATGGGTGGAGGATCATGAAAGGCAGGTGGGAATGTAATAGGTGCTGTGTAGGACAATAGGATATGTGTGGATGATGCGGGTCAACAATGCATAGGGGTTGCATCGGTATGTGAGAGGTGCTGCTCTGGTCAGGGATGATGCATGGAGGGCAGTGTGGGTCAGGAAGAGAGATGGTGTGGATCAGGGAAAGTTGTGAATCGAGTGCATGTTAGGGAGGATGCCATATTGATCAGGGGAGTTACATGGGGGGGGGCAGTGCAGGTCAGAAAGTGTGCATGGGGGCTACCCAAAAGGCGCTCCATGTGTTGGTGAAAGCATGTGAGAAGGGTGGTCAGGGAAACAACTATGTGAAAGCATGCAAGAAGGGTGGTATATGCAGGAGGCTAACAAGTTGGGGGAACATGTTGTGGGCTGGCATGAACCAGGAAGGGTGTGTAGTGTTTCCTTCCCTTCCCTTCCCTTCCCTTCCCTTCCCTTCCCTTCCCTTCCCTTCCCTTCCCTTCCCTTCAGCAGATAATTGACTGCTGCCAGGTGGCAGAGAGAACAAGGGATTGCTAGTTTGGATAAGAAACTGTCACAGAACATTGAAAATGAAGATCATGTACTACAGTGGCATGAGCAGCAGTGAGTAGAACTGAAGCAACTACAACTTCCTTAAATGTCATTCCCTTGGGAATGATGGGTCCAGGAACTGGGGCACATTATTTAAGTTAGCCCACTTGAGGTAACTTGGTTCAAAAACTGTTGCCCTATTATCTACTGTTTTGCTCACTAAAGGTCATGACATTTAGAGTTTTAGTAGCATACAGATATGGGCCACAGACTGAACAAGCATTCTGAAAGAAGAGAAAAACTAATTGTCCTAGTGTTGTTGTAACATTTCATAGATGTCTTTATGATGTTGCAGGAATCAACATCATCAACAGAAAGCAGACTTTAAAGATAATTTAGACTCTGCAACTACTCTCAACTAACTCCTATTAACATAGACAGCAGTGTACTAATTTCACAATGGAAAGACAGACAGACGGATGGAACAAAACAAAAACAAAAATTATAGTTAAAAATATGAGAGAAAAACAAAAAAGCAATTAATGGAGAAATTAGATATTCAAATAGTGAAGAAAGTGAAATACTTGGGCATCCAATTAATCTCAAGATGTATTACAGTGAAGGAAGATAACTACTATAAACTGAGAAATCAAATTGAAATAGACTTCGAAAAATGGAAAAATCTACAACTGTCATTAATGGGAAGAATAGCGCTAATCAAAATGAATGTACTACCAAGAATTTTGTTCTTTTTTCAAACAATTCCGATAAAGCTGGAGAAAGAATATTTTGAAAGTTTGAATAAAATGATGTGGAAATATATATGACAAGGAAAGAAATCAAAATTAATATTAAACTGTTTCAAAATGCTAGGACTAGAGGAGGTTTTGGTCTACTAAATTGGGAACTTTATCATCAAGCGGCGATGTTAACTTGGGTTAAAGAATGCATTCTATTGAGAAATACAAGACTATTGACTTTGGAAGGATATGATTTGCAACTAGTCTGGCATGCTTTCTTATGGTACGGAATAGGATAGATGGATACTTCCAGAGACATTGTGTAAGAAACGGCTTGTTAACAGTATGGGAGAGAGTGAAAGAGAAACATTATATGGAAATAATAATGTGGCTTTCAACAATAGAAGCATTGACACATCCAAATATGATAAACATAGACAATATTGTTAGATATAAGGACATTTTAACAGAGAAGAGAGAACTAAAACAGAAACAAGATTTAGAAAAATAAGGGATTTAGATTGATTGGTATGGATGAGTGCAGATACAATCATGATATGATAAAGATATGAAACAGGATGGTTTTAATTTGTGGGAATCAGAGTTGGATCAGATAATAATGGAAAGGATGAAAAAATGATTAAAAGGTTGTAGAATTAACTACTGCAGATTAGATTAGAACATGGGTCATCAAACTATGGCCCGTAGGCCGCATGCGGCCTGCTGAAGCCATTAATCCGGCCCACGCAGGACCACAAGGCTACCCCGCCCACATCGCCCCGCCCACCCTTCAGCTAGGTACAGGATTTACCTTCACAAGCCCCGCAGGCTGGAACTGAAAGGTAAAGCCAACAATTGTTGCCTGCAGATGCTGCAGATGCTGCAGATGCTGCTGGAGGTGGGAGGAGGTGAAAAATGGGATGAACAGATGCCCCAGGAGGCCAAAATATTGGCAAAAACTGCCTGTTTTTCACTTTTCCCGCCTCCAGAAGATATATATATATATATATATATATATATATATATATATATATATATATAGAGAGAGAGAGAGAGAGAGAGAGAGAGAGAGAGAGAGAGAGAGACACAGAGAGAGAGAGACAGAGAGAGAGAGAGAGACAGAGAGAGAGACAGAGAGAGAGAGACAGAGAGAAAGACTTGATTGGAGGTGAGAAGAATTGCTGCAAAACTGAGTTTTCTGAAGTGGACCACTAGACTCCTAAACAACTGAAAAAATGATCTAGTAAAAAGAAAAGTCAACCAAAAGAGCAACATGCAAACAAAAGAAAATAAAACACCCCCAGAAGCAAAACAAATTAAAGTTTAATTTATGTGCATTGTTTAATGGACTGTTAAATTGGCCACATCCACTTAGTCACATGACCTAACCATGCCCACCCAGTCACATGACCACTTAGCCATGCCCACCCAGCCAGTCCGGCCCCCTGAGGGACCCTGAGGGACCCTGAATTGGCCCCCTCTTTAAAAAGTTTGAGGACCCTGGATTAGAAGATGAAGAAGTGAAAGAGACAATGATAACATGGGTGAAAAACTTTGGTTATGCAATAGAATTAGAGAAATGGCAACAACTATGGGAAAGGAATTATAAATTAACTATGTCAACTGCATATAAAGAAAATTTATATAAAATGTTTTATAGATGGCATATGCCACCAAAGAGACTAGCAAAAATGTTTAAAGTTAAATCAGCTAAATGCTGGAAATGTTTGCATTTTCTGGAATCATATTATCATATGTGGTGGTCATGTACAGAAGTAAAAACTATTGGTCTAGAATACAGATATGGTTAGAGGAAATGTTACATAAACCTATAGAATTAAAACCAGATTTTTCTATTGGGTATTCTGCCAGAAAGATATAGCAAAGAAGAAGTGTACTTAATTATACACATAAAAACAGCAGCAAGAATTGTATTTGCACAAAATTGGAAGACCGAGAAAATTCCGTCAGAAGGTGAAGTAATAAAAAAGATTTTAGACTGTGCGGAAATGAACAGGTTGATGCTAAGAATAAAAGATAAAGAGGAATCGGTGTATTTCAAGACATGAGAAAGATTCTATGTATGGATAGAAAAGAAATATGAATAAAAGTTGATAGATAAATGATATAGATAATAGAAAGTAAAATGAGGGATAAGATAAAAAAGAAATAGAAACTCAGATGACACCAGAGTAAATGGAAAGGGGGGAAGGGAGGAAAGAAAGAAGATTATAAATATAATGTACAATTATGACACAATAGATTGGGTAAAATGGGAAAGAAATTGAAAAGAAAGTATATATTATTAGAAAATTGGAATTGCTCGGATACCAAATAAGGGAAATACTGCACAACAAAGGAGAAAGAAAGGAAAGAGGAGGAGAGGGAGGAATGGAAGAAAGGGGAAGGAGAGGAAGAAAGGATAGGGGACAAGAGCAGGAGAGAAGGTGAGAAAGGGAGAAAAGAGGGGAGGAGTGGGGGAGAGGAAGGAGAAGAAGGGGAGGAGAGGAGAGGAGGAGGAAGAAAGAAAAAGAAAGGAGGGGGGAAGGAGAAGAAGAAGAAATAGAAAGTTTGTTGTGAAAAGAGGGAAAAGAGAGGGTAGAAGAGCAACCCCAAATGTAATTAAAATATCTTATTTTTATGCTTTCGTTAGAAAAAAATATGTACATATATGATCAATTATGAATAAAAGAATGTACATTTACAATATGTGTATTATTATTATTATTATTATTATTATTATTATTATTGTTATTATTATTATTATTATTATTATTATTATTATTATTATTATTATTATTATTTATTGAATTTGTATACTGCCCTACTCCCGAAGGACTCAGGGAGGTGAACAGCCAAATAAAATACATATAATACAAATGTTAAAAAACCATTAAAATACAATTAAATAATTGGCCTGGAAAATGAAATTTAAAACACCCCAAATTCATAAGACAAATTTAAAATTTAAAAATTTTAAAAATTTTAAAAAACAGTTTAAAAGAGAGGTTAGGCCAGGCCGGCCTGCTGGAAAAGAAATGTTTTGATGGCATGGCGGAAAGCGCGCAGGTCCGGGATCCTCCTTATCTCTGGGGGGAGCTCGTTCCAGATGGCGGGTGCCCCCACAGAGAAGGCTCCCCCCTGGGGGCCGCCAGTCGACATTGTTTGGCCGACGGCACCCTGAGGAGCCCCTCTCTATGGGAGCATACTGGTCGGTGAAAGGCTACTGGTGGCAGAAGGCGGTCTCGTAGATACCCCGGTCCTAAGCCTCTAAAGGTGGTAACCAAAACCTCGAAGCGCACCTGGAAGACCACCAGGAGCCAGTGCAGCTTGCGCAGGAGGGAGGTTACATGGGAGCGTCCCGTCGCTCCCATAACCACCCACGCGGCTGCATTCTGGACCAGCTGGAGCCTCCGGGTGTTCCTCAAGGGGAGCCCCATGTAGAGCATTATAGTAGTATAAGAAATAAAAATAAAAAACTTTTTTTAAAAAAAAAAGACGGATGGATGGATGGACAGACAGACAGACAGACAGATAGATGAAAGATCTCTGGGTGAGCTAGAGGGACTCTAATCCATCTCTCCTACATACTCCCTTGCCCTCCCTGGTAAAATGAAATCCTGTTTCCTCATTTCTTTGCTTTCAACCATGTAGTTGATCAGATTGATTACCTGTCTGACAGTGAAAAGGGAGAGGCAACTATGATTCTATAAGCTGTGTTTCCTTTTGTGGCTGAGCCTGTATACTATTTACAGGAACTATATAATAAGTGCAGATACACTTGACTGTTTGCTGTTGTATAGTCTTTTTCTTTTGAGTAGGTTGTTCAAACCTGTTGGTTGTGTGGCAATATAAGATTCTGCCTGGAATCATGCTCAGGAACAATAAATTATAAGATTTATGGGAACAAGAATATCTTGCAGTTTTGATGCTATATAATTACATAATGAGTGTTAAGAGAGAATTCATTATATGAGTTAATTTTATGGGGCAACTGTGCACTTTATCACTCTCTTACCAGAAATTGTCTAGCAAAGTTGGTAGCTATGCTACAAATACTATAACATCATGAATTATTTCAGTGACACAGCAAAACAGTTTGGCATATTATGTAGCTGTGATTAGTCATGGACTGCCAGCCTTCTGACAGTCCCAGCTGCCTAACTTGGCAAGCCACAAGAATGTACGAATTGCCTTCTGTGAATCACACCAAAGTCATTCAGACCCCATATTGGTTTAACAGTGACTATCTTAACGCCCTACAGAAACACAAAAGTTGATTAAGCATTTAGCTCACAGAAACCTTTTTTCAATATATTATAATATAATTTAATGCTTGGACCATAAGGAAGGCTGAGCGCCAAAGAACTGAGGCCTTTGCACTATGGTGCTGAAGAAGACTCCTGCAGAAAGTCCTTGGACTGCAAGGCGAACAAACCGGTCAGTCCTAGAGGAGATCAACCTGACTGTTCTTTAGAAGGCCAAATCCTGAAGATGAATCTCAAATACTTTGGCCACCTAATGAGAAGGAAGGACTCACTGGGGAAGTGCCTAATGCTGGGAAAGAAGAATGGGACGACAGAGAACGAGGTGGCTGGATGGAGTCACTGAAACAGTAGGTGTGAACTTAAATGGACTCCAGAGGATGGTAGAGGACTGGAAGAATATTGTCCATGGGTCAGACATAACTTCGCAACTAATAACAACAATAAATAATTTAATGCATGTTGGGATTGTTTATAAATAACACACTTTATGTTTTATAAATACCATACTTATAGTGTGTGTATTGTATATATATGACTATCCTACATATCAAACATAGTCCCTTGATTACATCAATATTACAATAGAAGAGAATAGCTCATAGGGTTGTATATGGAGTCCTTTGAGCATGGTAACATCAAGGAACTACTAAGGGAAAAACCATACATACATACATACATACATACATACATACATACATACATACATACATACATACTGTAGCTAGCCCTGCTGGTGTTAGTGGGGATATGGTTTTTCCCTTGGTAGTTCTTTGATGTTACCTAGTCAATTAATATCTGTAAACAAACAAACAAACATGCTCCAAGGATTCTATAGTACAACCCTGACCTGTTCTTTTCTATTATAATATTGATGTAATCAAGGGACTATGTTTGATATGTAGCATAGTCATTTTTCAAGCATAATAGTTTTTCAGTGCCAAGTGCAAGATAATAAATTCCATTTTATTGAAAACTACCGGTATTAATACTGTAAGCTGTTAATACTATTTCAGATTGGTCCATTTTAGAACCAGTTGTTAACTGTTTATCAGAAGTATATGTCTTCTTTTCCTGAATGCGATTAACATAATATATCAAATCATTCATTTATTATAAGTCAACAACCATTAACCGTATATTTCAAGGGCAATGCATATTGTTTTGAATTCACTGTCAGTGTAGTATAGTTTTCAATTTCATGCTCAGATCTGTTAAATTAAGGCAGAGAAAAGACAGTAAAAACATTTTACTGTATGTGGAGTTTTATGATACCATTAACTGTTCATCTGTCTAAATGTCTGATTATGACTTACTATGACAAACTTCCAATAAACATGTGTTTAATTAATTTTAAAATGTACATCTTCAATTCAGTGATCTAATTCTTTTCTGGATTCTAATTTTTACTGGAACACTAAAGATTGAAAATATTATACTAATGAAAACAAACTTCTTTTTACAAGCATAATTAAAATTTAATGGGAAGCAGACCTGTAAACAACTGGGGTTTATTAAGCCAGTTCAATATAATTGGTGAGAACCAGTTGTTACATTTCTCACACATTACAGTAGGTAAGCCAAAAATACTTCAATAGCCTAACTTTTCCAGAAAAAAATGTGATGCTTGGGCTCTAATTCTATTAAAAATACTGGGACTTCTATTGATTTTTTTAAAATAGACCCTATGTGCATAACAATGGTTTATGGATGAATATTTCTTCCAATTTTTCTGTGTACATATGCCCCTACAATTGGATTATATCAACCCAATTCCATCCGCATAGTGAATTTAGGATTGTGGCTAATGCCATTTAACTAGTAAATCCTTTAAATTGTTTTCTTTATCAGTAACAGCAAGTAGGATTTTGCCCAGAAATCAACTGCTAGCTAATGTGCCATTTTCTAAAGTCTTATTTAGGTTGATATATAATGTCCTTCACAGTATTACAAGAGTGCTTTGCCAATGCTTTCTGCTGGGAAGTTTTCCAATTTTTGGTCTAGTCAAGGAGATCTCAAACTTTGCATACGATGACACCCTGAAGGATAAATAAACTTGCAATCCCTCTTATGAATAAAGGTGTGATTTCATGTGATTAGGGTTGAACAAGAAATATATTTTAAAACAATAATTCTATTTTCATCTGTATATCATAGGAGTTCTCCAACTTGACAGTACTGCCTTGCAGAGGCAAAATGAGAAGGAAAGAACAAAATTTGACAGTGTTTCTGTTTTGCCTGCATAAACCTAATCAATTATATTAAAAAATTAGAAGTCTTCCCCTTCCTTGTTTGTGACCTCCACATGATTATGAATCACAGTTTGAGAACACATATCTGAAATCTAACTTTGATATTCTAAAGTGATTCCTTCTCCAAGTATCAGGCAAAGTTGACTAAGTGCATTTTTGTTGAAAGTGAAAAGGCCAGTATTGAGATTGCAATTTTATGGCAGAAAAGGCCAAAACTGTTTTACATAAATATTCTATGTAAATATTGGTCTTGGCAGACAAAGCTTTAGTAGTCACATTTTGAACGAAATGTAGTTTCCAAATGTTATTCAAAATAATGTAGATTATTTAATGTAGATTTGTGAACAAAAAGCACAGGATTTCATTTTACCAGGGAAGGCAAGGGAGAACCAGTAGTAAAAATTCTGACTGGCCCTGCCCCCATCTATTCTCTGCCTCCCAAGACCCAACTGATCAGGAGGAAATGGGGATTTTGCAGTAACCTTCCCCTGGATTGGGGACAGAATGGAGATTTTACAGTATCCTTCCCCTGCCATGCCCACCAAGCCACACCCACAGAACAAGTACTAATTTTTTTTGAAACCTACCACTGGTGCATACGCTCCCAGTGTACATAAAATAAAAGATACATTTGTCAAGAATCATAAGGTACTACACTTAATGATAATGATTTTTCCTGTAAATGTGTATTATCCCAAGGGTATTAACATTTTCCATTCTCCCTTCTCTGTATTGCTACTCTTATTTCCTTTTCTTATTAATTTACAGGCATAATCTTCATTATCCCATTGCCACTTCTTGTATATGCTGAGCATTGCAAGCTGATGGATGCCCCAAATGGTGGAGTCTGGCTCAGATGGATTGTAAGCAATGGAAAAGAGACAGATAAAAGAATTGTTTAGGAGAATTCAACTCATAACTTTTCATTGTACCAAGATTTCTTCCATTTCACTGGTGCCAACAAACAGCAGTAGCAACTAACACTACTGTATGATTTCCATCTTGTAAGCCGCTTGAAATCATTTATGTGCGAGTTGGGTGGCTATTTAAAATTGTTTAATAAGTAAATAAATAAATTTGGTTTGACAATGGAGCCAATTATCAGGAGAAGAGATGGGTTTCCTTTCATTGTTTGTGTTCAAATGAAAATTAGGTAACCACCTATCTGGGGTTCTTTATTTTAGTTGTCATGGAGAAAATCCATCTATGTGGTTGCTATGCATTACCACCAACTTAACAGTAATCATTAATAATCTTTGTTTCAAAATTCTGCAACAAGCAGGGGTTAGGCTTGATATCCTAAATGGCCTTTTCAACTTTATGAGTCTATAATTCAATTATTCTCACCTTACCACGTATAGAAGAAAAGTTGTTCTAGCATGGGTAGCCCCAAATCAGAAGAGACCTAATGGCATTTTCTGACTAGCAAATTTGATTAAAGGCATGGAGATTATAAAGGATTATAATAATAGCATAAATTAGTTGGGAAAAGCACTACCAGAATCCTACTAATATATGATTCTAATCTGACTCCCATCCTGTTCCTGCCTGCTTTTTTTTTTTTTTTCCAAATCTTGAAGCAGAAGGGCTGTAACAATATGAGGGAATCATCTTGGAAGATAGGAGGGAAGCATGGCAAACATCTTAGAAGGAACAGACACACACACACACACACAGAGAGAGAGAGAGAGAGAGAGAGAGAGAGAGAGAGAGAGAGAGAGAGAGAGAGAGAGAGAGAGAGAGAGTTTCTTAGACTGTAAATGCAAGGAAGGAAAGATGTACTTTCAGATGTGCAAGATTTTGTTAATGTAACTTTACAATAAAGGTAAACCTAGCATTTTGGGGTGTGCTTCATGTCTGGACTATCTTAGAAGGCTGACAATAGGTTTCATTAGTAGAATCTATGGCAACCAACCAGGAAAGGTGAAGGAAGACAGCTCAGATTGAGAACAAGAATAAAGAATCTCTTGTGCCTATGAGCTGCATGATGAATTCTAATTTTTTTTTTTTTTTTTTTTTTTAGGTACAAACCATATCCCCAGCATCAAGAGAATTGAAGGCTGGGAATGAAGACACGGGGCGCGTGTGTGTGGCATACATATGATAATGCTAACCACGATGAACAGCTGCTTGGTGGGCAAGAGTGGGACAACTATGGTTCACCAGATTGTGCTACTGACATTTTCAGTGAGAAAATATATTTTCCTTAAATGTTCCTCTGTCAATCTGACCAGTTATATCTTTTCAAAGCGTTTAATGAAAAAGGAACTGTAGTGAATGGCTGTATTGAGATTGCCCTCTTTTGAGACAGAAAGTCTGTGAATCATAGTTAACAATCTGCTAAAAGTTATTTCACCCAACTAGTCACATCCTATTTGGAACTGCACAATTTTCTAGTGAGAAAATGGAAATTATCCTTTCAGCCAAGTTCTTCCCTCAGTGGTATTTCTGAATTGTCTGTCAGATCTTCTCCAAAGTAACAAGTATCATGCTTGTTTTTTTCTCAAATATTCTTTGCAATTAATTTGTTAAGTAAAGCTTGTATAAGCGTTTTTTCCATCTCCTGTATTAATTATCATTATCTTAAGACAGATTTTCCATTTTGAAGTCACCTATGCCTGAGTGTTTGAAAAAGAGGTTAAATATGCTAGAAAGAATTTGTGGAAAACATGCTCAAAATTATGAAAAAATTAAAAATGTGGTGCAGGCAATTTTGTTTGTAGTGTGGGTTATTGCTCTGCCTGTAACAGGGATAAAACAGATTGAAATGAAGAAATTATTCATTAGACTGAGGCTCTGCTGAAGCCTAATTTTTCCCCTTGACCCAGAGAATAAAGTGATAGTCATGCTGAGTACCTTTTTATTAGTTATTTAAAAGCTCACAATCACAGTGTAGCTTTACTTATTTATATGCATTGATGTTATGAGTATGCAAGTTTAGGAGAAATGTATTGTAAAAGCAGTTAACCAGAACAGTCTTTTTATCTATAGAGCTTGGTTTCTAATCAATTGGCTTGACTAGAAGGAAGAATTAAGAGTGCACTAAACTTGTATGCTGCTTAACTGAATCCAGGAGCTTTGCAGATACATCACATTTTAGGGTTTGTGCCTTTTATTCTCTGTAGCAAGCAAAATCATCACACTGTCTCTTATCAAAAGAGTTGAACATTTTTTTGAGCAGTAATTCAAATAGAGCATCCGAGGACTCCTGTTGGACTTTTGATGTGGAAACGAGGCTTTTAGTGAAATCAAATATCTCACTTAAAAAACAATAGTACTTTGGTAAACTACAGTCACATACAATAATCAGGCATATTGAGCCAACTATCTTAGGAGCTCAGTAATAGATGAAGAGGGTTGCAGGAAGTGAGAGGGGAGTTTTTGAAAGGCAGAGTTGTATAAGTCACTTGGTCTGTGTTGTTTTGCTTTTATGAAGGTGCTGCCCTTTTATTCTTGTTAAAAACATTCAAATAGTAGATTAGTTGAAAAGGATAGCTCAGAGTTCAAAAAGTCTTGGACTGGCTCCAAATACAACCAAATGTATAGCCACTTTTTAATTACATCTAAATTATAAAAGCAACATATAACATAAAAACCTAATCTTGCGAAGCTTCTTCTCCGGTAATATTGTACTGCAAACTAGGGCATACAAAACATTTGCTAGATCAATTCTCGAATACAGCTCATCTGCCTGGAACCCGCACTGCATATCAGACATTAATACAATTGAGCGAGTCCAGAGATATTTCATGAGAAGAGTCCTCCACTCCTCTGCTCACAACAGAATACCTTACACCACCAAGCTTGAAATTTTGCACTTAGACAACTTAGAACTACACTGCCTTTGGTCTGACCTAAGTGTAGTACACAAAATTATCTGCTACAACGTCCTACCTGTCAATGATACTTCATCTTCAACCTCAATAATACATGAGCACACAATAGATACAAACTTAAGGTAAATCACTCCAAACTCAATTGCAGAAAATACGACTTCAGCAACAAAATGGTCAGTGCCTGGAATGCACTACCTGACTCTGTGGGTTCATCCCCAAACCCCCATAACTTTAACCTTAGACTGTCTACTGTTGACCTCCCCGGATTCCTAAGAAGTCTGGAAGGGGCATACATAAGCTTACCAACCTGCCTACCATCCCTGTCCTACTGTCCCCATTTATTCATGTCCATTTCCTGTATTCATAATCATGTTTATACTTATATCTGTTATCTTATAGATGCTTGACAAATTAAATAAATAAATAAATAAATACACAAAACTGAGGCACTATTGGAAAATTATCCTTAGCGTAAAACTAAGGAACCATTGAAAAATAAGTCCTGCAAAATAATGGCTTAATTTATAATCTATTATCCTGACTGTAAAGATTTATCACCCCAAAGGTTCTTCCTTGGCATTCAGTTTATGGGATCTGGACTAGAAGTGGAGCAACCAGGAGAAAATGTTTATCTACTCTGAAGTTTTCTTATATCTACTCAATACTGTAAATGTGATTACATTTGCTGTCCTGCTGATTTGTGTGGGGGCAGTGTGGAGTACTTGGACAATAATAGTAAAGAGAACAGAGACATGGATTATTGCCCCCTTACCCACAAAAGCTTCTTGGAAGATTTACTGCAGCTAGATTCAACCCAAGCACCAGTGTAATGGTGAAAATGTTGCATCAGGATAATTGAGAACTAGATTCACATCTACTCTACTCTGAAATTGAATGAATTACTTTGGATTAGTCATTCTCTCCCAGTCCTACCTTCCTGAAATGTTTGTGGTGAAGAAAAAAATGGAGAAAAGGAAAGAAAATAGCAAAAATTCAGAATGATGAAATTCATTTGAATGAATTTTAAGGGAACATCTGGAAACCCCGTAATTGCTGAATGTTCCTTCATTCAGAGTCAATATGAGCATCATTATTCACACCTATAGCTATCTGCAGGAAGGGGCAATTGGCAACACATGCAATGTGATGATTCAGTGTAACTTGTACCTCTAATATGCCTGTATGTGATTTTTTGATGCAAATACAAAAAGGAAGAAATTGGATAGGGAGATGCCTGAATTAAAAGAAGTGGGAGAATACTGGAAGTAATGAAATAATGAATATATAGAAGGAAAAGTGAAGAGATTGGACTAGGGTAGAAAAGGTGATTGAAGGTATTCCTGGGTTCACTTACTTCTCTTTTCAATTTGACTCTAGCTGTTATAAAGATGAATTGAATCCAATTCCCTTGTTTCATCCAATCCAAAGATATTGAATGCAATGATATCACAAATATATTTTCTTTCACACCAATTTATTATGATAAACAGCAGGTGCACAGATTTCTGAATGATTCAAAACCAGTCTGGGTCTGACTTCAAAGGCAGAAAACAGGCTGCTGGAATAATAACAAAACTTCCTTTCTAGGATGCCTTCTTCAATCAAGCCACTAGGAAATATTACTCTGGAATCTGTTTTTCCTTTAAATTTCTCTCCCAAATGAACCCTTTTTTTTCCTTTACATTCCTTTACATTCTTTAAATTTTCTTTAGATTTATCTCGCTGATGATATTGCTTCATGGTTTTATTTTTTCAACACTGCTTTCAAAATTCATTTCGTCTAATGTCCACAGTTCTACTCTAAGTCTCATCTATCACAAACATACCGAAGATTCATTAAAGATGTAGTGATGAACCTTATGAGAGAACAGGACAAAAATGAAACTTGAATCAATGGAAGAAAGAACAGAAGGATAAAATAGGAATAGCACTTAGATTTATATACCGCTTCACAGTGCTTTACAGCCCTCTCTAAGTGGTTTACAGAGTCACATATTGCTCCCAAAATCTGGGTCCTCATTTTACCTACCCCAGAAGGATGGAAGGCTGAGTCAACCTTGAGCCGGTGAGATTTGAACTGCAGCTAGCAGTCAGCTGAAGTAGCCTGCAGTGCTGCACTCTAACCACTATGCCACCTCAGCAAAATGCCTAAAATATTGATCGCTCTACCTTAAACTATTAAATTATAAGTGGTATTAGATCATAGTCATGATGGCAAAACTTCAAATGTGGAAAACAGGAAGTTTCTTAATAATAATTCTACAAAAACTTAAGAGAAAGATTATTTTTAGTCACGCACAATAGACAAATGTATCTTGCTGTGACTTTGAAAAGAACTTTGATTTAAGCTCTGATATTTCTATGATTATGATCTTAGTGTAAATTCATGACTCAAATTTTAATAGTGTAGCAATATAATATTATAAGCAGACAAAATATAAGTCTTTAGTTACTTTTTCTATTACTATACACTTAAGAAACGATTCACAAGATTATAACACTGGTCCGTTAATTTACTTCTGTTCTTGATTTTTCATGTTCTGATAACTATTTTTGCCTATGATTAAAACATTTTTATTTCATTTCTTACATGATGGGGTTTATTGCTTTTGAGTGTAGAAAGAAGATTTACTTGAATCAAGAAAAATTTTGGCCATTTGTTTAAAATGCTGTATTTTAAACCAGGCAGATTTTAATCCAGAAACAAAGAAAATAATCTGTCCAAAACTAATCCTTGAGAAGCTCACTGAAATCAATGAAAGAGTTTAAGGATGTATGATTGAATCATGTGTATTATTTGTCGGTGCATTACTTTTCCCTAGCAATTTTATTTACTTATTAGAACATTGTGATAATTAACTATTACAAGTTATCAAACACTCCATGTATTTGTTACAGTTAACAATTTTACTACTAATTTATTTTCTGTCAACATGCTGCAATATTTTATTAGCTGTAATATGTAGCTAACAATTTAAGAGAATCTTACAATTTAAAACAAAATCTGATTCTGATTTGAATTGAGATAATTTTTTATAAGGATCTAAACAGGGTTAGTTACCGGGACCAGAGATTTAGTTTTCCAAGCTTTCAGACTCGTTCTGGAGCCCTTCCTCAAGGAACTTCTCCCTAGGAAGTGTATGACCCATTCTGCTAGAGAGAAGCTCCCTGAGGATGGGCTCCAGCACAAATCTGAAAGCTCAGAAGACAAAACCTCTGGTGCTGGTGACCGACCCAGATTAGATCCTACAACATTATCCCTGGACACATATATTCAGCTTCATTTGTGATACAATTCAGGGGCGGATTTCAAAACCCATCACTACTGGTTCATTCATGGGCCATGAGCGCTCGTGCATGTGACGCTTCTGCGCATGCACAGAAGCATCCGGGCAGGTGGGCAGAGCCTCCCACTGCTGCTGCTACTGTTCGCTTGATCCAGGGCAAACCGGTAGCAACCCACCACCGATACACTGTATAATAAAAAATATACAATTTATAATTTGAATTTAACTGGATGTTCCAGGTTTCTCACAAAATTGCTGGTGATGACCTATAAAGCCCTACATGGCTTAGGTCCAGGATATTTGTCGGAACATCTCCCCATCACCCGGTGCGTTCTCACAGGGAGGGCCTAATCAGGGTGCCGTCGGCTAGACAGTGTTGACTGGTGACCCCTAGAGGCAGAGCTTTCTCTGTGGGTGCTTCCACCCTCTGGAACCAACTTCCTCTGGGACTCCGGTTGGCCCCTGACTTCCGCACCTTCCGCCGCGATTTAAAGACATGGCTGTTCAACCTGGACTGGGGGGGTTAACAAGTATTTTAACATGCTTTTATTTGGATATTTATTATTGTGAGCGGCCCTGAGTCCTACAGAGATAGGGTGGTATATAAATTAAATTAAATAAATAAATAAAAGTCATATTCTGCTGCACTGAAAATTACTCAATTTTCAGGATTTTTGGCTTTTGTTTACATAAAATTGGATTTTTTGGATTGGAAAATTGGATCATCATGAAGTATGTCCTGATAACAAATACATGTTTACAGTTAGGTCACCAATGATCTTTGCTGCCTATGTGTGATATTTTAAGATCAGAAGTCAAATTCTTATCCAGCAAGAGATAGATAAAATTCTAGCTGTTCTTTTCTTTTAAAAGGTGAGCCTACAGGTTTTACTCTACTAATAATAGCTAAGTTTAGGGGATGGTGCTCATGGCCATTTCTGTAGGCCATTGAGTCAGCGCTGTCCAAAGCTAGCCTTTCTTTTAGTCAGGTTAAAAATCAACAACAACATTTTTCTTTTTGTGTTTTGGTCTGTGACCATAAATTGAATAAATATGGTTTTCTTTGATCTTAATTGACTTGTCAATCCATATTGGATTCAGTGCCTCATGTTCTGAACATGGAAATAGAAAATTTGTAATGTTTGTACCAAAATGCATAATGTGAAGTATATTTTCCATTTTGTTGACCATGGGCCAATGTTAACTATGGTCTTCACTTCATCTTACATTGACACATTGAAGTATTTTGCTCTACTAGGAGAAAAAGCAAAAAGAAATATACACTTTAATAAAAAGATATAAATGCAGAAGTTTCAAGCACATAATCCAGCCAAGTTGTTCATAAATTGTCCATAAGCATATTGAATAAATATGGCAGTTGATCTTTAATGATATTTTAATAGGAGCTATGACATGACTAGTTTACTGGATTTTATAGCTACTGTTATGGCTGATCAAGAATTAAATGATCTAATTCGCTTTTTAGGATAAGGAAGATAAATCGTCTTCTTAAGAATATTTCTTTGCTTTTTCTAGACCTTAGATGTTAGAGAATGCTAATATGTTAATTACATCTTAGGAAACGAAAGCGCTGTAGTAATAGTTAAACAAATCTTACTCTAATTCAGTTTTTTCTATGGGAACCAATAATCGGTGAGTTCCTCCCAGTTCCGCCCGGTTCCACCAAGCCGGTAGCAGTGACAATATGATGTCACTGAACCGGTTCTGCCCCCCGCCCCCCCACCCCCGCATTATTCTTATCTTTTATTTGGCCCCACCCCCAATCTATTGCTGCCTCCTGAGTCCCAGCTGATGGCTAGAGGGAAAAAAACTGTTTAAATTCTTGCCGTAGGGCTTCAAAGGGCCACCTTACAGCTGATCAGTGTTAAAAGAAAACAAATGAGTAGACCACTGCCTTCAAAAATAAATGGGTAGACCAGTGCTTGCAAAAATACATGAGTAGATCTGTGCCTGCAAAAATACATGTGTAGATCAGTGCCTGCAAAAATAAATGGGTATACCAGTGCCTGCAAAAATAAATGGGTAGATTGCTACAGCTCTGCAAGCAGTTAAAAGCCTGGTAGACCAGTACCTCTGCTAAATCCTAAATAATTGTCACATGACCATCAAGCCACGCCCACAAAGAAGCCACACCCACAGAACCGGTAGTAAAAAATTTTAGAACCCAGCCCTGCCAATAATGAAAAATGCAATTGAATTCTTCTTTTGTTTCTTATTTTTAAAAGTTTTTTGGGGGGCATAAAAGTCAAGATGCAAATCAATAAATGAAAACTAACTAACACATTTAATTTTATTTATAATACACCCACAACAACAATAAATCAAGAATCAAGAAATAGATAGCAGTTAAAAGAATAAAATAATAATTTTATAATAATATAATATTTATATATTATTATAATATATATATATTGTTCTTTTAATTCGTAGGTTCATATGTATAATACTTTTTTAGTCAGGGTTTTTTTCTATTTGACTTTACAGGGAGGAGTTATAAAATAAGGGTGTGGCTGGCCGATGAAGTCTCATAAGACAGAAATAGTACTATCCCAGTCTCCCTTAAGTCTCACAACAGACAACACAAAATGTCTGATAGAGCCTGAAAGTGGTGATTTGAGATATCACCCCACTATGGCTATATAAACATCTTGAGCTACGTAGGAAAAAACCCTGACTAAAAAAATATTTTATATATATATATATAAATAAAATAGTAAAAATAATAATATTAGAATAAAATAAAAATAGATACCATAATATATTTATAGTCATAATGAAATTAATACTGTAAGATTGTAATGGTTTAAAGCTACTAACCAAACTCATATAAACTCCAATAAAACAGCCTAACTGCTGATAAAACATAATATTAGACTGCTGGAATAGAAAATCCTTGGGGAAATTCAGTAGATTATGTGAAAAGACTGTAAAACAGTTGTCATACTGAAAATATAGTAATAATGTATGCATTTATTGAAAAACATTCTAAATTGATGTCTACTCCTGCCAAATATCTATTCTTCATTTGGCTCCATGGTATCTTCATAGAAACAAAATGGGATGCAACCTTAAAGTCTCTGCTCCCATTTTATTCTGTGCGTTGAAATCATAGCCTGTTTCAAGCTAAAGACAGCTTTTTGGTGCAAGTGGAGGGTTAATAAAAACTTGTAACATTCATGCAGAAAACCAGGAAACAACATTCTTTTTAATATAATAGCTCTAATTAGTTCTTCACAAAAGAGAGAAAAGCAACAGACAGATTCCATGTCCTACATTTCAAGTTCTTATGGAGAAACATGTTTTAATTAAAATTCTACACTTTAGAAATGGCAGTCAAAGATTTCATTTGGAGGAAAGTCAGAATTCTGAGGGACAAACTGAAGAGGAAGACAGCAATATGTTAGGCTAAGGTTGACTGATGATTTCAAGGACTTGTGTGAAAATATATGCATATACAGTATGACCATGCTAAGGTGACCAGACATCCCGCTTTTGGCGGGACAGTCCCAATTTTTAGCAATTTGTCCCGCGTCCCACGGTGTTTTAAAAAAGTCCTGATTTTTCATTCTGCCTCCTGAGTCCCGGCTGCCTCCTGAGTCCCAGCTGATGGCCAGAGGGAAAAAAACTGTTTAAACTCTTGCCGCGGGGCTTCAAAGGGCCACCCTACAGCTGTTCTGTCTTAAAAGAAAACAAATGAGTAGACCGATGCCTGCAAAAATAGAAAAAACAGCCCCCTACAGCTTCCGCATAGGTTAATTAGGATGTTGATTAGCTCGGCTTCCCCACTCTCAGCTGATTTTCTCTCAGCTGTTTTGCGCAGGGCTCTTGCTGCTTGCTAAATTGCTGGAGCAGATTTTTTTTTCTCCTTGTGCAAACCAAGCTCAAAACGAAACTGAAAGTAAAACAGGCTGTTGGCTTTGCTGTTTTCTCCAACGTTGGAAAATTAGGCAGCAGATTTCTTTTCTTTTTCCTCACCAAAAAAGGTAGGTGCAAACAATGGGAAATTTAGGGCAAAAGAGGAGAGTTCAAGATTTTAAAACACAAAAGAAAAAAAGCTCTATTTAACTAGGGAATTGTAATAATTGAGATACTATTAATTGTATATTGTGTTGAAAGCAGAAATGGTTAAGTTGTGGTTTGGAGGAATATATGGGGGAAATTATTTGGTTTATTATTATTGGTAAATATAATTAATTGATTTGTAAGAAATTGGATTGCATGGAAATAATTGGAGTATTCATGTTCATATTGATTAATATACAAAAAAGATAGTTATATAACTAATTGATTTATATTAAAATGTTGAATTTGTATTAAACAACTGTATTACATAATTAACCAATGTGAGGATGGATATAAAAATAGATGACAATGGGAATAGGTATAATATAGAATAGAAGGGAAAAATTGAATTTGATTAAGATTAGAAATGAGGATGAAGGGTAATATTGTTTTTTTTAAAAAAAATAGATGAGGAATAAATATGGCAAAAAGGAAATATAGAAATTGTAAATTTAATTGAAATGACTAAACACTATTTAAATTTGTGAACCGGCCAAATATTCTGTTCAAAGAAAATACATTGTATGTTTGTATGTGTGTTTCTAATTATTGCTATTTATTCATATTTGTTCTCTTTTATTCTTTAAAGTTTTACAATTCATTCTTTATCTTAATATCTTTATATTTGTTTGGGGTTGGCTTTCTTCCCTTTCATCTTTTTTATTGTACAGCAATCTTTCTCCTCAAACCTACCACCTCTCTCTTTTCTTTCCTTCTTACTTTCTCTTCCCCCCACCCTCTTCTTCTTCTCCCTACTTCCTCTTCCTTTCTCCTTCTCCTCCTCTCTTCCTCCCTCTCTTACCCTTACTCCTACTCTAATTTCCCTTCCCTTCCTTCATCCCCCTCTATTGCTGTATCCTTTTATGCATATGGACTACTCAGAGGGCTGAAAAAGTTATTTTTGACTGGTCCTCGCACTTTTGACCAGTCCTCGAACTTACGACTGTCCTCACATTTTACATTATCACCATGGTGAAGAGAAGCAGTTGTGAAATGAGTGACATGGTTGTTAAGAATGCTGCAAGGGCATAAATGTGAGGATGGTCATAAGTGTGAGGACCAGTCAAAAGTGCGAGGACCTGTCAGAAATGACTTTTTTCAGCCCTCTGGTTAGTCCTTTTGTGCATATGGACTACTCAGAGGGCTGAAAAAGTTTCAGCCCCCTGAATAGTCCCTATACACATAGCCACGGCCACCCGGTCACATGACCAGCTAGCTACTCCCACCCAGTCACATGACCTCAAAGCCACGCCCACAAAATAAGCCACGCCCACAATGGTGTCCCTCTTTACCAATGTTAAAATCTGGTCACCTTAGACTATGCACTGGGATCTTTGATAAATTACAGTGGAAATTTCTGAATCATAAAACTAAATAGATTTATGGCATAGATAACTGCATTGTATGCTTTGTTTTGGTTTGGCCACAGATTATAAATCTTTGTCCATTTATAAAATAATCCATTTATGATATATCTACTACATTTTAAAAACAAGTTCCAGGACCTCAAAGAAATACCTTTATCTCCAAACCATACCAAACCTAATTAATTCAAGTTCTTTCCATTCCATGGAATATAGCTGTGTTTAATGAATAATTCGGTAGCTGGAATAATCTCACTATTTTACTTTAGCAGGGAGCACTGTATACGGAAATCAGAAATCCTTTATTTAAGAGTCTAACTAAAGTAGTTTCTGATTTAAGGTAACATTGGCAAATAACTTCCTGGGATGCTCTCTTATTTCATCTGCTCTCAGTTGGCTTACCCAATTGCCAAATTTACAGAGTCTATTGGGGAGTCAGCAGGTGTCTAAGACAGCACATCCTGGACAAGAGAAATTCTAGCCCCTTGGGCATTTCTTTTCACTGAATGTTATTAAATCAATAATCATATAGTTGTGCACTAATGCTGTATTTCAATACCCATTAGGACTTGAAGTAATGAAAAGGCAGTGATGTAGGCCATGGGTGCAAACTCGATCGCGTCACGTAATGTCACATGACATATTGTGACTTTTTTTGCCTTTGCGGGTGTGGCACCTACTATCTGGAACGAGCTCCCCCCGGAGATACGGAGGATCCCAGATCTGCACCTTCCGTCGCATGCTCAAGACGTTCTTATTTCATCAAGCTGGCCTGACCTAAGTTTTTTTTCCCCTTTTAAATGGAAATTTTAAATTTGGTTTTAAATTATTGGGGTTTTAAAATTCAGCCAAATTATTTAATCTGTTTTATTCTATTTTAAATTTTGTATTTATATGTTTTATTTTATGGCTGTTCACTGCCCTGAGTCCTTCGGGAGTAGAGCGGTATACAAATTTAATAAAATGAAAATGAAAATGAAATGGTCTGCGTGTGATGCATCTGGCCCGCAGGCCACCAGTTTGATGCCTCAGATGTAGGCTTTTATTTACTATTTGTTTCTAAACTCTTGGTTTTGTTTTGTTTTTAAATCATTGATACTGTATGGCCTACATTGAACCAGAACATCTGACAATAAACTATTTCTTGTCCTGTCAGTGCTACAGCCACGATATGTTCTGAAGTCAAATGTTTTCAATTTCTACTCAGCATCCATCCATCAACAGCCTACTAGGTTGCCAGTAAATCCCAATGCTTCAGCTGTCAAAATGTTTTGTTAAAAATATATTAAACACCTGCCAGAAAGCATTAGGAAGGTAAAATAATTTTACCACAAATATTTTTGGAAGTAGATCTTTAGAGTTTCACTCAGGGAAAGCTTTAGCAAGACAAGCATTAGATACCACAGTCCAGCATATGATTCATATGATTCATTGTCATATGAATCTTATATGATTCATATGACAATGTTACATGTCATGTAAGCATTCCAGGACAGGAAAGGAGAAGGGAAATCTTGTGTAAGAAAACCATTTTTAAGATTAGAAAAAAAGTGGAACAGAATCTTCAACCTTACTTCATTAACATGTTTATTAACAAAAAAATAAGATCAGTTCCCCCACAATCCTTCATGGATTTTTTGAGAGAATGAGAAACACCCACTTAATTTTGTTTGTAGCATGCAGTGTATAATAGCTGCTTTAGACTTGAAATAAATACAGAAAGTCAGATGCTTTTCTATTTATGCTCTTATCTCTATGAACTTCTAGTTTTTCAAGTATTTTGTAACCTGTTTGTTTATTTTGAACCTCTGGAATAAATACCAAACACAAAAATTTACCTGCTAATGTGGGCATGAGAATTAAGTGGATTTATGTGAATCCATGATTCCTAGTAGAGTAGGTATTTTTCTTAACAAACATTTACTAGAACCTGGAGTTGTATACTTATTATATTGTAATGAAGAAATATCTGTATGCTGACTTGTACAGTTTCCCTTTACTTTGGATATCTAAAATAAGTAAGAACAACAAAAAAGTGAACTCCTAGATAGGATTTATATTCTGGTAGGTAAGACCATGGATGTATATTTTCTTTGAAAATCCAGGTACATCACAGTAGGTGATCTTGTCCCTGATAATTCTTATTAAGTATCTACGGTAAATTAGAGGTTCCATAAGCATTGAAGTATGTGGTTGCGGTTTGGAATGGACATAACAGTATAAGTTAACTTTCAGCATATTCTGTGAATGTTTATTAAGAATGTTTATGAAGCATTACTGACACCGTTATAGGCTTATATATCAAATGAATGTTTATAGATGTTCAGCCTTAATTGAGGTCCATATGCAGGGCCACACTGGGCAAGTTTGAAAGGAAACACTCGTTTTTGTTTCCTAGCAACAATTTAATTCACAAGAGCCCTGGGAACTGATATTCTCCTCTTTTTTTTAATGTTCTAAGTCTTGTTATTAGTGTGATAAAGCAATAAAAAGATTCTTAATATTATTTCCAGCTTCTGCTTTAACACAGAAACTGTTCTGTGTTCAAGGAATGGGCTTTCCAGAGATCTTAGATTCTCCAGTTCATATTCACTTCAAAGAAACTTAATGCCAAGTTTCCAACCAGTGGGGAGGAAGTGGTATAAAGGGTAATTTTCTCCCTCTCTCCCGAGGAACTAACTGGAACAACATTAAACCTTTAGTTATGACAAGAGGACACTTTTTCTTCTTGCACTAGAACAACAATTAGAGAGATACACAGGCAGTATCATGCAGTAGAACTCTAACTTTAAATGATAAATAAACCACTGACTGTATTGACAAATGCTCTGTCTTGCACATTGGCAAAAAAAAAAAAAAAAAAAAAAAAAAAAATCAAACCATAAAATACAAATTAGATGGACATGACCTTGTAGATGACCCTCACTCTGTCAAGGACCTTGGAGTACTCATTTCTAAAGATCTACAGTACGTGCCCAAGCCCACTGTAAGAACATTGCCAGAAAGGCATTAAGAGTTATTAACCTAATCTTGCATAGCTTCTTCTCTGGTAATGTTGTACTACTAACTAGAGCATACAAAACATTTGCTAGACCAATTCTCGAATACAACTCATCTGTCTGGAACCCATACTGAATATCACTGACAATAGGGGATGAGATCTTGCTCCCCACAGAGAGGGCCCGCAACTTGGGTGTCCTCCTGGATTCACGGCTATTTTTAGAAGATCATTTGATGGCCGTGGCCAGGGGTGCCTTTTATCAGGTTCGCCTGATCTGCCAGTTACGTCCCTTTCTGGATCGGGACGCCTTGCGCACAGTCACTCATGCCCTAGTTACCTCCCGTATGGACTACTGTAATGCTCTCTACATGGGGCTCCCCTTGAAAAGCACCCGGAGGCTCCAACTGGTCCAGAACGTAGTTGCGCGGGTGATTATGGGCGCAGCTCATTACGCCCATGTAACACCTCTCCTACGCGAGCTGCACTGGCTCCCGGTGGTCTTCCGGGTGCGATTCAAGGTGTTAGTTATCACCTTTAAAGCACTCCATGTCTTAGGACCTGGGTACCTACAAGACCGTCTTTTGCCACCAATAGCCTCCCACCCACCAGTTTGTTTTCACAGGGAGGGACTACTCAGGGTACCGTCAGTCAAATTATGTCAACTGGCGACTCCCAGGGGGAGGGCCTTCTCTGTGAGGGCTCCAACCCTTTGGAATGAACTTCCCCCGGAGATACGGAATATCCCTGATCTCTGTGCTTTCTGCCGTGCCCTCAAGACCCTGATGTTCCAACAGGCGGGGCTAAACATATGAACATGTGAATGATTTTTTAAATGTTATCTAATTCTGAGTTTTATTTAATTGACCAAACTAAGTAATAATTTAAATTAGCAATTTTATGATGTTTGTGTGTCTATATTTTTCTTGACTGTACACCGCCTTGAGTCCAACGGGGGAAAGGCGGTATAGAAATATAATAAATAAATAAATATAAATATCAGACATAAATACAATCAAGAGAGAATCCAGAGATATTTTATGAGAAGAGTCCTCCATTCCTCTAACCGCAATAAAATACCTTATGCCACCAGATTCCAAAAGCTGGGCTTAGGCAATTTAGAACTATGCCGACTTCAGTCTGACCTAAGCATAGTACATAACATTATCTGCCACAATGTCCTTCCTGTCAATGACTACTTCAGCTTCAACCACAACAATACACAAGCAAATAATAGATACAAACTCAACCGCTCCAAACTCAATTGCAGAAAATATGACTTCAGTAACAGAGTGGTTAATGCCTGGAATGCACTACCTGACTCTGTAGTTTCTTCCCCACCCCAAAACTTTAACCTTAAACTGTCTACTGTTGACCGTGACCCATTCCTAAGAGGTCTGTAAGGGGCATGCATAAGTGCACCAGAGTGCCTACCGTCCCTGTCCTAATAGTCCTTTTTACTTACTCTTTTCATGTATTCAAATTATGTTTATACTTTTACCTGTTATCTTATATACGCTTGACAAATAAACTTATGATTATGATTATTGGAGTGGCTTTCCCTGGCTCTTGTAAGGAGATTTGCTCAGAGCCAACACTTATACAGTATAGGTAGAGGAATCTCCTTAAAGCACAATATGCATTTTAACAAACCAGTGCTACTAGCAGCCTCTTACGGAAACAGCCCGTAGTAACAGTTGCTTCTGTAAAATCCTCATGTAGCAGATTCTCTGTTCTGGTTGTAGGACCTCTCCTCCTGGATTAGCTTTCTACAAACTGCTTCATCTAAATCTGATCTACTTGTCCTCTGATCAGCTCCTCAAATATCTGATGATTTTCATGCTGTGTTGCTGAGAACTTCACAACCACCAAGATGTCCTGTCTCCTTTCCAGCTGCCGGAAGTATTCTAGCCAGGCAACCTGTGGCAGAGAGAAAAGCCCCATATTTTCCCCTTTTTCCTGTAGTTTACCCACAAGTAGTCTATCTATATTGCTTTAAAGTTTTGCTTTTCATTCCTTTTATCTCTTTAGGTTGTCCCCTTTTAGGCTAAGCTTTTCCTCTTCTTTCTCCTTGTTCATAGTCATTGATTTCTGGTAAAACTACTACTCTAATCCTGTCTCCCTTGTGCAGGTGGTTATCTTGTATCCACAACTTTTTATATCTTTACTGGTTCTTAATTTTCTTTCTGGCTTCTGTAGTCTTTCTGACTGTCTTGTCTAGACAACTCCCTCCCTCTAGAAGTCCCCAATTCTGGTTTCCTTACTGACTCCAAGCTGTCTGCCAGCTGCTACTTTATCACATCCCTTAATCGCTACCTTGGTCTCCATTTCCACAGATCTTATTTTCTGTGCTTCCAGTTTTCTTAAGTGATTTCCTCCAGTTTTGTACTTGGAAAAAGGGAGTCAGTCAGAAGTTAGTAAGGAAATCAGATTTGGGGACCTCTAGAGAGAAGGGAATTGTCTAGACAAGAAACTCAAAAAGTTGAGAAAAGCCAGAAGAAAAATGTAGTCAGAAATCAAGCACCACTTCCTAATTCATCTGGAAGTTTCTTTCCAGATTTCATTAGATTCACTCTAATCAAGCGGATGGCATGTCATTTTATGTTTGTTTGTTTTTCTTTGAGAAAAAAATAATAATCTATTGCCTCACTGTTTATCAATATTTTATTATTCTACTATTGGGTCCTACTGAGGACCCAAATTGTTGAGGAGGAGGGGGCAATATGCTGACTCTGTAAAACCCCTTAGAGAGGGCTGTAAAGCACTGTGAAGTGATATATAAGTCTAAGTGCTATTGCTATTGAATATATTCATAAACCTTAACTTCTTCTATAAAATTTTAACTTACTTTATTTTATTTTTATATTTTTTATTTTTATATTTTTATTGAATTAAAGACATACGCACACAGAACAGAAAAAAAACAAGAACACAGAGTACAAAATAAAACAATACACAACATATACAACATTTAAACATAATATCTTATTTCTTAAGAAAATACATCGGTAAATTGTATTTCTCAATATATATTCCCACATCTTACCTTATATAACGATATTTTTTGAAGTTTTGTTGTAATTCTATTGAATTTCCTTGGTACACGATTTGGTTCAAATCTTTTAGGATCATCTTTTTATTTGGTTTTCCTTTTCTCTAGCCATTGATACCACTTTTGCCAAACCAGATAGTATTCAGATTCTTCCTTTTCTTGGATTTCTTTAGTGTAACTTATTTTATTTTTTATGTGTTTTTTTTTTAAATGTGGGAGTTGGCCACAAATAAACAAGTAAAGAAATAATTAAAATCCAATCTATAAAAATCTGATCTGCCATAAATGAACAGAATGGCATCACCTGCTTTAGAAATCATCTTGAAACACCATCTAATCTAGATAAGTTTCATTTTATTGTATCAGTGTCTTATTATGGCTTATTTGAGCAAAAATAATAAGATACAATTCAATCATGAATTTCAACCCACAAACCTGATAATTCAAGAGACAAACAAAATCAGTGTAATTACAGGATCTATAGACACAAACAGATTATAAATTCAGGGCCTCATTCTTCAATGATGACAGCTTTGAACTATGGATACTTGTTGTGATGAAGAAAGACTCATAGGCAGGAAGAAGGTTAATGGGAAGGCACACAAAACAGCTTCTGGGAGCCCTTTTTTATTGTTCTGTATAGTCTTTGTGGCAGAAGCTGATTCATTGATCAAAGTTCACTTTGTAGTTGATTGGCTAAACAAAGCTCAGGCTATAGGGTATGCTATCCATGTGGACAGTACATGGATAGTTCATGTTTTCCTGTTGCAAACAATGTGATCTGCTTACGTGACAAACCTCATGTCCTGAGGAAGGGTCTTTAAGGATCATTGTGCTGACATTTGCATTGCTCAGCGTGGTTTGCCAACTACTGAGAAAGCAATCATCCCCACAGATACTGGATTAATCCATAATTTTTTCAGGTGTTTGTTATTATAGCATAGAGGAATACAATATTGAAATTTCTTACATTAAGTAAAGGTAAAGATTCCCCTCATACATATGTGCTAGTTGTTCCCGACTCTACAGGGTGGTGCTCATCTCCGTTTCAAAGCCGAAGAGCCAGCGCTGTCCAAAGACGTCTCTGTGGTCATGTGGCCGGCCTGACTAAACACCAAAGGTGCACAGAACGCTGTTACCTTCCCACCAAAGGTGGTTCCTATTTTTCTACTTGCATTTTTTTACGTATTTTTGAACTGCTAGGTTGGCAGAAGCTGGGACAAGTAATGGGAGCTCACCCCATTACACAGGACTAGGGATTCAAAACGCTGAACTGCTGACCTTTCGATCGACAAGCTCAGCGTCTTATCCACTGAGCCACTTCATGCCTATTTCTTAAATTAGCTTTACCTTAAAATAGAAATAATTGCAAGCATAGCTGGCTATGTTTTCATAATCATAACATATTTTGCTGATAGTTTTCTTATTAAAATCAAAAAGGGATCATGATTAGGGTCAATAGTTCCTTCCTTGAGAGAGGTTTTTTTTTTTTAGTTTCCTAACCTTCTCTTCATTTAACCATCTCAGTGCACCAAAACTGAATATTCTGTATTACCCTTTTCAAAATAATGCTTTACTAACAGAGCTTGAAATCTACCTCTTAATGTAGAAATCTTTACAAAGACTGTATTTACCACAATAATATAGAGTTAAGTATTTAGGTGCCCTTTAGTAATTTACATCTGCTTCTTTATATACACTAGGAGATCATTAATATTGTTACATGGTCTATGTGTAATCGGTAGTATATTATTAAAATCAGTAATGTCCTATATAGAAATGATGCTTTTAATTTTATGAGCCTGATTATTGTTATCAGGATAACTTATTTTCAGTTGTGTTTTTATTTATGTATATTATGTATATTTATTTCTCCAGATCCTGAAGATGAAATTCAAATACTTCGGCCACTAATGAGAAGGAAGGACTCAATGGAGAAGAGCGTAATGCTGGGAAAGATTGAGGGGATGACAGAGAACGAGATGGCTGGATGGAGTCACTGAAGCAGTAGGCATGAGCTTAAATGGATTCCAGAGGATGGTAGAGGACAGGAAGGCCTGGAGGAATGTTGTCCATGGGGTCGCGATGGGTCGAACACAACTTCGCAACTAACAACACATATTTATTTCTGTTTTCTTATTTTGTTGTTTTAATATAAGTTGTCTAGAATCAGTTGGCAAATGGGTGGTTTATTAATAACTATTAATTAATGGTGTACAAAGGTTTCCAAATATACTAATATAGATTCTAGAACAGATCCACAGCCAGAAATAGTACTATATTGTAACAATATAAATTGAGAAATGACTAAAGCATGTATAATGGTGGCAACATTTGTCTTTTCCAAGAAGCTGCTCACCTAGCGCATTAATTAAAACTATGGGAGAAGTGATAATCCAGTAACAAGGTTTAATTACAATTCAATATTGCAAGAGTTTTTCAATGAGAACTTAAAATGTGCAACCCTATATACGTCTTTGGGAAGAATTGCAATAGCGATAGCACTTAGATCTATATACTGCTTCACAGTGCTTTATAGCCCCTTTTAAGCAGTTTACAATATCAACATATTGCCCCCAACAATCTGGGTTCTCATTTTACCGACTTCAGAAAGATGGAAGGTTGGGTCAACCTTGAGCCAGTCAGGATCGAACTCCTCGCACTTGGCAGAGTTAGGCTGCAATACTGCATTCTAACCACTGCACCAAAAAAGTCCCATTTGTTAATCGAAGCTTATTCTCTAGCAAATATGTGTTTTACATTAGCTTTTAAATAATAATGAGAGCCGTAGGATCTGCTTCCACTCTGAAGTACTTGGACTGAATGTGTTAGTCAGTTGGAATAAAAGTGAAGGATTTATTATTAAAACCACAAAATGTAACAAAGGAGAAAATCAAATTTGGAACATTGAATAATACTGTATATGTTAAATGAACTAGTTTCATTTTTACTTTTTCCATTTTTTTAAACTGTAGGAGTAGATTAATAAAAGAAAGTACAAATTATTTTAGGATTCCAGAGCTAGTTTGGAATAGTTAAAAAAAGCAACAGGATGAGCAATTTGCCTAAGAGTTACTTTAATTATTTACTATTGCTTAATTGAAAATACTTGATGTTTTGTTCAGATTTGTTATTGTTCTCTCACAGTTTGCCTTTAATAATACATCATAGTTATATTTCCTTGTGGGGTTCATTATATTAGCACCCCAGTAACTGGGAGGATTTATCCTAACAGTCCTAACAGATGGCAAAAGAGAACATAGGATATGGTATGTGTGCTTCTCTGCCATATTGCCATCATTCTGTTTGTGTTTCTATTCCATTTGTAGCACTTTGATGGGAAAAAAGGCATCAGGAAACCAATTCCACCCAGGGATGAAATGCTCCTGGTTTGGACTGGATCACCTGATCCTGTAGCGATGGCAGCGGGTGGTTCGGAGAACCAGTAGCAAAAATCCCTGCCTCACCCCCCCATGTCCAGCTGAGCCATGCGATCATCAGAAGCTTTTTTAAAAAAATTTTAAAAGCATTTTTTCTACAACCTCTTCGGCCGAAAAAATGCTTTTAAAAGTAAAAAAAAAAAGCCTCTGATGATCGTGCAGCTCAGCTGGGATCATCAGAGGTTTTTAAAAAGATTTTTTCTACAACCTCTTCGGCTGAAGAGGTTGTAGAAAAAAATGCTTTTAAAAGCCTCTGACTATCCCAGCTGAGTTGCCTGATCGTCAGAGGCTTTTAAAAGCATTTTTTTCTGCAACTTCTTAAGGTTGTAGAAAAAATGCTTTTAAGAGAAAAAAAAAGTTGGCCATGCCCACCCAGTCACATTACCCCCCACCAAGCCACGCCCACAGAACCGGTAGTAACAAATTTTACATTTCACCATTGATTCCACTACTATACTTTTACTCTTTACTTGTCACGAAGGCAGCATATCTTATGTCTAGCAAAATCATGGAATTTGAGTCAAAATCCACAGCATTTTAGCCCTAAGAATAAATTTCTACTTCCTGATAAGCATAAGTAGGATTGCTGCCTCATGTCCTTGTTGGAAGTGCAGAATACATACCGATATATGTTCCTATAAATGCTCATTAAGACAAAACCTGAAAAGAAGTCATTTTTGCAAGTCAGTTGAGAAGGAGGAGGAGGAGGAGGAGAAGGAGAAGAAGGGGAAAGAGAATGAATCTTTTGAAAGGACTTGTTTTTTACCCGATTAACCACATTTCAATTCATCTGTAGCTAGTCTTGTTTTTTTCTTTTCTTTTTAGCCTGTGGGATATTGAGGTTCAGCTTGGCTTGGCAGCAACAAATGCATATTGCTTTTACCCATGGCTAAAAGATTTTGGAGTTGTGTACATGAAAGAACATTATTTGTCTTGTCACATTGATTTCTAAGAAATGTGCTTACTTTTCTAGTGTTACAGTCTATGAAAACAAGGATTTGTACATCACCCTAGAGAAATGTAGTTCTTGTATACTTGAGAAGTAAAACAAATCAACTAACAAAGAAATCATACTGGAAAGTGACTTGTATCTAAGCCCAGAATTGCAAAAATGGATCTGCATGAAGAGAGAAACTGAAGTTCCTCCCAACCATTCTCCATTATCAGAAATTAAGATTTCATCCTTTAATTGCGAATTGCAATTTTTAACAGAAAATTCTAATTTTGTATTGAAGTGTTTTGTTACAAATATTATTTCGGCTATTTTATGATATTTTAAACATACTACATTTACAATGACTGGTAACTAATTTTCTGGGGGAAAGAGGTGTCTGTGAATCAGTGTTGATTCCTGGCAACTGCCTGGACAAGTATTTTTTGACAGGATTTCAGAAATGGCTTGCCAGTACCTCTTTCCTAGGACAGAGAGAATAACTGGCCGAAGATCATCCACTTGGCTTTGTGCTGGTAGGACTAGAAGTTACAATCTCCCCGGGTCTGGCCTGGTGTATTTACCATTACACAAAATTGGTTCTTAGAATAGTAAGTTAGAAAACAGTAGCCAAAAAAATATTAGTTTAAAATACTCATTTGCTAAGAAGCCTATGAACAAATTACTGCAGGAATTTCATTAAGTGCAATAGCAGCAGTTATATTAAGGCAAAATATGTTCAAAGAAATAATGGCTAAATGTGCAAGATGTATCATATAACATATGCAAGATGTATAACATTACAAAAGAAGTTAATATTTAAAGTAATTATCTAATGGATGTAGTACAACTTTAATATAATTTTTATAACATTAGTTGCAATTTTTATTTGTTTTCAATTACTTTACAAACCGGTTGGTGGTTATAGTATCCTTTCACTATTTATATGTTATATATAGGATGTTTTGCTTTGAATGCACAAGTTGCTTACACTTTATAAAGCCTAAGCAACAAGAAAGGCTTTTCATGGCATGAATCATACGCTGAGCAATCCTCATGTGATGCAGGTTTCAAATTCTCTTTTCTGAAATAAGAGTTAGAACTAATAAATGGAAAGAAATAAAGCCATGTCATCTCTTTAGGTCTTTGATTTCAAAATATCAAAGTGAAAAAGCTAATATTAGTAGAGTGCTGCATAATGTCTTTTCCTTTGACAGTGCATTTAGAACACATTATATGAGAGTTTGCTAAATTGGTACTCTTTGGATTTGCTGGGACTACGACTCCCAGAATTCCTGGCTAGCATGGCTAGATGCCAAACTATAGTACGTTCAATTGTGCCATGTTCACTTATATAAAAATAAAATATAAAAAACACAATAAATATTATTACATTGTATTGTATAGATACTCCATGCAGTAATCTTACCTCACGATAGTTTGGACTGAAGAACTCTATATCAAGGTTCAGTTTTCTTCATCAGGATCAAGAAATGGTTCAGAAGGTACCCCTACTTTGACAAAAATTACAAAATTTTATTTTTTTTGTATTTTATTCTATTTATGTTTAATAGGATTTTTAAATGAGTGATGCTGATCGTAAGCAAGTAATTCCCAATAGTAACTCTGCAATTTAATCACTCTGCCTACCATCCCTGTTCTACTGTTCCCATTTATATGTACTCATTTTATATGTTTATGGCTATGTTTTGCTTATTTATATCCTTTTGTTTGTGCCAATTTTTTTTTCATGTGTCCATGTCTATGTCTATACTGTTACTTGTTTCCTTGTACTTGTTGACAAATAAATAAATAAATAAAATACAATAAATTTGTTGAACAAATAAACTAAATCTTATTTTTTATTGGAAAAGATCTGAACTGTAGTCAGTGAAAAAATGAATGGGTGTTCCAACATAACTAAATGGAGAAAGGAAGACAATAGTCTCTGAGGGCAAAGCATAGGGACAGAAGTCTTACACATTAATTACATAAGGGGCAAGTCCAATATGCTGCCATCCCTGTATACTGTTGAGCCAAAACTCTTACTTTGGATCAAAGAAAGAATAGTCTCAAAATTTAAAATCCATCACTGTCTTGATATTAACAGGGTTTCGGTCATCCCCATGCGTTAAGGTACAAAAAGATCTGTAATAGAGAGAGTACTGCCAGTTCTGTCTAATATTTGCTGGCTTTTGTTCAAGGTTGTTAGTTACAGCTAAGCAGTTTAAGGATTGGCCTGAAGCAACTGTCAGGCTTTTTAGTCTTCCTGGAATATTATTTTCTTAAAGAGCTACTTTCTTTCTATGCAATTTCGGATGATCCTGAGTTATGGATAGCTTGCTGGAATAGTTGTAGGTCAATTCCTTAGAACCACTATACTCTGCAGAGCAGAGCCTCTGTTCAGAAGACTTCAGTCTCTGCTGAAAGTTCTTTGCCCAACTTTCTAAATGTTTATTCCTAAAAACTCAAAATACAGTATGTTAAAGTATTTTTGGCTAGTTGGCAACCTCACCAATTTGTAATTGTACACTGGTAGAAACAAAAAGTGTACTTTTCATTTATTTGTCCCTGTTTTAGTGGAGTAGGTTGACCAGAATGGTGTGGACAATTCGCACTCGATAGGAACAATATGAGACTATACATTAGAGTTAAAAATCTAGAACTATTAGAGTTAAAAATCTAGAACTATTCCTTGAACCCTTTTAGGCTGGATTACATACAACTCTCCTGCCAATTTGTGACTCCCAAAGTCCCCAAAATACAATACAGATGATACCTGGGAGCAAAACAGCCAATTTTCTGCAATGTGATTTTTACTATTATTTTTAGCTTAAAGGAATCCTCTGTGTGCAGAACTCATTCATTTCCATCTTTAAATCCCTTAACCATTCTCATACAAAAGTCAACATTTTTACTATCCAGTTACAGTTTTATATTACCTCAGCACAGCAAAAAAGCAGTTGCTCATCTCTAAATTAAATACAGCAAGCACATTGTAGATGCCGGTGAAGAACTAAGTGGAATTGTTAAGCACAAAATATATCCCAGGGCATTTGGAAACTTCAGACTTATGAAGCAGGGCAAGACTTTGTAATTTCCAGATTTACGTGGTTGAGGTGGAGATTATGTCAATAATCTCAATGCATAGTTGTTGGATTTTACAATATATAATATGCAACCATCCTGTTCAAGTCCTGTTATGTGGACAGATGTGACAATATTTCTGGGAGGCATGAATCAAACGTGCTGGAACTATATTACCAGAGTGTACATTTCTAGGAGGAACAGATCTAAAGCAATCAGGCCTATATATTGAGAAGGAAAGGTGCTGGAAGCAGATGACCACTTCAATGAAAGTGAAAAGGGCATTTTTCATACTATATGGGAGAAGGCAATGGTAAACTACACCTGTATTTTACAAGGGAAAACATATGGACAGACAAGGTAGAAATTGTTAAAATAAAGATGCCAGATGAAGTGGAATTTTACTGAGTATTCTATTGAGAAAAAGCTGGGGATTTTCAGAGTACTAATAGTGTTAATTAGATTATACTCTTTTAGATATCTACTTTCTCAAGTTTTTTCTCATGAAAAAACTTGTGAGAGTAAAAAATAAAATAAATTGACTACAGATTGATACTCTGGCCATCAATGAATTGAAATGGATTGGAACTGGACATGACAGTTATTCATGTTTACATCCCAACTACTGATGCACAATAAGGGAAAGTTGATGAGTTTCATGAGCAAGTTCAATCTGAGGTTGATAGAATGTACAAATAAGATGTGTTGCTAGTTTGAGACTGAAATGCCAAAAATAGTAAAAGCAAAAATGTAGTTGGACTTGCCTAGGAAATAAAAATAAAGTAGGAGAACGATGTATTAGTTTCTATCACTTCTTCATTTCTATATAGTCTTCAAACCAACAAATGATGCCTATATGCATGGACATCATCAGACGGAGCACATAAAAATCATGTTGACTATGGCTGATAGAGATCAAGGTAGAATAAACACATTGCTCATGTGCAAGTTTAAAGTTAAGCTAAAGCAGAAGAATAAAGCCAGCTAATTTCCATATGATCTTGAAAATATAACAATTATTTTCCAGAAGAACATCTGGATGTTAACCTATCTTCAACTTCATCTCCTTAAAATATTTGTTAAGTTGCTTAGCACTGAGTTTTAACAAAAAAAATAATGCAGTTCATCTTCACCTGGTGCTGACCAGTTCTTGATCTTCCTAGGTGGCTAAGACACTGAGCTTGTCAATCAGAAAGGTCGGCAGCTCGGCGGTTCGAATCCCTAGTACAGGTCTCCTGCATGAGCAGAGGGTTGGACTAGATGACCTCCAAGGTACCTTCCAACTCTGTTACTGTTAACTTTGCCCTTTTCCTCACCATTTCTGCTGTTATTGCAAGTTCTTATAACTTCCTTTTCCCATTCTCTACCTCCTTTATCCATCCTGCAGTGTTACTGTATTTCTTTGGATTGTCCAACAACCATGCCCAGAACTGCATTATTTCTTCTTCATCATTACTGACTTCGTAACAGACTTTCCATTGATGATAAAAAACATTTGTAATTTGACTGAAATTGGAGATTCTACTTATAGTGTGCAATTGGAACTTCATATCTGCAGATTTTCTTGGCTATGGTTGATTTTTGCTATTTTATTATTTCCAATGCTACCTTGATTTTGTCTTTACTTTGTCTTCTTGTGTTTCAGTTTCTTTTTCTTCATCTCTTCTAGACTGCATGCATCTGATACTAACACGCTGATCTTATTTTCCAATCTGATCTTCCATTTTGGTGATGCATTGTTTGGCTTTTTTCTTGTTTGTTGATTTTCCATGCACATGCATTTTGCACCAGCTGAAGCTTCCAAATACATTTCAAGGTCAGCCCTATATGGAGAGATGATATAAGTAACCCAATTGAGAGATGATATAAGTAATTAAGCAGGTTTCTCCAGTCCTTAAATACAGGAAGCATCTGGGGAAATATAACCAAACCTAGAACAAGAGATGGAAGGTCCCCAGGAGTCCCAAAACCAAAAGCCACTTGATCTACTAGGGTTGAACCTGTTATTCCACATCTAGACACCCACACTTTCCATGCATTGAAACAGAATTTCCACATCATTGTTCAAAACACCATTGTTAAGAATTTTAAGGTTCTTTTTGGGAAGAAGGCTCATTTTTCCCTCTCTTTTCCCTTTTTTGTTTTAATTTCACAGTTTGCTTTTTTTGGGAGATTGTTGAATTTTGTGTATTTTATGTATTTTAATATTTTGACTATATTTGGTAATTTAATAAAAATAAAAAATGTTTGGGACAAAAGGTGATAGAGTATTGAAGTTTTTGAATAGCAATAGCAATAGCACTTAGACTTATATACCGCTTCATAGTGCTTTACAGCCCTCTCT
Source organism: Pantherophis guttatus (assembly GCF_059756535.1). Lineage (NCBI taxonomy): Eukaryota > Metazoa > Chordata > Lepidosauria > Squamata > Colubridae > Pantherophis > Pantherophis guttatus. The sequence continues at coordinate 53,757,548 of NC_142064.1, forward strand.
AAGCGGTTTACAGAGTCAGCATATTGCCCCCAACAATCTGGGTCCTCAAAATAGCCATGAGAATAAACCAATACATCATAGAACAAATTAACCTAGAATTTTCATTTGAAACACAAATCATTAGGCTCAGTATCATATGTGAAGATCCAGCTCCACTAAAGAGTCTTTATTGCTAGGAAAATTTGAAGGAAAGAGAAGCATCAACAAAGTGGGTGTTTTTAATTACAACAACAAAGAAAGAACCAAAGAGACCTAAAAGACTATGTTGAAGACAGATCACTTTTACTGAAACAATCTATGAAAGAATTATGTAACTTCATGGCACCTACCTGTAATCCACCAGTCATATACAATTTTAATGAGCATGTTTGAAGCATGATGTAATCAGCAAAGTCACCTTTGGGGCCATGTACTGCATCTCTGAAGTCAAAATGACACAAGCACATTCATTCATTTACTCATTTTAAGGCTAGTTAAACAGAATATAATAAGTTTTCATCAGTTTCCAATGGCTATTGGGAAATACATTTTAGAGTACATTGCCTTTTCACTCTACTTTCTCATTGTCAAAATTTGGTGGCTGAAACCATGCCATTATACCAATTTCCAGTAAGTATGACAAATGTCTCTAATTAAGCCAATTTAAAATAACAGCTTTATGCAAAACATATGTGAAACCAAATGTGTTTTTAAATTAATTTTCTATTGCTCTTTTGTGCAAATGAGAATTTCAATCAGTGCAAATATGATTCAAGAAAATTAAAATGCTTAAGGCTTGCTACTTTTAACAAAATAAACAATATGGATGCGTAAGGTAGGAACAGCAATAAAATGTGCTATTAATTTACAGTCACAACTATTTTAATACTTTAGAACTAATTTGGAAATGGGAGGTCAGCCAGTTAATGTATAAACCTTTCACTCCACTTCTCGAAAATGAAAAGTTCAAAATGGTGATGATGCTTCCTTAATATAGTTTTCATGTTATGAACTTTATACGTCTTTACAGATGTTTTAAATTTTCTTTCCAATCACTTATGAAGCAAATATCTTTACATTTATTTTTTTTTTAAAAAATCCTTAAGGAAGATTTCTTCTGTATCTTTCCTCTGTCTTTTGACCCTACTCTAAATTTGAATTGAATTCATCTGATATTTGTACATACAAATAAAGTTTACAAGTGATTTTTTTTTAAAATTTGATTTATATGCCGCCCTTCTCCGGAGACTCAGGGCGGTTTACAATGCGTTAAGCAATAGCCTTCATACTTTTGTATATTTATACAAAGTCAGCTTATTGCCCCCACAAACTGGGTCCTCACTTTACCTACCTTAGAAAGGATGGAAGGCTGAGTCAACCTTGAGCCTGGGGAGATTCGAACATGCAGTAATTGCAGGCAGCTGGATGTTAATAACAGGCTATTAGTCTGCTGTGCCACCAGACTACTTATAATATAAGTATTATAGATAATACTTATAATGGAAAAGAATCTTACAGACAATCTTAATAGACCTGGAAGGAAGAGAAGGAGGCTGATGGAGTTTTTGAGGGATCAATTACTAAGGCTAGACCCTTGTTGATCATGGCAAACTTGAGAGGGAACATAACGGTCTTTTTTGTTTTTCTTTTAATGATCCTGTAATCCCTTGCATCAGGGTGGAGCCGGGTTGACTGAATGGAGTTGAGTGTTTACTGACCTGATGACCTTCCTGACACATATGTAAAGTTCACAGCAGACATTTTCGCTTTGCGCCCAGAGAGAGAAATATCTGCCACTACCTAGGATTGAACTCACAGCTTCCTGATTGTGAGGTGAAAGCTCCACCTCTAGACCACCATCCACTCAGGGAACATGAAGGCCATAAATAACTATAAACTTGGAACATCTTCCTTAATAAGTGTATAAAGTATATAAATCTTCTCTTCACTTAAGATATTTACATTTAAATTAATATGTCTGCAAAAACTGATGGATGTGGAAGAGGGATACAAAATTGGGGAGAATTGGAACAATTCTCCCCGAGAATCACAGTTTCTAGTGGGGTCCCAAGAAATGGAGACTTTTGTGGAATCTAGTCAACAATATAGAACCCGGAGTCCTTCGAATGTTGGTAGATTCCAGCTTCCATTATGCTATATATCTGTGATGGTGAACCTATGGCAGGCATGCCAGAGGTGCCATGCAGTGCCCTCTCTGATGGCACATGAGCTGTCACCCCAGTTAAGCTCTCCTGTGCATGCACACACGCTTCCCGGCATCCAGCTTGTCTTCAGGTCTCTGCTGCGCGTGCGCAGTGCGTGTGCAGAGGTCAGCACACGAATGCGAGGGACAGGACGCATGTACAGGGCCATGCACACATTGCATTTTGGGGATTCGGGTGCATGTGAATTTTTTGGATTGGAAAAGGTTAGCCATCACTACTATAGATAGCATGCCCAAAGACTGACAAAGACTGCAGTCCAATTATTTCTAATGGGCAACAGATCTATTTGTTTTGTTAATTTAAAAGACTTATATAGCCACCCATGTTATGCACAATAAATCTAAGGTGGCTTACAAACTAAAACACAGTAGAAAGCATAACAATCATCACAAAAACTCTTGGCCCACCCAAATCAATACACACACATGCATCCACAAAGAATTTTATCCACTCCAGCCTTTCTCCACCCTAACATTTGTGGGAAAAAGTCAGGTCTTCAATGCTTTTCAGAAGCCTGATAGGGGAGAAGAGCCAGTTTGGTATTATGGTTATGATATCTTGTAAGAAACTGTGAGACCATGAATCTAGTACCAACTTAGGAACCCTGATGCCACAGTGGTTAGACTGTAGCATTGTAGATTAACTATGTCCACAATCTCAAGGTTGATTCAGCCTTCCATCCTTCCAAGATCAGTAAAATGAGAACCAAATATATGGGGGCAAAATGCTGACATAGTAAATCACTCAGAGGACCACCATGGTGCAGTATATAAGTCTAAGTGCTATTGCTATAAAGCCAGCTTCAACCAGTCATTCTTTCTCAGCCCTAGGAAGCAGGCAATGGAAAATTAATACCAAGAAAACATCAGGGACTAGTTGTTCTGCCCAGCTACGGACCCCAAAGAATGCAGCACACACAAACTCTATACAAAGCTTATTTTACTCAAATAACTTAGTCTTTATCATTCAAAGGCTGTTAATGAACTGACTTAACAGCCTACTAGAATTCTAAGATAAGGTAATCACAGTCTTACTAGAGTTGGCAGAAAGCCCAGAAGCAATTTTTCAGACACGAAGGAGAGTGAACTAAAGTTGTTCTGTATAGCTTGTTGCAAGCGGTGTTCCTTCTTAAATAGGCTAAGGGAGTGGCCAATTAGCCCCAAGCCTTATTCTCGAGGAGACCTCCTCCTGAGGAGCCACTCATGCCTTTTGGCAGCTCTGTGCACCCGTGCATTGAGAAGAGGCTCCTCCTCTTCGTCCTCTTCACTTCTGGAGGTTTTGAAGGCCCTGGCTGAATCCCTGCCTCTGGCACCACATCTTCGTCCTCTTCACTTCTGGAGGTTTTGAAGGCCCTGGCTGAATCCCTGCCTCTGGCACCACATCTTCTACAGCCTCCTCACTGTCCGACTTGAGCGCCAGCTGCACAGGCTGCTGACGCAGCACCACACCAGCTTCCTCATTGTCGGAATCAGCTACAATCTGCACAGGCCACTGACAGGCCACAACACTAGTCCAGACAGGCCACAACACTAGTCCAGACAGCGAATAGGAGTCAACAGTGACTCCAAGGCACTAAAAATAAGCAAAACAACAAAACAAAACAAAATAAATAAAGCAGATTTCAAGTGCCGCTGAATCTCATGGATGAGGTTGTTCTAACGGGCAGGGCCCGTTACCAAGAAGGCATGTTGTCTATGTTCCACTAGAAGGCATTTAAAGGAAGGGACCTGGAGTGTGGCAACCCTATCTAACCTGATGGAATGAACAGATATCCTTAGGGAGAGGCGGTCATATAAATAGATATGTTTCCTATCTGTGCCTAGCTGCTAACCATTAAACTGATACTTTTTTCTCCCTTTCCTACATGATAATATTGCTAAAGGAGGAAAAAAAAATTTTTTGAAAAGAAAAGAAGCAAGAGATGATCATAAGGCATATATCCAGACTAAATTTCTGCTTTTTTCATGAAACAATTAAATGCACATATACAGGCTTGTAAAAAGTACTAATTGGAACTAGTATGTTTGTTTTCAGAGAATAACAGGAAACTTTAAAAAAAAAGTCTGTACAAATACATTGAGTCTTAAAGGAAAAGAAATACAGTATAAGTCCTTCAGTACTATATAACTTAAGCAATTGTTAAGGAGTAAGTTCAGCTTCATGCAATGTCTGCTGATATTTTGTTCAGAAAAATCGGTCTTTCATTTTTCGATATGGATGTTCTGTGAATTATCCATGTTTCAATGCCTCTTGAAAAAATGTGTCTTTCATTTTATATTTAGGCTAGACATTTAGCTGTTGATTATTTTGTATAAATCTTCATGCAGCGAAATACTGCATAAGCTCAAAATTCCAGCATTTTATATGCATTATCCAAATAATGGTTTGACTAGCAAATATTGTAAGGCACATCTTGAGTTTATTCTAAGTATGCAGCCCACATTCCTTCTGTTGAGATTGATAATTAGCATGAGCAGAACTCAAAAGGCAAATGCTATGAATGGAAATGCAGAATTAAGTAACTACATCAGAATCAATCCAAAATATGCTAACTACTTTGTGGTTGGGATCACACTGATTACTGCTTTAAGTGAGTGGGGCAGTTGATTCCAGGGACCCAATTCTTCTATCTCCAGAATACATTATGAACACTCAGAAGGCTATATTTCCTATAGCAGGAATGGGCAAATTTGTAATTTCAGAGACAGTAATTCTTGAGCAGTTAGAAGGCCATAGGTGATACCACTAGGAAAGCACTAACAACATAGAAAAAGTAGACTGATTATGTACTGATTATGTAGTCCATAAGTTGGCCCCCTGTTGGTGTTGTTCATAACGTTCTGCTATTCTATTGGTTAGCCGCCTGACAGCCACTATATAAGAGCTGTCAGGCTGAGTTCGCGCGTTCTTCTTCACCTGAGGCAGATTACGTTCAGAGTCATTGTTGATTATTAAAGGTGTTACCTCAGGACTGTCCAGTCTCGGCCATTATTATTCTACAGTGGATATTTATCACTGGCGACGAGGATGGGATCGTCGACCGTTATCCACAAATCAAGGTGAAAAAAAGCCAAATCTGTGAGACTATGAAACATACTGAATATGGCTAGCTCGAACCATTCTCCCCCATTCAATCCAAGTACTGAAACATGGGATGCATATGTGGCCCATTTTGACTGCTTTCTAATTGCTAATGACTATACGAACTTGATGCCTAAGTGCAAACACGCTTATTTTCTTAGTTTCTGTGTGCCAGAAATGTTTGACACTGCTATGACTCTCATGGCTCCCCATTCCATCCACTCCGGGTCGTGGGAGGACTTCATGAAAAAACTCAAACATCATTATGCACCAGCGCCGTTCCGATTTGCCTGCTGCCAGCATTTTTACCATCGGGATCAGGCTCCGGGGGAAACAATTAATCAGTATGTTCCTGCATTACGTAGGGTGGCTCGTCATTGTGAGTTCGCTAACCTTGACGATTACCTCCTTGACCGACTTGTTGGTGGCATACAGGATCAGAGCCTTAAGCGACATCTTATAATGAATTACGATTTAACCTTCCAAACGGCTCTGGATGAGGCTTGTGCAGCTGAGTTAGCCAAGCTGTCCTTAGCGGAGTTGCCTCAAGGCCAAAGTGTTTCCTCATCTGGGGACGGAGCGACAATTGTTAACGAGACCTCGGAGTGGAACCTATCTGACTCAGATGACGACGCGGAGGTTTGCCACATTCAGGATAGTAGAACTAGAGCTACCATACCTGTAAATGCGAGGGGGTCGGCTCCTAAATTAGACTGTTTCAGTCTGGCAATGCCTTCGGTGTCCGCCGAAGGGCAAGAGATAGGGCCAGGGCCAAGCACATCCACACAGCCACAGATGGACAGTGATGAGGGTAATGAGTCTTGGCTGGACCCACGCCAGCGTCGCAGAGATAAGCGCGCGCAACAGAAGAAAGGGCGTGCCCGAGATTAGGCTGAGTCACTGGACCACACTCCACAGGATATAAAAGGGAGCGTGGTGGCCAGTCAAACCTTGTGACGAACAAAGCTGAAAGCTTCCACGCCATTCTGCATTGCCGGACTTTTGCTTTAAGACTGGATTATCTCTGGACTTGATTGTAATTATTGAGCTGCTTTCCTTTGATATATCAGAAGTGGGGAGAAGTTATCTCCCCTCTTTGTAAATAATAAACCCTTGGCAGGCAGCCACTAGGTTGTTGCCAAGTTCCGTTATCATAAGGAAAAGGATTTTGCCGGCTGGTTTGGTCTTTAACTCCTAAACGTCTGGTGGTGTGTGCGCATGGGGTTGGGTACAGAACACAGGGCCCATATTCCAGTAATAGGCAGTGGGACTTTTCGAGTCTTGTTTAAAAAATTTTCTGGCCAGCTCTCTTTGATAATTGTTGATGGGCCGCTGCCCAGTCTTTTGGGCCTTAATTGGTTTGACGCCCTGGGCCTCACCATCCAGGGAATTCATGCTGTGGGAACCTCTGAACTTGAAACATTCTGTCAGGAATTCCCTTCTGTGTTTGATGACAAGCTGGGTTTGTACATCGGAACCCCAGTGTCGTTCTGTTTGGACCCCCTTGTTCAGCCACATCGGCTTAAACCACGGTGAGTGCCTTTTGCCCTTCGTGCTAAGGTAGATGCTGAACTAGATAAGTTGATTGTACAAGGCATTCTGGAGCCTGTGGACCACGCGTGTTGGAAGACCCCCACTGTCATCGCTATGAAGGCTAATGGTTCCATCCGCATTTGTGCGGACTATCGGGCAACCATTAATCAGGCATTAACATCTCATACTTACCCTGTCCCTGTGGTCCAACACCTCCTGCATTCCCTTGGGGACGGGTCAATTTTTGCCAAGCTTGATTTAGCACAGGCTTACCAGCAGTTGCCTGTCGATGATTTGTCTGCAGATGCCCAAACTATTGTTACCCATAGAGGGGCGTTCTGTTGCCGCCGCCTCCAATTTGGCGTCAGTATAGCCCCAGGGATTTTCCAGAGTCTGATGGAGAGGCTGCTCCATGGTATCCCTGGGGTTATCCCTTATTTTGACGATGTGCTGGTGTCTGCTACCAGCACCTCCGCCTTGATGGACAGGCTCTGGTTGGTCCTCTCCACATTTCAGTGTGTTGGGCTTAAAGTCAAGAAATCAAAATGCCTTGTTGCTGTTCCCCAGATTGAGTTCTTGGGATTCTTAATTGTCAAGATGGGTATCCATCCAACGCCTGAGAAGACCAGGGCTATCCTCGACGCACCCCTCCCCAAAGGGAAAGCTGAACTTCAGGCTTTCCTGGGGTTGCTTAATTTTTATGCAATGTTCCTGCCGCATAAGGCGTCTGTCGCTGAACCCTTGCATCGGTTGTTGGATCGAGGGGACTCTATTGGAATTGGGACTCTAAAGCTGCTTCTGCGCTTCAAGCTGTCAATAAATTGTTAGTCTCAAACTCCGTCCTCACGGAGTATTGTGAGACCCTCCCCCTGGTCCTGGCATGTGATGTGTCTCCTTATGGGGTGGGGGCTGTCCTGAGTCACCGTTTCCCTAATGGCCGGGAAGCCCCCGTGGCTTTCTTTTCTCGGACCTTAGCTCCCGCCGAACGTAATTATGCTCAAATTGATAAGGAGGCATTGGCTTTAGTGGTGGGGGTTAAACATTTTCACACTTTTCTCTATGGTCGGCCTTTCTCCCTAATAACTCCCTTGCTCGGCCTCCTCGCTGGAGATCGTCAAAGCCCTCAAATTCTCTCCCCTCATTTCTCCAGATGGTTAGTTTTTCTGTCTGCTTATAACTACACTTTGACCTACATTCCAGGAAAGAATCTGGCCCACGCAGATGCCCTCAGCTGCTGTCCGGTTCCCTCACTCCTCTGTGACCCTGCACCTGCATCTTCTGTCCTGTTGATTGACAGCGCACTGTTCGCCTTGACTGCTGCTGATGTTGCTCGTGCCTCGGCTCGGGACCCGGAACTCTCCAAAGTCATGGACTGAGTACTACGGGGGTGGCCAACTGGCATTGTAGGGGCCGAGTGGAAGACATTTTCGGTTTGTAAATCAGAGTTGTCAACTCAGGGAGGGTACCTATTATGGGGACACCGAGTGGTGATTCCTCAGTCTCTGCGCAGGTCCATTCTTTCCTCTTTGCATGTGGGGCACCCTGGGGTGGTGCGCATGAAGGCTTAGGCTGCGCGTACCTGTGGTGGCCCGGCCTGGACCAAGACATTACGGACTGGGTGGCGTCTTGCCGTCCGTGCCAGGAATCGAGACCGCTGCCACCAAAGTGTCAAGCCAGGAGGTGGGAGGAACCCTCGGGCCCATGGTCCCACATGCATATTGATTTTGCGGGTCCGGTCCATGGCCAAATGTTCTTCGTCCTTGTAGATGCCTTCTCTAAGAGGGTTGAAATTTGGCTGATGCATTCCACCATGGCTGACACCATGATTAAAGTCCTCCGCTCTATTTTCTGTATGCATGGGTTGCCCGACCTACTGGTGTCAGACAATGGCCCCAATTGACCGCCAGTTCTTTCGAGATGTTCCTCGCGGGGTTGGAGATTCATCATTGTTTAATTTCCCCTTACCATCCAGCCGGAAACAGCCTTGCTAAACGAGCCGTAAGATCGGCTAAAGAGGCGTTGGGATGAATGGGCCCCGGTGGTTGGCACAACAGGGTGGCCGAATACCTGCTAATCCAACACACCACCCCTTGCCAGGTCACCAATCAGAGTCCTGCGGAATTACTTATGGGGTGCACGTTACGTACTGTTTTTGATAGGTTGCATCCCCATTATGCCCCAAGGCAGCCGCTAGATTCTGTAAGCACCACGAGGGGGTTCAGCCTAGGTGACAGTGTCTATGCTTGAAATTATGGGAGCCACCCATTGTGGATACCGAGGCATATAGTTGCGCTCACAGGTCCTTGTTCGTATAAGGTAGAGATAGAGCAAGGTAAGATCTGGCGCAGGCATCAGGATCAATTGCGGGCCAGGCGGGATGGTGCAAATTGGCAGAATGGGGCGGAAGGCGCAACTAGGGATGCAGGGATGTCTAAGCAGGTAGATTCCCCAGTAACACCCCATAAAAGCGCACCCCAGCCAAAACTCCGGAGCACGTCGCAAAGTGATGCAATGGCCACACCAGATCGGGACTCTGTAGACTTACCTGAAGGTGAAGAGGGCCAGCGGGGCCCAGACGATGAGTTGGAGTCTACCAGGGAGTCAGAGAGCAGTCCTGATGGCATTGCCGTCTATCCCCAGGGTGAGGGAGTGCTAACAGCGCAACCCCGGAGATCGGGGCGAATCCGGTGCCGACCAGCGTACCTTAACGACTACACTTGCGCAGTCCAGGTGGGAAGGGGTGTAGTGTACTGAGCCAGTTCCATGAGTCGGCCCCCTGTTGGTGTTGTTCGTAATGTTTTGTTATTCTATTGGTTAGCCGCCTGACAGCCCCTATGTAAGAGTTGTCAGGCTGAGTTCGCGCGTTCTTCTTTGCCTGAAGCAGATTACGTTCAGAGTCATTGTTGATTATTAAAGGTGTTACCTCAGGACTGTCCAGTCTTGGCCGTTATTATTCTACAGTGGATATTTATCAGATTACTTTACCCCCATTCTAAAGTGTTGTTCTGTATTTTTGTGGGGGCAGAATGAAATCTCTGTAACCTTAAAATCTCTTTCTTAAAGTCTAACATTTTAAATCAGGGATGTCAAACTCAAGGCCTGGGGACCGAATCTTAGTGCTTAGGGCTTAGATCTGGCTGTCAGGCTCACCTTGGAAACAGCAAAGGACCAGCCCATGGTGCTTCTGCCAAGGAAAAAGGAGCTCAGGAGTGCCATGTGCGGCCCTCCCAAGCTATGTTTTCACTGGCAGAGAGTTGCAGGAGGCCATCACAGCCGAAAACAGAGCTTGGGAGCCCGTTTTTGCTGACAGAGCACTTGAGCCACCACAGGCGCCCCCGTCACGAGTGACGTCGAGCTGGCCACACTGACCCCATCCATGCCCCCACGCCCTCCGAGGTCAAACACAATGCTGATGTGACCCTCAATGAAATCAAGTTTGACACCCCTGTTTTAGATTATCCTTATAAAACATGGCAACAAATGGCCGAATTCAGCAAGAGAGCTTTGCTCATCAGAACCCTGGTTTTATTTCCACTCCTCATTTATTGGGAAGGGGGCAGCCATTTTATTCATCAGTTTACCTGGAAATATCTTTTTCGGGTGTTGGAAGCCACAAATAGGGCATCATGATCATAAGGAATGGTTATCATCTCTTATTAAAGGGGAAGTTTTTTATTTTTAATAATTTGTGCAAATTCAGCTGTTGTGCTTCAAATGATACTTTAGTGAAAATTTATTATACTTGGTTGGTTATATGAGAGTTGTGATTCTGCACATAGTGAGGAAACAAAGAGAGTTTTTATATGAATTTTTTTCTCATATTAGGGTAGAATCACTATATTAAAATATATATTTATTTACTGTATATGCTGCCTTTATTATTTTTATCTTTTTTATAAATAATTCTAGATAGTGAATGTACTTAATACTCTTTTCCACTTCTACTTTCTCCACAACCACCACCCTATGAGGTGAATTGGGCTGAGACAGAGTTAGCGGTCCAAAGTCACCCAGCTGGCTTTCATGGATGAGGTGGGACATGAACTCATAATCTTCTGGTTTCTAGCCTATACTTTCTCCACTAGACCAAAATGGCTCTCTCTAGCCAAATAAGCATTGTTTGAAAACCTGAAAAAAGGTTTAGCTGTTCTAAGGAGTTAGGTCAATAAAGCTAATGCAGCTGCTTTAAGAAGATATAACAGAAACCGACAAAATAGGCCAATTTAATGTATAGTATTATTGAATAATCTCTGCATTAGTGAGGCCTGGTGTATTTTTGAATATATTTTGGAGCATGTATAGTACTAACCAATAAAAAAAATATTATTGTGAATCTTAAGATTTGAGACTTACCAGTCAACAGGTAGATATATACAGTAGCTAGGAAATATATTCAGTTCAGTTCATTGATTTATTATGTTTATTTTTTAGTTCACGTGTAATTTTGATGAGGGCTTCTTCAAGATATTGGGGCAGATCCAAATTAATTGTAATCTAACTAAATGTCATTATTGCTTACATGTTCTTTCTACAATAGTAGAAAAATACACTAGAGGGCAAGACATTGAAGAAGTTTAAATAGATTAACAATCATTTTTACAATTATGAGGCAAACCAAACATAAAAATAATGCCTTGTAAGTTATTCTTCATGAGAAAGTATAGCTATAGATATATATAGTAAAAGTTGTTTTTCATACTTGGCTATGTCCTTTTAGCAAGTTTGAAAATAATTCTACATATAATTTTGTTGAATAATCAAGGAGAGTTTGATAATGGTTCCAAACTCTATGTCTTAAATATGGATTGTGGTATCTCAGTATTAGGGGTGAAATCCAGCAGGTTCTGACAGGTTCTGGAGAACTGGTAGTAGAAATTTTGAGTGGTTTGGAAAACCGGCAAATACCACCTCTGGCTGGCCCCCGAGTGGAGTGGGAATGGAGATTTTGCAATATCCTTCCCCCAGGAGTGACGAGGGAATGGGGATTTTGCAGTATCCTTCCCTTGGAGTGGGGTGGGAATGGAGATTTTGCAATATCCTTCCCCTGTCACACCCACCAAGCCACACCACGCCCACCAAGCCACGCCCACAGAACTGGTAATAAAAAAATTGAATTTCACCACTGCTCAGTATGTACTGGTTTCTGCAACCTAGACAAACAAACAAATTGAACTAGGAATCTATATGAAGCTTTGACAAGTTGTGGCAAATGGAAATGTTCCTTGAAATGGAAACAACTGCTACGGTAATAACTTGTATTTTGACTTGAAATAAGGTGTGTGTGTGTGACATTCAAGTTAATTTATAACATGAATGTCCCACAAGTATTCAAAGCTAATTGTTGAGTACTTATATAATTTTTCCAAGCTGACTTCACTCAGTTATGTATGTAGTCAATTAAAATGAATTGAGCTTCGAAAACTGGATGCATGTGTGCAACTTTACAATTTATCCAACAATACTCCATAGTATATATGGTTGAAGAACTTCTTGGATCAAGTTAGGTAGCAAGACTCAGCAAGTGTCTAAAGGAAATTTTGAATAAAGCGCTCCATGAAGTTGCCTGTGAAAATACAAGTAGTCCTTAACTTCTGACTACAATGGAGCCCAAAATTTCTGTTGCTAAGCAAGACAGTTGTGAGTTTTGCTCCATTTTATTATCTTTCTTGCCACAGTTGTTAAGCGAATCACTTCAGTTAAGTTAGTAACATGGCTGTTAAGTGAATCTAGATTCTCCATTGACTTTGCTTGTCAGAAGGTCACAAAAGATGATCACATGAGCTCAGGATACTATAAACATCATGAATATAAGCCAGTTGCCAAGTGTTTGAATTTTGATCACATGGCCATGGAGATGCTGCAATGGTCTTAAATGTGAACAATGGTCATAAATCTTTTTTTAGTGCTGTTGTAATTTTGAATGGTCACTAAATGAATTGTTGTAGGTCAAGGACTACCTGTATCTTTAGCTGACAATTCTATAAATTTCCAGAACTCTGCAGCTTTTATATCAGATTGTTATAGACATGTCACTTGTTCAATTCAATTACTTCTGACTCTTCATGGCCTTATGGACAATCATTTCACCAGTTTGTCTATAAGTAACTGCTTTTTTAATTCTTCTAAGCTCATGCTTGTGTCATCAGAGATAACATCTAGCCACTTTGTCTTCTGTCTGACTCTTTTTCAATTGCCTTCAATTTTTTCAAGCATTAGGGTCTTCTTCAATGACTCTTGCCTTCACATTATATGTGTCCCAAATATATTAGTTACAGTTTCATTAATAGTATTTCCAGTAGGCCGTCTGCGTTTACTTCATCTAATAGTGAATTATTTGTTGTTCTTGTAGTCCAAGGTATTCACAGTACATGTAATCTTCTTCAGTGTCACAATTCAGTATATCCATTTTTCTTCCTTCAGCCTTTCTAATGGGCTAGCTTTCATACCCATACATTACAACTAGGACTAAAACATGACCTTGACAAAGGCATTTATGTTTGTAGATAGAATGATATCACTGAACTTAAATGTCATAGCCTTTCTCACAAGTAGCAGATATCTAGGTTTTTTTTCATGAATATATTTACCACTCATGAATTTTGTGAGAACCAGTAAATTCTATCATCTTTAGATCCATCTTTGACTAAACCGCTGCACTATTTTCATTATATTGCCTTAGGTTAGCTATCTTCAGAAAGATAGGTGGCATTTAGATAGCATTTAAGTAAGTGTGTAACCTAATTATACTAAACAATTCTGGTGATAAATGTGAAAAAATAATGACAATGGGTAATTTGCTTCCTTATTCTGACATTTTAAGATAAGGCTAGAAATGTGTGTTACTCCTGTCAAAGAGCTAAAAAAATGTTCTGGACCAAAGAGCCTGTGGTAAAATAGTAGGGCTACTTGAAATATATATAAACATTAGATGACATCACTGAAATTCAGAAGATCCTATTCTAAATTGCAATCTATTGATGATCTGGATTTTTGTAGCTCACATATGGCAATCACAATTTGTAGGGCTTATTAACTTTATGAATGTTAGTATTTAATGAACTTGGATTTCTGCTCCTATACTAGTTAATTATATCATGACTAGTATTCAATACCCTAACAGAACTAGATGGACATTAGTAGTTTTCAGCAGTTATTTGACAATATCTCACTCTCTCACACCCCCAATATATGAAAAGCATGAATGTTTCTATAGCAGTAACAGACACCTTCTGTGAGGTATGTATATAAACTGTACCCCTTGGATATAGCTTCAGATTTCAGTAGTGCTACATTCATGTGTAAAATCACGTCAGGAACATAATAATAATAATTGGCATAATAATAATGCCAATAATTCATAATCATACTTCACTGAACCTGCTCCCTAAATCAGCTGTCTTTATTTCTAACACATCAAAGAAGACCAAGTTGTCACAAAGTTAAAATGTTAATATCTGTCAAAAAGTACATAGTTTCTTAAAAGATGATTGAATCATGGAAGAAAGTCAGTGAGTGAATGACACAGATACAGAAGCTGCTGGTGGTGAAATGTTGGGAGTTAAGACAATTCGGGTGGCCTATCTTAACCTTCCTAAATTGTCCTGCTGCCCTCAGGTTCTAGAGAATTATGTTCAGTCTGCCACGTTGAAGTAAAAGTCAAGTGCTAGGGGTCAGTAATCTCTTAACAAATGAATATATTCTTCTCCTTCAAATCAGGTAGGATCAACCTAACATTAACTCATAATAATCCACTTAGTCAAGTATCTCATGTGAATTTCATATATTATTTACTTTTCCAAACTTTATTCTCCATTTGCAAAATGGAAATAGGGAATTCCAATTTGGAATTCTTATGGACTATATAATACTTGTTTGCTAAATTTACTCATGTTTAGCCATTATATAATTTGGGTTAATTCTGGCATAATATATGAATTTAGTAATTATGGCTCAGTCTACAAACTATATTTAAATTGTGGTTTCTGTAATCAGTTTTATAGCCCTTTACTCCTTTCAAAATAAAGTTTTCATTCATCGGTAATTATATGTAGAAATTTGATTGCTGTTAATAATGTTAAAGCATGAGGTATGGTTCTAATTTTGCTGATCATGCATTTATATTTAACTTATATCATCACATTTTTTCTTAATGTCCAGGATAAGTTTTATTAAGTTATAGAGAAGACAAACAATAGGGGTTTGACATACACATAGATGCAGATATAAATGCAATAGTTCTCTTTTCCAGATCACAAAAGCTGCTGGTTGCTTTAGATGAGGAGATAGTTAAAAATGCTACAAATGTTATCGTATAAAAGTAGTTGTGGCTATCACACTATCTCAATGGTCATGTGATTGTGATTTGGGCACTTTGCAACTGGCTCACAATTACATTGCAGCAACCCATGGTAATATGATCGCCATTTGCAACCTTCACTGCTGGCTTTTGACAACAAAGTAAATGGGGAAGATGGCAGAGGTTTGCAAATGATGGTAATGTCGTCATGGGATATTGCAATCTTTTGGGATTCACCTAGTAGCTGGAACTGTCATTGTAAGTCAATATGATCGTATGACATCACACCTTATGGCCACATTACTTACTGAGAGAGTTCCAAATCCAATTACAGTCTGCACATGGGTGATATTCTATTTGCATGAGTCTGAATGGAGAGCAGACATATAGCTTTCATTGCTGCAGTCATTGCACTTTATTTCTACCTCTGGTGGAACGGCTTGTGGTGGCACATCATCAAACCCAAGTATGATAATTGTTCAGCAAAGTTTTCATCTCTACCTAAACCCTTTGCACTTGTTTAGTGGATAAGTTTTCTTATATAGTAGACACAGCTTGCCAGTCCCCTCGTACCCATGGGCTTAGGCTCCAACTTATTTTTAGCCATGAATGACCTGCATCTTTTGCACTGACACAGTTGCTTTAGGTCTGTGAAAAGCTTTCTCATTCTCTAACTTGAAGAGACTGAACCTGATTTAACAAAGTCAGTTGATCATTTCTTCTTTTGGCAGGTCTCTTGATAAAATGGATAAAAATGCTAAAGAATAAGTGGTCTGCTGGTGGTATCTTTTGTAGTTTATGACTGCAGGCATCTATTCTTTTGTACAGCTATTTCTCAGTCAAAAGACATTGTGGGCTTAAGATTTCAAGGTTAGCAAAACCTATTAGTGTAAGTCCTCTCTGACCAGTAGCACCTCCATTCAAAATGCTATGCAGGCCCCACAGCATGGAGAGAAGTGTGCTATCTTAAGGGAGTTCCCCAGTCTCTGCATGAGTTATCTTTATTAAATTAATGTACTATATTGAGATTCCAGCCTGTCAGATTCAGTGCAATTTAGTCAAATCTGCCTTGATCGTTTCTGCTTGCCTTATCCTAGTCATTTTATCAGGAAGTTGAGATGGATTTCATGCAGCATATCAGCTTTTCCATCAAGTTGTGTACTCTTAGGTAAAATTTTGAACTTCTCAATTTGTAAAATCACAAGCTCTCCCACTGCTAGCTGCATGAAGAGATCAAGCATGCACATGGTGAGAGCCATGAAGTGCTGCATGTGCCTCAAGAAGTGTTAGGTGAGTTGTTTCCCAAAGGATGTTATTGCCAAATAATTTGACAAATCTACTGGGGTGGGCCAGGATCTTTGGTAGCCATTACTAGACTTGGGAAGTGCTGGAAGTTTCCACCCCCTTTCCCCTCCTCCCCAGAACTATCTCATCAAGAGCATCACTGTGATCCATGGATACAAAATCACAGAATAAGACATATCTCTGCTACTTCCACTTTACCTAGCAACTCAAGAACACCATACAGTATTCTAGTCTTACTGTGTTCTTGAGTGCATTAGCTTTTGCTACAATTTGGACAACCTTCTCTTCTCTTCTTTCAGTATGGTTGCTTGCCCTTTAGTGTGCTTTCATTAACTGAATGAAATAAAATCTAGATGCACAGCTTCCAACTCAAGGACCACTACTTATTTAGCAGACTCGAGATATTTTTAAGTGCCTGCTGTATCAGCTTTTGCATGGACAGCAACAGCAGCAAAAACAATGACTTGTATATGAGGATTTCCCAGGGTGGTGGGTGTATTTAGAAGATGCTTGAAAATATGATGTTGAGCCATGGGAGAACAGATAAAGATCTCTCTTCCTAATTCAGGCGACTGAACAGATGACTGAAATCCCTGTTGCTGCTATACTTTGATCATCTAAGATTTCTTTGTTGACTGTACAGTGCTTTTTACTCTTTCCCCTTTCCTAGTTACTCATCAGTCTTTGCTCAGCATGCTCACTTCTATGCCTTCTAAAGCATCTCTAGAATTCACGGTGGCATTGATGTCAAGCTCAGCCTTTTTAAGTTTAAGTTGGAGATGCAGTGATCTTTACTTCACCTGGTTCTTTCTTTCTATTAGTTTTTTTCCTTATTCGTTTCATATATTTTATGTAATGTATGCTCAACTGTTATAAATTATTATTTTTTAATTGCTGATTTGAAGTCTGGAAGTTTTTTTAAAAAATTATGCAGTACCTAAATATGTCAAACAAATTGTGAATGTCTTTGTGAGATTAACTTGTAAATGTAACCATAGATGGATATGATTACGTGGTTCTTCCTGTACCTTCTGTGCTTAGATAAAGATATCTAACAGATTGCCTTGAGTTAAAAAAAACAACACATTGACTAATTTTAGAACGTGGAAGCAAAGCAGAATGAGTGTAAAGATATTTAAAGAAATGACATTATTGATGAATACATGAAATAACTTGAAAATAGGAAATATACAGAAACTATGATGAATCAAAATATATCATTTTTAATTTTCAGCAGAAAGCGGAAGAAGATTTTTTAGTGAATATTACTACTGATCATTGTATGGATGGTCTCCACAACCTGTCTATAATAAAACAACCACAACAACAAAACTTTTGATCATTAATAGTTTAATGTTTTTCACTCCTCAGAAATCATTTTATATTGCTTTGGATTACTCAACTCAACATAGAATTTTTTACTAGAAAATAGTGGGTTTACTAGAAACTTAGGTAAAGCTTAAAAGCACGTACGATAAATTTCCTAAGTAAATCACATATATCCTGTTAGAGACAATATGAGAAAATAAATTATGATTAGATGGTCACAAATTAAATCTGCATAATAAGGCAACTATCCTTCCTCACTTATGTATTGGAGTGCTGAAAAAAAAGGCAGAGTTATCATTTGTTAATACAGTTTTGCAATACTGAACTCTTCAGCTTTTGTGGCTCAGTTCTTAAGGCAGGTACATTTTTTGTTTATTTGTTTGTGCCACTTGTTGAAATTAGTCCCTAATATATTTCTGTTTTGCTTCTGAAAGATTTAATAACCACTTCAGGTGTTCATCTTAAAGGCATCCTATTGACAGCTCATACACTACCTGGAATAGAGTTAAACTTGTTTAATAACTTGACATCGTTTTTAATCAACAATGTTGTGTATAATCATTATATTATGTAAGTTTTGTTCTGGTTTTCTATTAACAATCCAGTTGGTTTCCCCTTTTATTCCGTTTGATCCCCGTTCAACTGCCTTATTGGATCAGGAGGTCCGTACAAACGTTTCTTTTTTATACAATCTCTTATGAAATCCGAAACCGACTGAACGGCTGCTAGCCTGCCCAGTTTGTCTTCCTTATTTATTACGACCCGTTCCTATAAAATCATTTCACAATGTTACATTCCAAGGGGTTCCTTCCCTCTCTCTCCCTCTCGCTGCAATAAAGGTAATTGAATCCTAGTAGCTGTTATGTCATAATTTAGTATTAACACACTCCTTCTCTGTTCAGCAGAAATCAAGCATCGTCATAAAGCTCTCATTCGAGAAGTTAGGCGCATTTCTTTCCCTCGCCAAAAGGCACCGCGTGGCACGCGCCCCGAGCACACCGCCATCCGCCGCCCCTTTCAGTTCTTTTAAAATAAAATAAAATAAATAAAAAGGCGACTATGTGGGTTAAAACAAACCCATTTATCCCGAGCAATCAAAGCCAACAATCTCGTCGCCAATTTTGCTGCTTGATTGACGCGGGAAGCTTTCCCTCACCCCGAATAAACAAGAACCGGCGCGACGCAAAGGGGTGCTCCGAAGTGTCTTCCCGCCGTAGTACCCAAACGCGCTTTCTGATGGAATTGGGGACTGCGCCCTGCCAAGCAAATGGGGAATCATTCCGAGGAGACGAGAGGAGGGGAGGGGGGTGGGAGAAAAAGCGAGTCTTGTGGAAAAATTATCCCCACCTTCTTTCTCCGCCTCCTTTGGCTCTTACGCACTTACACCTCTTTCCCGCCGCAGTCACTAGAGAAAATAAACATTTTCCTGACGCCTTTCCAGAGTCTGGGCCAAACCATCCCGGGGGAGGGGCGTTTCTAGCGGGTTTTTTTCTTCTTCTTCTTCTTTTTTTTTTTTAGGTCCAGGGCGGGGATAAAGTTTGCAAAAAGCAACTCTCCTCCCTCTCCATATTCTCCTTTCACCCGGTCCGAAGGATTGGAGCGAATTGAGAGTTTTAGCGCACCATGTGGCGGGGGCTTGGAGAATAACCACGCGGGCCGCCGGCGCTCGCTCGTTCGCCCGCCCGCCTCTTTCCGGAGCCCTGGGCGAGCGGAGTGCCCTGCGTGTCTGCATATCTGTGTGAGGGGTGGAGGGGGGGTGGGTGGAGGGAGACCAGCGCAGGCGCAACGCCCGCCCGTCTGCTCGCCTGCCTGCAGCCGGGGCTCCTTCGCTCAGTGCAGTTGATGGCAGTGCCGGCGCGCGCCGGGAGCGCAACGCCCCGGGGACCGGAGCCCAAGATGTGCAAACAGAGCAGAGGCAGCGGCTGCAGCAGCAGCTCCGGAGCTCGGAAGAGGGACGGGGACCGGCAGTGTCGTCCATCGCTCGTGGCAAGTCTGCTCTCCTGACTTGCCTGCCGTCCTTTCCCTCCCCCTCCCTTCTCCCGGCGCTCCCCCAAAGAATGTCAGCCAAGTCTAAGGGGACCACATCCTCCTCCTCCGCCACCTCCTCGTCCGTGTCCTCTCCAGCCGAAGGGGTGCCGCCAGCTTCCAAAGCCAAGGTGAAGGAACAGATCAAGATAATCGTGGACGATTTGGAATTAGTCCTGGGGGACCTGAAGGACGTGGCCAAGGAGCTCAAGGAGGTGAGAGAACCGCCAGCTGGGTGGCGTGGCTAGGAAAAGAAGGCAAGCCACCCTCTGGTCTGGATCGCCCGGGATAAGCCCGGTCCTCCTGCCCCGCTTCCCGCAACCCGGACTGCCCCAATTCCTGGGGAACTGTGGCCGAAGCAGCGGCGGCGGCAGGAGTGGACCGGACTGCGCCAGACTTGTTACACTTTCGAGTCTTGCCTGGAGCCGCCAGAAATCAACTAGTGTCTCCCTCTTTGGCAGCAGGGGTGGGTGGGTGGGTGGGGGGACAAGCCCGCCCCGCCCTTGCCTTTGGCTTTGGCTTTTCACGGGGTTGGCGAGCTGAGGATGCTCGCTTGGCTTCCTCTCAAACTGGCTTTTGGTTGCGAGGCTCCGGAGAGGATGGGATCGAGACGCGGCGGCGCAGTCTTTTGGCTTTCTTGGGGATGACTAAGAGCAGAGAAAGGAGTACCTCCTCCGGGTTCGGGAGGGGGGTTTGAGACTGGCGGGGCGGGGGAGCGCTTAAATGCTTTCCCCATTGCTACTCACTGGTGAGTTGCGGGGGGCGGGCGGGCGAGCAACAGCAGCAGCAGCGAGAGTTGCTATTCCCCATCTCTTCATGTAAAGCCATGTGTGGGCATCTCTCTCTCTCTCTCTCTTTCTCTCTCTCTCTCTTTCTCCCTCTCTCCCTCTCTCTCCCTCCCTCCCTCTCCCGCTCCCTCTCTCTCCCCCCCTCTCCCTCTCTCACTCTCTCTCCCTCCCTCCCTCTCTCTCGCTCTCCCTCCCTCTCTCTCCCTCTCTCACTCTCTCTCGCTCTCCCTCCCTCTCTCTCCCTCTACCTCTCTCTCCCCCTCCCCCCCTCTCCTTCCCCACCCGATAACTTGGGTGTTAGGTTTAGTCACTGCAATTCTCTGGCTAGGAGACACTTCCTTTCCTGACAGCCGGCGACGCCGCCGCTAGAATGCCTTGGCTTCTTATCCGAGGGTGGTTACTTAATTTCACTTCTTTCTGTTTGTGGATGTTATTTTAAGAGGTCGGGGAGGTCGCAGCTTTGAGCGGGACAAATTTGTTAGATTTCCTGTCTTTAGCAGAGAAGGGATATTGCTAGAGGCAGGGTTAGGATAAAGCAGGTAATCTAAATCTGAGGGATTATGCTGAATTTAAGTGGGCCTGCTTGGATGCCAGATTCCATTCTTAGGACCGAAATTATGTTCTGTGGGCATGTTTCTTAGGTTTCTGTCAAAAACCGGCAAAGGCAATCTGCTTGCAAAGATTTGTAAATAAGAATAAAATTCCTCAATTCCCAGTCAAAGTCCATTTCACAACTACTTGCTTTAACAACATATCCATACTTTGTCCTCCAGCTTTCCTCATTTTTTTCAAACTTCAGGCTGTGGAGTGTTCTATATGATCTAGTAGAATTTGGCAGTGCACTCTTGAGTCATTTTTAAATGACTTTTTCCAGCTTTTGGACGTCTTCTGTTGCTGCGATGGTTAATAAATTGTGATAGATTATGGAGATTGCAGTGCAATAGAAGCAGGAAAAGTAGTAGATCTAGTTATGTAGCAACTGGCACTTTTTTTTTTTTTTACAAATTACTGTATATTCAAACATATGTAAGTCTATTTGGATATAGTTAAAAGATATCAGCAGATGCATTTTTATTTATCGAAACATGCTGACCTGATTAATGATAAAGACCTATCTTCCCTTTCACCTTGTTTAATATTATGTTCTTAATGTTTAAGATCCTGGAATTGTTACCTGAATTGGGTAGGACTAAATGACAAGAGGGAATTAGAATCAGTTGCAGACATAACTTAAGGTTTCATTAGGAAAGATCTATAATTTGTCTGAGGAATTAAGTCTCAATTAGCTCATAGTGTAGTCTGATACACAACTACTCAAATATAAAACTCTTGAATTAAATACTATACATCTTTGCCGAGGTAAGCAGATGGATGATATATAGCATCAAGGAAGGTGTTTTAAATAACTAAATATATAGAGATTCGCTCGCTGTAAATGTACAGTGGCAGTTGGAAATGTATAAATATCATTTCATACTTTGAAAATAAAATCAGAAATGAAAATGGAAAATCTGAATTGTAAAGTTGAATCACAGAATAAATGTTATATATCTGCTGGCCTTAGATGTCTTGGGAACCAATATAATATAACCTTTAGCCAGGCAAATGTCAACCCCTTTAGTTTAATTTGCAGAGAGAATTACAGTGGAGATGTTCTGTAGTAGCAAACATTACAGTTCAAATAATACAATTTATCTCTCCTTCTCAGAGCTTCTGTATTTCTTTCAGTTGTTTAGTTTTAATTGGTTATTTTGTTTTATTTTGCTGATGAAACTGGTCGACAAATGTTTGGATTTTGTGCTGGATATGAGTGCAGGCTTGGACGTATTCTTTGTAATACTTTATATTCTATTATACAAGTCATTTCCTCTGTTTTCTAATTTGTAAGTGATCTTGTCTCTAAGATATTTTAGATACAGCTTTTAATTTGAAGAACTTTGAATGGTACAGGAATAACTTTTATAAGTTAACCTTCCTTCACCCTGTTGGATATTTTTCCTTGGCAAAATGTTTGTTATCCTAACTGAGAAATCTCAATGCACATTTTAAATGTATGTGGTTGTTAGTTATATTCACGTAAGCAGTTTGTGTAACAATGTTGTCTTTTAATATATAAATTTAACCACTAATTCTGCCGGAGTGCATATACATTTTAGCATCTGGCAACCAACCCTTGTTTTCTATCACCTTAATGTGTTTTATGGTTCCTAAGGGTTTCTTTCTAGAAACTAAGCAGGATTTCTGTAAGTAGAAGTCACATGACATTTACTATGACTTGGATCTATTATTATTGGCTGCTTCACAGTTGCAATAAATATTGCCTTTAGTGCTTGCTGCCAGAAACTGTTTGCCTCTAACTATGATGGTTTTCATGGAAAGGAAGCTATAGTATAAAAACATATCAGAGAAATATAAAGCTTGAAATTATAATATTATGCATCTAAAACAATATGTAATCATGTAATGATTATTGCAGGAAAATGTAAGACCATGTTCATTATCATATAAATTCTTCCTTGTTTTAGACACACAAGATTTCTTTGAAATTGCAGAATGCCTAGTTTGTTCAATAACTTATGTTGAAAAGCTTGTTGAATACTAAGCAAGCAGTGAAAAAAACGTAGAGTTAATATTATCTTCTGTACTCATATGGTATATTTCATCTATATTTCATTGTTCTTTTGTGGAATCCAGTCATGCAAATGGTGTACCTGAATGGTTTCCCTTCCAATCATCAGAGACACTGCTTAGTTCAATAACTTATAATATATAATATGCCTTTACATCATGCCACTGAAAAAAGTGACTTATGACCATTTTTCAGAATTATAACTTTGCAGCATCCCCATGGTCACCTGATTTACATTCCGATGCTTGACAACTGACTCACATTTATGACAGTTGCAGTGTCCCTGAGTCATGTGATCCCCTTTTGCGACCTTCTTGGCAAGCAAAGTCAATTTGGGAAAAACCAAATTCACTTACTACTGGGTCACTAATTTAACAAGTACAATGGTTCACTTAACAAATGTGGCAAGAAAAGTCATAAAATGGGGCAAAACTCACTTAACAAATTTCTCATTTAGTAACATAAATTTTGGGCTCAATTCTGGTCATAAGTTGAGGACTATCTGTATAAGTGGTATATAAATCTAAGTGCTATTGCTATTCACTGTATCAGGGGAAATATGGCTGCTCCAAGGAAGGAGTACAGATTGGTTAACGTAATAGCTTGTTTAATAAAGCTGATAGAAAGTTACAATCATATAGAAGGGTAACTTTTGCTGAAAGTAAACAAAGGTAAATCCTATCTCTCAAAATCTTTTGAAAACGTCAACAATTTATGGAAGTGGTGACTCAATAGACCATTGCTTTACATAGCTTTCCAAAGGACTGTGATTTTTACTATGTATTTCTGAACAAATTTAGTAGTCATGGGATCAGAATTAGAAATCTGTAACTGGTAAAAGAACAGAAATGAAGAATAGGAATATAGGAATCTTCTTGGAGTAAGTAGATTAAATATAGTATTTCCCTAAGGAACTAGATTGGAATTGGTGTGACTTGAGTATGAATGGCCTGAACTGAGGATTTATGATTTGGGCATGGTTCTTAATGACATCAAATGATTAGTAGGGTGACTACAACAATGAAGGAAAACAGAGTTATAAATCTCGCTAAAGTAGGGAGTCAGCATTAATAAAGCACATGCATGTTTTTTTTTAAAAAAGTACATTATTAAAACAAAATTAAATTCTAACTTTGTATTTATGACTCTGTTGGTGATTGACTAGAAAAGAGCTCTCGGGTGGATGGTTTGATGGAAATATTAATCCAAAATGTAGAAGCTGGGAAAATTTTCTAATTGCAATGCTGTATATTCCTTTCAATAATGTAGCTTACTATCTCCCAGTACCAGGAAAACATAGGTGTGAGATCCTTTTTAATTCATGTTCTGATTGTAGATT
This sequence comes from Pantherophis guttatus, assembly GCF_059756535.1. Classification (NCBI taxonomy): domain Eukaryota; kingdom Metazoa; phylum Chordata; class Lepidosauria; order Squamata; family Colubridae; genus Pantherophis; species Pantherophis guttatus. Next base: position 53,782,077 of record NC_142064.1, read on the forward strand.
TCCAGTAGACATCTGGTTGAGAACAGAAAGATAGACTAAATAGGCATTTTATATTTTTAAATTTCTAATTTAAAAAGAACTTCTACCTGTAAATAATAATAATACATTCTTAATTATATATAGAGGCATAGCTCTAAGCTAATGAGCATAAGAATATATTTTGTACTGAGAATGGTGTTCATCTGGATAATTGCTATCCATTGTCCTTTCGCAGTGAAAACAATGGAGTCATGTTTGGTCCAATGCAACTAGAAACTTTTTAAAAAGAGGAGTATAGTTATCAACCTATCTTTTTAAGCGAGCAGCTTTAAGAGCAGCATTGTGTATCTTACACACATGTGTTTACTGTATATATATAAATGACAGCTTCTATTTCTTCTTTAGATGTAATTTCTATCAATGATGTATCATCTTTCTTAGCAGTCTTTAATATTTTCTTTTGAATAGTGGATTAGGTTCAGACTTAGGTATATTTCACACTGCAATCAATGTGGTTTTATTTAGTAACTTTTCACTTCAGTTTAATTAGTGTCAATACATCCACTTTAATTATGACTACAGCGTATTCAGTTATGTTGGGCCCTAAGTATTCTTATAGTTTCTTATTTTTGTCTTGCATTATAATGATGGAAATGTATGTAAATGGGAATATGATTTAATACAGCACCAGGCACTGAAGCTAAATACAGTGCATTTATACTAAATAAGTGCACTGTGCTTGATTTATTGCTTAAATTAGCTTTTCTTTCTTTTTAAAAAATGAAGGCAGCATACAGCAGGTATACAGCTAATCCTTGTGTTATAGCAGTAATGGTGCTTGTCCATTACCGTCTCCATTAATGACCACCACCAGCCATCCCTGGTCTCCCCAGTGCATTTGTTAAACCAATGCATGGGTTGTTATGTGTGCATGGGTGCCTCAGAGATGATCCTGTAGGGCTAATGCAGATTCATGCCTTGGGTCTCCCAAGACCTCCTCCCACCCCCTGATATACCCCATTCTCCACTGGCCACCCATTGGGGTCTCCACAAGCACTTGGGGCTCCTCCTCTGCCCTCACAATCACCCACTTACCTTGTGAACATCTGCAGAGCTCAGGAGATCGGAAAGGGAAGGAGATCAGGCTTCTCCTGCTGGGCCACATGGGAGAATTCCACAAGCAGCATCTTTTTCAATCCAGCCACTCATGCAGCACAGCAACGAAGTGGCTGAGCAGCATGATCAGGGAAAGTCCTGTGCTTTGCAAAGAAATGTTTAATTCACCAGCAAAGCAGCCTTTCCCCCTCCATGCAGGCACCCCTCTGTATTTTGAAATCTGAGATTGCTCTCCTGAGATGGGGAAGGGAAACAGGTTGTCCCCCTCTCTCCCTCTGAAATACTGTACTTTTGGACCCATGAGGGCCTGCTTCAGTAGGACAAAGCAGAAATAAATAGGTGAGTTCATTGCAGTGTCTCTGCAATCGGTCATAAGGGCAAATGACTGGGTGAGTTCTGCAGAATTCATAACTTCAAAACAGGGTTGTATGTTGGTTTTGAAAGTTCTGTTGTAACTTTGAACAGTCTTTAAATCAACCTGTCGTACCTCGAGGACTTTAGTGAACCAAGCAAAACTTTTGTTACAAATTGAATGTACTGTTGGGATGTCAGTGAATCTGTTTTATGTGAGGATGAAGCTGATAGGAATAGACTGTCTACAGCATCATTGCTGCAGAGTAAAAGAGTAAGAGAAAAAAAAATCTTATGTGAGGAGGCCCTAGGAAAAGAAAGAATGACATGGGTAATTTAGAAAGACCTGGGTGAATAATTCAAGAAATAACAAAGCAAAAAGACTGAGAGCCTAGGGACTAGATGGCTGAGGGAAGTGGCAGAATTGTGAAGTGAGTTAATAGTCATCCAAGAAATAAGAATGTGAAAAAATAGCTGGGAGAAAGGAAATTTTTAAAGATTGAAAGACAAGGAATTGAAGCAAGGAGAACCCAGTGAAAGGGCCTTGCTTTTCAAATATATTTGAGAACAAATTTGAGACTGAATTGATCTGAAAATGAGATCAAGATTGGCATTAGGCTTTATTTTCTTTTTCTTTATAATAATTGCTTTGTATTACTACTGTCTGGCATGGCAGAAGGGGAAAGTTTAGGGAGCTTTTTCCCTCTTCATACCTTTAATTTTTCTTCTGTTTTACCTTTGGACCCATGAGAGTTGGCTTCAGTAGGACAAAGCTCTTAATAATAATAATAATAATAATAATAATAATAATAATAATAATAATAATAATAATAATAATAATTTTATTTCTATACCGCCCTTCTCCCGAAGGACTCAGGGCGGTGTACAGCCAATTTAAAAACACAAGACACAACAATGATTAAAAATTAAAATAATTAAATAGATTTGGCCGGTTTAAAACCCCAAAAATTTAAAATACCCCAATTTAAAATCATTATGTTGATAGCCCGGCCTGGCGGAACAACAGGGTCTTCAGTGCGCAACGAAACACTCGGAGGTTGGAGATCTTACGTATTTCCGGGGGCAGTTCATTCCACAGGGCTGGGGCTCCCACAGAGAAGGTCCTCCCCCTGGGTGTCGCCAGCCGACATAACTTGGCCGATGGCACCCTGAGGAGACCCTCTCTGTGGGAGCGGACTGGCCGGTGGGAGGCTATTGGTGGCAGAAGTCGGTCTCGAAGGTACCTGGGTCCTATGCCATAGAGCGCTTTAAAGGTGGTAACCAGCACCTTGAATCGCACCCGGAAGACCACTGGGAGCCAGTGCAGCTCGTGCAGGAGGGGTGTCACACGGGCACAACGAGTTGCGCCCATAACCACCCGCGCGGCCGTATTCTGGACCAGTTGGAGCCTCCGAGTGCTCTTCAAGGGGAGCCCCATGTAGAGAGCATTACAATAGTAATGCAAGGCGTCCCGGTCCAGAAAGGGCTGCAACTGGCGGATCAGGCGAACCTGATAAAAGGCCCCCCTATACAATAACCACTTGTATCGAAGAAATGATAACTCCAGCTGGAAGGTCCTCAGGATAAATGTAGATAGCAGTCCCAAAAATGTTCTTCTAAAATAGGCTTTTTTAATGGCTGCAGTGACAGCATTTGGGATTATCTTTTGAGGGTCTTGAATCTGTGTCTAGAAGCTCAACTCTTAGCCATAGCTGCTTGGTCTTTTTCCTGGAAAAGTCAAGTTGTCATGGGGCACAACTGAAACACAGTGCAGGCCTTTGTTGTGCTTCTTTCTTTTATCTAAGATGGATGTCTCATGTGGGCCACAGTGAGAACTTTGGGATTCTCATATAGTAAGATCTGAGACATCTTAAGAGTACAGATTCACAACATTATAGATGTATGAATGTTACAAAAAATTAAAACCTAAATGTCTTTTTAAGAAATATATTCAGTAATTTAAATCTGGGGCTAATATCCTGAAGCTCCTACTCCTGCTTGCTGGCTCCCCATCTTGAGTCACATTGCACCACCAGCCCTATGAAGGCAGGAAGCCTTAGTGAAGGAGTACAACAAAATTATGAGAAACCCACTTCTTTCTGTGCACGCTGACCTTCCTTATCCATCAATTGGCAGGCTTAAATCCAGGATGCCCTCTCTGGCACTTGCTCAACAGCTGTCTAACAACTTTGACATCAACACACAGTGGAAAGCCCAAATGGGCTGCTGAACCCCCAGATACAGGCAGTCACATAATGACCCTACACAAAAGGTGCCAGGTTTTGACCTTCCTCACCAGCTCTGAACAGATCAACTCTGAACAGGATCAATACCCAACATGGTGTCTGCCAGGACTCATTGTTTAAGTGGGGTCTTGTCTCTATTCCTCAGTGTGACTGTTGGTGCTCCTTGACAAAATACCCATCACATTGTGTCTGAATGTCCATCCAGAGTTTACACTGGCCCAATGTCTGATTTTTTTCAACATAGACCACTCTGTCCTTGAATGGCTGGGTGGACTGGACATTAACATTTGAACCACTACAAGTCCATGTATTTGTCATACGTTAAATAAAATAAATAAATCCTGAAGCAGTGAGGCTTCATGTAGATTTAAATCCATTTTTTGAAGCCTAAAATTAGCAGTCACATCTCTTACTATTTAAAACTTGGAAATTAAAAAAAAATGTTGATGTAAAATAGAATATAAATATATATATATTTATAAAATAAAAATATTTATATAAAATAAATATTTAAAATAGGAAATCTTCCCCTTATTATTTTAGCAAGGAAGTGTTTCCACCTTCTCTGGAAGAAGCTGTGGTATTTCTTCTGTTCAAGAAGGCATCACTTGATCCAATTGTTTTGGGACAACTTTAGACCAATTTCTAACCATCTCTTTTGTGAGAACATAGTAGAGAAAGTGATGGCATTGCAACATCATAGAACCTAGACAATGTGGGATGCAACAGTCTGAACTCATGATATTATGGATAATGTTTGGAGACACCTGAACTGGGAGAAAGTCCAACCCATAGGACCCTCTCTTGACCTCAGTGGTTTTCACTACCATTGTTTATGGAACAGCTCTTGAGGGGCTGGACTTAGAAGCCCAATTCTTTGGTGGTTTTTCTCTTTCGTGGGGATTGATTCCAATTGGTATGGTTGGGGATGTAATATCTTCCAGAGATACCTACTCTTATTTGAGTTCCAGGGCTATCTATTCCCACTTCTCTTTAACATCAGCATAAAATCACAGGAAAACGCCATCAGCATGTGCTCAAGTGACAGATTATATATCTTGGCCACTGTACCAAAGAGATGATGCAATAGAAGTGCTGACCCTATTCTCGAGGGGAGGCTCAGATTGTCCAAGATAAGTATTTGTGAATCATATCATTCTGGGGCAGCATCATTTTTGGATCTAAAAATGTGCTCTCCTAGTCAACCTGGGGGACACTCCTGGATTCACAGGTTCTATTGAAGGAGCAAGTGATAGCTGTAACCATGAAAGCTTTTGCACAATTACATTTTGTGCATCATTTGTAGCCATTCATGAATCAGAAAAAAATCTTCATAGCCTGCACATGGTTCTGTCTTTGGAAATATTGGGAAGCTACAGCTGGTAGAAAACATTGTTGCTTGAGCAATTTATAGGTTTTCCTTGTTATGCCCATGTGACCTCACTGCTTCAAGAGTTGCATTGGCTGTCAGTTGTCTTCTGAGTTCAATTCAAGGTGTTGACTGTTAGCTTTAAGCCCTATCTGTTTCTGTAACTGGTTTTCTGAGGGAATGTCTTCTGATTGCTTTCAGATCAAACTCCCTCTAAGTTTGACTCTCTAAGAATGCCCTCTCAAAGGACCAAGAAATGAGATTTTTTAAATCACTGCACTGTATTTTGGAATTACCTTTATATGGTTAGATAGTCTATCTCTTCCACTCTGAATATCAATATAGAAGTTGATATGACTTTTTAATCACATCCAGGAGAAAAACATGCTTTCAACATGGGGATGCATTGACTGCCTTTTTTTTGGACACTATTTTTATTGTTGTTACTATTTTCAGTATCTTTATTATTTCTTAAGTATTTTTCCCCTGAGACATGGTTTTAAGATGCTTGGAGCCTTTGGAAATTGATGACCTATATACATTGTAAATATATACATTGTAAATATATAAACAAATAAATACATAATTTAGAAAAACAGGCCAATAGTGTGGCCTGACTTATATTATCACCTTTCATTTGCAGTCCTTGTTCCACTTTCAAATATTAAATATCAGTAATACCAGAAAAATATTGCTTTTATTTGATTATGGGCAATTCTGAGTCTTCTGGCTATTATAATAATTAGCTTCATGGAGAATGCCAGCTGAAAAATCAAAATGTAAATCCTTACAAGACATTCCTTTTAATAAAATTAAGCCTCCATTAGAATCCAAGGATGTATTTTCCAGATAGATAGATAGATAGATAGATAGATAGATAGATAGATAGATAGTCAATAAATGTACATACAGTACTTTTCCTCAACATAAGTTCATTAATTTTAAGTATTTATATAAATTGGAAACATAAAAATATCCCTAATAAATAATTCTGGATGACGTAAATTGATGCTATTCCTGATAAATCTTTAGTAAAATTTTTGCAAAGAACTTTGGAGAGGAAATGTTTACAAAAAAATTACCATTGCCTATGTGGGAGAATTTAATCATGAACTCATTTCCTGCACATTCAGTTAACAACTTTGTCACCTTATTTTAGATGGCTTGTCTCACTTTATTTCTGCTATCAGAAAATGGCTGTTAAACATATACTGGAAAAAATAATTGTGAGAATCAATTAAAAATGTGAAATCTTAATTACCTTAATTACCTCAACCTCATTAGCTATTGAAACTACACCAACCATTGGTGTACATCAAGGGTGTCAAACTTGCGGCCTGCAAGCTGGATGCGTCACGTGCTGGCCACTCCCATGCCCGGTTTAGCGAAGGGGGAAAAAGTCGTGATATGTCACGTGATCATGCAAGTTTGACACCCCTGGTGTAGATGATGGAAACCTGTGTATTATGACCAGTACAGCAAAATGAAATATGTTGCACTATGATGTATTGTACAATACAAATGGAAGTGGTCTGACATATCCTTCATTGAAAAAATATTCTCTTATTTTTATGGCCATCAACTACTGTGTTAAAACCTTAAATAACAGAGGTGAATTTTTATCACTGAACAAATATTTCCATAGAAATTGGGAGATGTTCTTGCTACTCAGGGGACACAAAGCTTTTGGGTCAGCAAAGCACTTCTCAAAGCTTTAGGTCAGATTCATCTTTTAGAAATATTGGCATGGCTGCCTTGAGGGCTTTCTCAGGTTGTTCCTCCATGGATGTTTGTGTATTCATGCATAGTCTGTACCCTCTCCTTTGCTAGCAGTTTCAATGGAAGCAGGCCACCTGGAAAAGCCATAGTTAATCTTCCATAGGGTGAGGCTGGCTCAATACTTCAAGAATAGCTGGTTTGCAAAGCTCAGCACTTGTAACTAATACCTGGGCAATCACTTTCTGCCCAGCTCCATCATAAATGGCACATCAACTGATGATGGTCAGTTCATAATCATCATCGTTGTTATTTTAAATATTCTTAAATATTTATTCTAAATATTTTTAATTTTAAAATAGAACCAACAAAACACACACACGTAGACACAAAAAGAAAATGCAAAAGAAAAATCCTTCAACAGTGAATTCTGATTGTTACTGGGAAGGTACAAAAATTGCTGAAGCTGTTTCCTGTTGGGATGACTGTCTTGGAAAAGTAATTCAGCCTGCATATTTTCAAATTCCAGTGTATTTTAGAAAATACCTTTCTACATTGTTAGGTATATAGAAAGTGTGTGTGTGTGTGTGCATGTGTACACACACATACTTTATATGTGTATGTGTGTGTGTGTATGCGTGCATGTGTGTAGACCCACAGATGTATACATATCTTTATTAATAAACAAAGATCAAATGAAAATTTGTGAAAGTCTGAAGAGAGCTTATCCTATTCAAGGCATCATGTTGAATAATCTGCGACCTCATATATCCTCTTCTATCATCTGTATAATTTATAGTGTCACCTAGGGTTTATCCGTGTGTAATCTGTAGGAGATTTAGATCTTTTCTGTTAGAAGAATTAGATATGAGAAGCCGTGTAAATTTAGGTTCAAAGGACTGCTTAACTCTGAACTGAAATGTTCAGTGAAATGTTTTGCTGGCTCAGCCTTTAGCAGCATCAGGGTTTGGCTTTGTTAGCTCAAACTTCGTAATATGCTATTTGAATTGTCAAGGTACTTGGCCAACTGCCTAAGTCAATATTTAGGATTAAATAGATTTAAGAGAGTTCTTCAAACATTTGTGACAGTGTAACAATCCTATGTACCATATATAAAATCCAGATTATTTTATCTAATACATGTAAATATTACTGACCGCAGCAAATTTTTGAATGATCCCAGTTATGAATTGAGGTGGATTTTCTTAATGATATTACATCTCAAATCCAATGAATTGTATCTCAGAAAATGGTTCTATAGGAGCTGCTGTTGGTATATGAGCTATTTTTCAGTGAGGCTGAATAGCTGATTCTGGGTTCTCGTATTATGTGAGAAAAATAAAAGGAATTTGATATAAGAGTAGTAGCACCAGCTTGAATGACGTTAGAGGGGAATAGAAGAATTAGTATCTAGTTCTACATAATGGTACTAATATTTTATATATTTAAATTATAATTAATATCTGCTGGATTTATATTGAACTTAACTGAATGCTATCTACTATACTAGGGATTATATGATTGTCTGCAACAATTCTTGGAGGTTACTATTGATCTCATGTTCAGTACATACCTTTTTATAATGTCATTCTAACAGCTAGGTACATGGAGCATTAAAATAGAAAGACTTGTTCCAATCCACAACAGTTCTATTTATATCAAAAATTTTATTGATACTACATATAGTAGCACACAAAAATACATAGGTGCAAGAAAGTCTGCATTGTAATTGAAAAACTGTGAGAATACTTACTTTTTAAAATTCCATGCTGAGTTTCTCAGAAAAATTAAGGCAGTATAGATGTTTTCCCCTCTTTTCATACTTGCAACAATTCTGTTGAAATCATTTGCTGTAGGTCACTCAGGGAACTTTACAGTTAAACAAATATTCAAATTAGTATTCTATTCATTAGACCATACTTAGTAGTAATAATAATAATAGTAATAATTCATCCATCCATATTGATGAGAAATACCAAATTTTGCAATAACATGCTTCTTACGATACTTATTAATAATATACAGCAGCTCCACACTTGCTGGTTTCCCAGTATGAAAAACAGCATCCACAGAATTCGTGCAACAGAATGTGCTTATGTGAATATACAGCACTTCAGGATTCTCTGTGTTGAATATTCAGTTATGCCAACGGCCCCTAGTGGCCGAGTTAAATACTGCCTGTGTTCTGATTGGTTGAAACGTGACAGCTCGGGGTATAAAAGGGAGCTGTCAAGCGCGGGAGTTGTTGTTGCCATGCCTGTCAGAAATATAGTTGAATAAATGTTGCAGTTGCCATTCCACATCGCCTCAGATTCATTTGTCTCGCTCAGAATTTATTAGTGGCGATGAGGATGGGATCGGCCGGCAGAAATCTGTGAAGAGCGAAAGTGAGGATTACGTGGTTGTGAAGCGCCTCGGCGGTAACGAAGTGTCAACTAGTAAGCACTCGAGTAAGGGGGTGGAGAATGGCGTCCTCACACAATTTTGCCCCATTCAACCCTGCGACGGAATCGTGGGAGGCATTTGTAGCCAGATTTGACTATTTCCTGATAGCTAATGATTACCGGGAGTTGTCAAGTGAACAGAAACAAGCCTACTTTTTAAGCTTCTGCGGCCCCGAAATGTTTGAGACTGCTATGACCCTCATGGCCCCCCAGTCTATTCATGCGGAGACATGGAAGAGTTTATGTTAAAGTTAAAAAAACACTATGCTCCAGCACCGTCTCGAATCGCTCGCCGCCAGCATTTTTATCATCGCGATCAGGCAGAGGAGGAGTCAATTAGCCAATACATCGCAGCACTATGAAAAGTGGCCAGGCACTGCCAATTTGTGAACTTAGACGATTATTTGCTGGACAGACTGTCAGTGGCATGAGGGACGAAAACCTAAAAAGACGCCTCATTGCCAAACCGGAGTTCTCTTTTCAGGAGGCCCTGGATAAAGCGTGTGCCGCTGAGCTAGCCACCCTTTCCCTGGTGGATTTGCCCCGGGGACAACAATCCAATAAGCTGTGTTCCATGCTGTGAAACGTCTGCTGACGTCTAATGCCATCCTTAGGCAGTTTTCGGCCCACCTCCCGCTGACACTGGCATGCGACACCTCCCCGTATGGGGTAGGGGCAGTTTTGAGCCATAAGTTCCCCTCTGGCCGGGAACTGCCCATTGCCTATTTTTCCAGGACCTTGGCTCCTGCTGAGAGTCATTACTCGCAGTTGGATAAGGAGGCCGTTGCTCTAGTGGCAGGGGTCAAATGCTTCCACCATTACCTGTACAGTCGCTCATTTGTATTGTATACAGATCATAAGCCCCTTTTGGGAATTCTGGTGGGCAACCGCCAAGCTCCACAGATTATGTCGCCCCGCATGACTTGCTATTCCGTATTCCTGGCTGCATACTCTTACCAATTGGTTCACCGCCCCGGCCGGGACATTGCTCACGCTGATGCTTTGAGCCGCTGCCCCATCCCTGCCCTACTCGCTGACCCAGTTCCTGTCTCATCGATTGCTGATTCGTCGCTATTGGTCACCACTCCAGACGTCGCCCGCCTCTCCGCCAAGGACAGAGTCCTATCCCAAGTGCTCAGCTGGATGGCCAGGGGATGGCCGCAAGGGCATTCTGGGCATTCGGCCCAGAATTTCAGCCCTACTCTACAAGGAGGCTCGAGCTGTCCACTCAAGCCGGATGCTTGTTGTGGGGCCACAGAGTGGTGATCCCGCCCCCTCTGAGACAATCCTTGTTACAGGAATTGCATCGGGGCCACCCGAGGGTGATGTGCATGAAGGCTTTGGGTCGGTGTTATATGTGGTGGCCACAGTTAGATAAAGGTGTCACAGAGTGGTTTTCGACCTGCTCTCAGTGCCAGGCGGCCCTACCTATGCCGGCCAAGGATCTGCCATGGGAGTGGGAGGATCCTGGGGCCCTGTGGTCTCAGTTGTATATTGATCTAGCTGGCCCTGTGCAGGGACAGTCCTTCCTGGTGGTAGCAGACAAATTTTTGAAGTGGGTGGAGATGGTACACATGCGTTCCACCACTTCGGAGGCCATTATTAAGGCACTAGGCCAGCTGTTTATCACCCACGGGTTGCCAGATATGATGGTGTCCAACAACAGCGCCCAATTTACATCTACCGAGTTCGAGGGGTTCCTGGCGCACTGGGGAATATGGCATTGTCTCATATCACCGTTCCACCCGGCTAGCAATGGTTTTGCTGAACATGCCATTAGATCCACTAAGGACGCACTAAAGAAGATGAGTCAGGGAAGTTGGCGTGAGCATCTAGAAGAATACTTAATGGCACTGCATACGATGCCCTGTCAATTAACTAATAAAAGTCCTGCCGAGCTCTTAATTGGCCGCAAACTATGCACCCTATTAGACCGAATACACCCATCTTACTGCCCGAGCAAACCTTTGGATTCACGCAGTTAGTACCAGCCATTCCAAGTGGGAGACCCAGTAGATGCCCGGAACTACGGGGGTCAGCTGTTATGGCTGGCTGGAATGGTCGTGGGAATAGTGGGGCCATGCTCCTACCAAATAGAGGTGGACCAGAGTCGGATTTGGAAGCGCCATGAGGACCAACTGCGGGCTAGGAGGGTGTTAGTTCCCCGGCAGGACAGTAGGGAGCACCTGAGTGCACGGCCGTATGGACCGGCCACTGGCAGATCCGCCACCCCGATCCCGTCCGACACACCCGCGGACGACTTACCTGTTGCAGGTGAGCAACTGGGGGGACTGGTCCCGGGAATTCCGGTTGCCTAGAAGACGCACCTAGCCAGAGGGACGACTCAAATCTGCCACCAGAACGAGAAGAGAGGGTGGCGCTCAGGCGATCAGGGCGGGTCCGTCGGAGACCAGCGTATTTGAGTGATTACGCATGCGCTTGACGGGCGCATGCGCAAGCTTGGTGAGAAGGAGTGTTGAATATTCGGTTACGCCAACAGCCCCTAGTGGCCGAGTTAAATACTGCCTGTGTTCTGATTGGTTGAAACGTGACAGCTCGGGGTATAAAAGGGAGCTGTCAAGCGCGGGAGTTGTTGTTGCCATGCCTGTCAGAAATATAGTTGAATAAATGTTGCAGTTGCTGTTCCACATTGCCTCAGATTCATGTCTCACTCAGAATTTATTACTCTGCACATCTGTTTCTCATAAGTAGTTGGCAGAACTGAATTACATACAAAGAAAATTACGTTGTTTTACAAAGTTTTCTCAAGCAGAGAACACTGATTTGCTTTTGTTTGTGTTCTGTGCCACCATAAAAATCCATACATACCCATCACAATATTCTTTCTGAGGGTAAATAATTATATAAAACAGAAAAAATAATAACTTTTGAGCAAAAAAAAAAAAATCAAAGATAGGAGATAAAAAAAAAGAAAAGAAAATTTAACTATGCCTGCTTTGTATTAAAATGATTTACCTCTCCATAGCTTTCTGTCTTGGAAAACTTTTCTTACTTTCACCATGTCCATACACTGATAACTATACACTGATTCCCCCCCTCTGTCCCTCTCCCTCTCCCCCTCTGTCCCTCTCCCTTCCTCCCTCCCCCCCTTCTCTCTCACACACACACACACACAAACGAAAGAGAGAGAGAGAGAGAGAGAGCGCAATCAAGTATGGAAAAGAGGAAAAAATGGAAATGAGTCTCACGTATATCAGGAAAGTGTAGGGTGGTAATCTAGGATTGTCTTCTTACAACTGACTTCGTTAAACTGGATTTCAAATATTTCAGAATAGAAATCTGTGTTTAGGAGAACATGAATAAATCAATATGTTTGCTGTTGAAATATTTTTTTATTTTATTGTAGACAGCTTTGGGAAGAGAAAGAAAGAGACAAGTCATATCATAATTCAGACATATTGCAGTTTTTTTAACAGTCATGTTTTCCATCTGAATTTTCTGATAAGGTCATGGCTAGCATGCATTTTCATTTGGTAATTCCAGAGAATTTTCTTGTATTCTCAAGAATACAAGACATGACAATGTTATTATGGATATAAAGTATCTGCTAGAACATATTTTTGCAATTTATTTGCATAACTTTTAATAAACAAATAAGTGAGTGTTAGTGTTTTATCAAAGGGAAACAGACCTGATAGGTGTTGCCAGAAACCAGCAGAAAACTTTCCAAATAGAGATTATCTGTACTGTATGATATGCAAGAAAAATAGTGGTTAGTCTGCATAATTGTTTTGGCTTCATTCAAATTTGCCTATACCAACAATTTATTTAGTTGATTGCCTGCCATTAAACTTGTAGTTTTTGTGCATCACTGAATTCATTTATGCTTCAAACCTGCCACCTTTTGATTGACTTACCGAATCATTTTTGCATATCTTAAAACTATTGACAATTCTTATTTAATAAACATGCAAAACATTTTTTAACATTGTGGAAAAGAGTAAAAATGGATTCTCTGTGCATAAGTAATTAGAGGATGTGGAGCTTATTCTCCTTCTTAGCTGCTTTAATTCCTGTTGCAACATTGATGTTTTCAAAGAGCAGTAAACATGAACATTGTTAGCTTAATTATACTGTCTAGGGCAGGGGTGTCAAACTCACATTGTCACGGTGGCGTCAAGTGATGTATCGGGACCTTTTTTCCCCTTTGCTAAACTGGGCATGGGCATGGCCAGCACGTGATGCATCCTGTCCGCGGGCCGGGAGTTTGACAGCCCTGGTCTAGGGCATGTCAAATTTTTCAGCTTTCAATTTCCAAACATTAGGGGTGCCCAAAAGTTGTGATATGCCTTAGGGATTGTAAAGATATTTTGGTTACTTTCATATAATTTAGATGTGCTTAGTAAGTAATTACATAAATATCATAACTTTTTAACATTTTGTTTGTTTCATTTAATGCACAGTCTTCACATGCAGAGGGCCTAATCACAGTCCATAGCAATTGGTCAAAGTAGAAGTGGCATTCTGTTTATACATGTGTTAGTAGGACAGGGGTCCCCAACCCCTGTGCTGCGGTCAAATACTGGGCTGCAGCCCATTCAGAACTGGGCCATGCAAGCAGCAGGCAATTTGTGCAACAGGCAGGCACTCTCACACGCAGCAAATACCCATCATTCGCACAAATTGAACTGTGCATGTACCTGCCACTCAAACAGGACCATTCCTCCTCTCCACCACCAGTCCACAAAGCCTGAAAGGTTAGGGACCACTGACTTAGGGTGCCCTGAACAATAAATAGTGAAACAGAATTTATAAGTACAAAAGAAATGATATTAAAAAGTACATTGTAGAATAGATTCAGGCAAAGATTCACATCTAACTAAGAGAAGTACTAGGAAGTGGCCTGAAATTAGCAAATAAAGGTGACAGAGCAAATCCCTAATTCTATATCTAGACCTTTTTTTTTAACCTAACCAGTTTAAAAGCCAGCAGAGATGTTAAAACAATTTAAAAACAAGTCAAGATCCCAATAGCAACTTTTGTATATACAAAAAAATGTTGCATATACAAAAAAAAAAAATTTGGATATACAAAATGAAGTTTGTCCTATTATATTTTGCAGAAAGCTTTTTTTTTCCAAACTGAATCAAACATAGTTTCTCTGATCTATCCCTGTCGTCTGTTATATGTCAATTTTTCCATTGCAACAGTTTTCTGAGGGGAGGATCCAAGATGGCAAGGATTACATCCATTTTCTGTGTGTTCCTAAAATTTATTATTATTTTACCTTTTACATAATGTATATGTTACTGTCAGTGTGTGAAATTCGGCATTTTATACAATGCCTAGAAAATCTATAGAATGCTGAAAATGAGACGTTAAAGTATGAAACACTTAATATTTCCTACATTTCCTAGGCATTCTATGCAATGCCAAAAGGCAAACTGGCAAAATATAAAACACTCCCTCTAAAATGGTATTCTATTGATCTTTCTAACTACGTATGACATAATCTATGTCCAACTTTATAGAACCACCATACATGCATGTAGGTGCCCTTTACTTTGCAACTCTTCCAGCATTTATATGAATCGTTTCTAATATTTCTACTTATTTATATAAAGCAGAATACTGCCTATGAATAGGTTTCATAGGCTTTTAAGGAATTTCCCCTGATTTTTGCTGATATTGATCATAACATAGGATTCTTCCAAAGTGTAGTCCATTTCTGACATCTTGTCAGAAATAATATGACTTGTATCTGATTCCTACACTACTTTGAGAGATATTGGTTCAACAAGTTTTAACAAAATATATTTTGGCTTTTAGAGGTTTAGAGGACTTGGAGTACCATAAGGTTTTCAAAGATTGTTAATGGTCACAGTACTGCTATCTTACACATTATTTTTGTACCAAAAGTTTCATTTTAATAAGTTGAAATCAATTATGATTGATACATAAAAGTTTCTGCTTTAAAATATATTCTGGAATTATTTTATCATTTATAATGATAATGACCTAAATTTTTCCTCTTTTTAAATGGAAATTTTAAATTTGGTTTTAATTTATTGGGGTTTTAAAATTGGTTCAGCCAAATTTATTTAATTAGTTTTATCTCTATTTTAAATTTTGTATCTATAGGTTTTATTTAATGGCTGTTCACTGCCCTGAGTCCTTCGGGAGTAGGGCGGTATACAAATTTAATAAAATGAAATGAAATGAAATATAAAATAGTCCTTTAACCTAAATAGATTTGGACCCGTCTGTCTACTAATAGGTAACTCTGCTAAATTGCTTAGGAAAGAGTCACAACCCATAATTAACATTAATAGGCAACGAGATGGAACTAATTTTTCCCCAGTATTTTCAAATCTTCAGAGAACGCTTAAGGTTTTAATATCTGTCACTTTCAAAAAGAATCAATTCTGTTGTTTGATTTGTCTGTTTCCATTTCTGCTCATTCATTACACTTCTGTGTGTATGTAGTGAAAGTTGAAATGATATGTAAATATTTAAATGTAAATATTTATTTAGGAAGTCCTATCCCCATTTGGGTGATTTAAAAAATAATAGGTTTTTTATCATTTTCAATCTACTTTTGTTGAATAATTTTTTTTATAAACATTTGCTGATAAGCATTCAAGGTCTTAGAATTCAAAGATATTCTAAGATATTTTGGAACTAATGTGACAACTTTGGAAATACTGATAATTTTTGGGCAGCTTATTTCCACAAAAAGATCATTTTCTAGATTTTTTAAAATTGTTTTCAATAAGAGATTATAATTTATTTATTTATTTTATGAAATATGTATGCTGCCCATCTCTTTCTGTCAAGCAATTCTGGAGCTAATTTAACATTATGTTAATAGAAATTAATATTATTAATTTTAATTAATATAATATAATTAATTAATTATATAAAATATAATTATTATAATATAATAAAATTAATAAAATTAATATTAAGAATAATAAAAGAATGTTGGAATACTAATTCCTAGGTATCTTACTGACTTTACATAGATTTTCATGTTGCATTGCTTCTTAATTTCTTTATGAATCTTAGAACCTATATCTGGTTAAAAACTTGCTAGTTTTTAATAGATGTTAATTTCTTGAATAAATAATTAACAATTCTTTTGTTGGGTAAAATAAAAGGAGTGCAGCATACATACAGTACAATTTGGAATTGTTCATTATTTTGGATACTTCTTGATAGAGGCTCTATAGCAGGCGTGGCAATTAATTTCCCCAAGGGGCCACCTGAGAACCTAGGATTGTCATGGAAGGCCGCCACCACTGCCCTGCCCACCATCACCATCACCACCCCTCCTCACCCCCTTTTTTTCTGCTACCACTGTCCCACTCTCTGACAATGTCCCACCCTGCCACTGCCTCTCCATTCCCTGATGCTGTCTCCTCACCTCCTGCCTCCACTACCCTATTTCCTACCTCTGCCATTTCCCCCATGGCCAATGGTGGCCTGCTCCTGTTAATGTGGCCCCCTGCTCTGTAGATAATATGTACAGGTGACAAAGTTGTAAAGGGTATCCCTGTCTTGTCCCTACATTGATATGGAATGTTTCTGATTAAAAAAATTTAATCCTTAGCGTAGCATTTACACTATTATAGTTTAAAAATAAATGCAAAAATTATGACCCAAATTATATTTACTTAACTTTTTTTCCCCTATCAAAGACTATTCTAAATGAATAAAGGGTTTGTATTATGCATTGGGAGTTAAAACTGACTTGTATTTTTTAGTGTATTTAATAAAATTTAACACTTTTCTAAAATATCTGATTAGTCTTATCCAGTCTAAGTTAATACAGTACATTCTTTTATTAATCATTGGGTCTCAATGATTAATTTAAATTTTAATTTAACAGTGAGATTGTTCTGTAATTAGATGCCTCTGTCGGATATCTGTTTGATTTTAGTATGGCCATAATTTTTTAATTCTGTCATATATCTACTCTGATACCTTTAGGATTAAAAAAAGACAATGGTTTCCCTGTCAGACAAGTACGAGTCTAGGACAGGCTGCTCAACTCCATTTCTTGGTCGAGGGAACCAGTGTTGCCTAAAGACAATTTTCGTGATCATGTGGCCAGCATGACCATACACCAAAGGCATGTGGAATGCTGTTAGCTTCCCAAGATAGTGGTACCTATTAATCTATTCACATTTAAATGCTTTCATACTGCTAGGTGGACAGGAGCTGGGGCAAGGAATGAAAGCTCACTCTATTGCACGGAGCTTGTGTCTCAAACCCGGGCTGTTGGCTGACCATCTGACAAGCTCATTCTTTAAGATTAGCAATATATAATTTACATAAATGAAGAGTTTATATTTGTCTTTAAATATTATATACAAAGAATCAGAGAATCAGGTCCTAGTGATTTTATTAATCTTCAAGTTGTTTATGACATTGAATATTTCTGATGGGTAGATATCTCTATTCAGTGACCTCCTCTGATCCAAGGAAATAGGATTTAGTGTTATATCCTTAAGATAGTATCCTTAAGATCCTTAAGTTATATTCTTAACAGAGCCAGTTTGGTCTAGGTAGTTAAGGCACCAGGCAAGAAATCTGGAGATTTTGAATCCTTAGACATGAAAGAAAGCTGGGTGATTTTGGGCCGGACACTCTTTCTCAACATAGCCCAACTCTCAGGTTTGTTGTGAGGAAAATAGGAAGGATTATTATGAATTATTAAAAAAATACATGTGGAATAATAATACATAAATAAAATGGTAATCTATTTCTTTTGTTTCCGAGTTATATGATGTCGAGCCCCATTATCACGCTCGACACCGCAACTCGGGGTGTGAGGACGGGACAGAGCCGCACCATCACTAAGATGGTGGTTTGTACTTGTTACGCCTGAGGTTCCTGAGATATGATCTATTCAGTGCCTGATTAATAGGATCTCATAATGTATTAATTTCTTTAATGTTGTAAATGATTTGCTCTTATTTAATAATAGAACACATTTTTACTTCTTCATAGTTTCTTTTCAGCACTGAAAAGAACCTAATCTGAACATTTATTGTCATATCCATAGTATCTTTGATTTGTGTGTAACATTGTCTAAATCCACTAGTTGTTTTATTTTTTTTTCATTTTGATAGCTTCAATTTCCCCTCCATATTTAGACTGTTGATGCTTCTGCTCTTCACATTTCTGATTGAGTATACATATATTGAAATGTCCAATTGAAGCAGGAGTCCTAATTGCAGCCTAAACTTACTTCATTGTCACTTTTCTGGAGAAAGCAAGCTTGCATTTGGTAATTCCATTTTTTAAAGTTTCCAAGTTACATCATATGATTTATACAGGGCTTGAACACATTATTACCATGTTTCTCCAAAAAGAAGGCTGGGTCTTATTTTCTTTTGACCCCTCCTCCCCCCAAAATGGCTAGGACTTCTTTTTGGAGGGTTCTAATTATTGACTCACCTCGCAGCGGTGGCACTGACAGCCCTGCCCAGCAGGAGCCCGCTGCTGACCCACTTCTTCTGCGGCCACTTGCTGCCACTCACACGCATTGCCCTGACCTACATGTTGCATCCAGAAACCTGACGGAAGGCATCTGCAACCGATAACAGAGCTCCAGATCCAGATCAGGATAATGCATGTGAGTGGTGGCAAGCGGCCACAGAAGAAATTATGCACGTTATGAAAACTTTTTGAATTTCTATAGGTAGCTAGATTTATATGACGTGACATATAAAAACTGCAGTTTTATAAACATTTTAGACATGCAGCAATATGAATACATAAAAATCATAAGGAGTCCTTTTATGCATAGTTTATGATATTCATACATATTTATTGAGAAGGAGAATTTTACTCAATCCATTTTTGTCTGATATGCATTAGCCTGCAAAAGCATGTAATCCTGACATAATGCTGAGTGGCAAAATTAAGTTTGCTGTAGTATGTTTTGCTTGCTGCACAATCATCATGTCTCGTGAAAGAATAATTCATTTATTGTATTTTTGTCAGTTTTTGAAATATTTGTGTCAGCTGCAGTCAATCCACCTGTGCATCTCCAAAGCCCATAAAAGAGTAGTACATTATACAATGTAATGTATACACACACACACACACACACACACACACACACAATTCATATAGATGATATACAAGTAGAAATCTTCAAGTTGGTGATAGTTGCATATTCTATTGAATGATGATAATGAACCACAGATGAATTTTGGAAAAATTGTTCAACTTTCTAAATGAATGCTATCTAGGGTGAAAAACTATTTTTCTAAGACACAGTACTTATGTAGGGATAAGACAGGAGAGTATTGAAAAAGTGATTGGGTTATTAAGAGATCTAAGAACAAATGAGAACTGTGACTGCTTCTTCAATATTGCTTCGAAATAGATCTGTTTGTTTCTGTACACAATTCAAGCAGATGTCTAGTCGTATATATGCATGATAAGTGACTGGATTTAAATCTAAAAGTGGGATTCATTTGACTGTTTAAAATGAAGGTTGAAAAAATGTGTAGAATTCACGGGGAAGAAAAGTTCTGAATAGCAATGCTTGGATAAAAAGGGGATGGAAGAAAAGGAAAAGAAGTGAGAGTTAAAATAGAACCTTTGCAGGAAGATACAATATGAGTCTTGCATGAAGAAATTGTAAGATAAATTAACCCTCGACCAACCAAAATCAAAAGTAGACGAAAGGAAATAAGAAGCTGCTTTTAATGCAGTGCAAAGAAATGTTGGAGAAATGTGTGGAGTTATGCTATGGAAAAAAATGAAAAAATATCATTGGCACAGGTAACCCTCAATTACTCATTAAGGGACTGTTACAAGGGAACCAAACGAGGGGACATACACCATTTCTCGTAGTGGTGGCTGTCACAGTGTTACCCCACACGTGCTCAGGATTCAGGCACTTGGCAAGTGGTTTGCAACTACAGTGGTTGCAGTGTTTGTGATTATGTTCCCTTTAAGACATTCACTGCTGGCTTCCAACAAGAAAAATCAATGGGGAATTTGGCAGGTTATTGCAAATGGTGATCACGTGATATTGCTACCATGCAGGATTCTGCCTATCAATGGCAAATAAACCTTTTACAACTTATATTGTAAATTTGGTGTCATCATGACCGCTTCACTTAGTGATGGCATTGCCACCTCCAATTACTGAAGTTAAGCAAGGACTACCTGTAGAATTCTTTATTGAAAGAGATTATGTATGTGAACAAAAATGCATACAGGTACCGTAATCATTATGTGCAGGGGGCCTTTTCCAGGGTAAAACTTAACTGCAAATAACAAGATTTTGTCTATGGGAATTTATTTATTTAAATGCATTAACCCACCTATTAGGTTTCCCTCTTCCTCCTTATAAGCTATGTATCTACATTTTCTCCTCTTTTGCTGCTTGATTGCAATGGCTCTTGGTAGTTTCATGTGGCGTCCTCATGGCAGCTGGCATTTTCAAGCCTTTTTTGTCTGCTTCCTACGGTTCACATCATTTGTCCACTCCATGGAGTTTTCTCATGAAGCTGCTGGAATGACCTGTTGATTCTGTCACAAAATAATGAGTGCTGCCTGAAGACTGTTTTGTGATTCACTACAACCACTATGAATGGTTTGCAGGCAACATTAGAATCCAGTGGTGTAATTCAGCGATGTGATGTCATTTTTTTATTTTGCTAAAACTATCGCATTAAGATTTTCATAATGCAGTGGTGTGATGACAGTTTTTGTTAAGGTTCATTACAAACTTTTTGTAGGATACAGACTATATTAGTTTCATTTATATTACGATCAATGGACTTAAGCAATAACTAATTTCTCCCATTAATTTTATTGCAATGTTGGTTTGGATTCAGTTCATTATGGTTTGTAATAGGTAACTCCCAAATAGATATGTTTCTGTGCTGTTTTTAGTGGGAAGAAATTGAAAAGTGATTCTCTTAGAATAAATAATATTAGTACCTTTGAACTGCATGTATTCTAATTTTATGTAGCCAAAGGTAGACAGGAAACAGGAGGATACATAATATAAATATATTTTTCTAAGTTAACTTGTAGTTTTAGGAAGACATTAATCATTTAGTGTAAAAATAAGATACAATACTTTTTCCCCATTTGTTAATACATTAATGACAATACAGGTAGTCCTCGACTTATAACAGTTCATTTAGTGACTGTTCAAAGTTACAACAACACTGAAAAAAATGACTTATGACTGTTTTTCACACTTACGACTGTTACAGCTTCTCCATGGCAACATGATGAAAATTCAGATGCTTGGCAACTGGTTCATATTTATGACGGTTGCAGTGTCCCAGGGTCACACAATCACCTTTTACGATTTTCTGACAAGCAAATTCAATGGGGAAGCCAGATTCATTTAATAATGGTACTACTAACTTAATAACTGCAATGATTCTCTTAACAAAAGTGCAAGAAACATCGTAAAATAGAGCAAAACTCATTTAACAAATGTTTCACTTAGCAACAAAATTTTGGGCTCAGTTGTGATCGTAAATTGAGGACTACCTGTATAGACTTTTGCAAATTTTCTAGTAATTTTCTGCTATATCAACATCTGCTTTTTCACATTCATCAACTCATAACTTGGGTTCTGCTGTTTTTTTCTTACAGACCTTACCAAGAGAAACCATTATCAGCCATTTCTATGATAAAACCTAGTCTGGTATAAAATGAATGAGGTTGAAGTCACCTCAATTATGGATGCTGATTGGATGACTTTGAGTGGGTGACTTTCTCTCTGGCTTGCCAACTTCATAGGTTGTTTTGAAGTAATCTGGAGGAGGAAGTGCTATTTCTACTATCCTGCGCTTTTGAAATTGGAATGTAAATCTAGTGAATAACAATATTTTGTTTTTATATATTCCCTATATCCCTATTTTTCTTTACTGATTTTTCTTCTTTATAGCTCTATTGAGGCATATTAGAAAAATTTAGCATAAATATGCATTTTTATTTGAAGGGTAAGCATTTACCATTAACTTTAAACTTTATGCTTAACAAATGAAAAATAACTAAGAAAGATGTGTGTTTCTTGACAAATTTGACAAAGTCTTCTGGTAAGAGCAGAATGGGACTAGGCATCCATCCCTACCCTTCTTGACCTCTGCAATCTTTGATACCATTAACCCTAACTTCTTTCTAGTCTGGCTGGGTAGGTTGGGAGTGGGCAGTAAGCTGGTTCTCTTCTTTCCTCTGAGGCCAGTTTCAGTTGGTGTTGACTGGGGCAAGAGGTCCCCCCTTTGGCCTCCACATTGTGGGTGTTATAGGACAATGGTGGAATTCAATTTTTTTTACTACAAGTTTGTGGGCGTGGCTTGGTGGGTGTGGCAGGGGAAGGATACTGCAAAATCCCCATTCCCACCCCACTCCTGGCGGAAGGATATTGCAAAATCTCCATTCCCCACTCTGGAGCCAGCCAAAGGTGGTATTTGCCGGTTCTCTGAACTACTCAAAATTTCCACTACCGGTTCTCCAGAACCTGTTAGAACCTGCTGAATAGCACCCCTGCTATAGGAGTTCCCTGCTTTATTTAACATCTATATGAATCTGTTGGCTGAGGTCATCCTTGATTATGGGGTGAGGTATCACTGATACCTACCTATATATCTTCTCCCCTGGGGAAGTACTACTGCCAATGTCCTGCTCGGTGTTTGAAAAATGTATGAATGGGGAATTACAGGTTTCATCTGAACCCTGGCAAGACTGAATGGCTTTGGATTTTAGGGCCACCTGGATCTGTGAATTTACTATCTTTGGCTCTAGATGGGATTGTACTTCCCGAGAGAGAACTGGTATGCAATTTGGAGGTCCTTCTGGACTTACAGCTCCTGCTCAAAGCACAGGGGGCAGTCATGGCTAGGAGGGTACAGCTTCCAGTTGTACACCAGTTATTCCAATTCCTGGATCATGGGTTCTATGCTGAGTCACTCATTCCCTGTGTGGATTAATGTAATGCATTCTATATAGAATGAAAATATTTAGAAGCTTCAGTTGGTACAAAATGCAGCGGTATGGACAGTTATATTTGGGCCTAGATGTGCATGTTACACCACTGATCTGTCAGCTCCTTTGTTACCAATTTGCTTCTGCATCTAATTCAAGGTGCTGATGGTAACATTTGAAGCCCTGTATGGCATGTGACTGGAGTATTTGAGTGACTGCTTTTCCCCGTCAGGTCCAGCAGAAGAGGCATATTATTGCAGATATATATATCCGCTAAAGGTGAGTATTTAGGCAGATGCATACTTAAGAGTGGTTGGATCTTTACACAGCTGCTGTCATAAAAAATAGTACTTTTGTTTATCATGGCATGACTTCAAAATTTCATATGACTTTACATGCAGTAAATGCTGCCTGCCACAGCCATGATCTTTTAATGTATGCTATAAGCTCTCAATATTTAGCAGCATACTTTGAGTCTGTTAATAAGATAAAATGTCAATGTGACTGCATGATGGAGACTACGGTAATTGCCAATTCTTGGCAATTGCTCTGGTACTAATTGCTTTTAATTGAACTTGGAGAAAAGGATTTCCTTTTCAGCATTTATGAATACCTGTTGCACATTTCTCTCAAGAGCTTGTTTAAATATGACTGTTAAATAATCTGCTGAAAGTAGTAAATATAAACCTCAAAAAGTAAGGGAAGAATTTAAAAATTCATATCTTTCCTTCCCCCTTGGATTATTTAAATTCT
The DNA here is from genome assembly GCF_059756535.1 of Pantherophis guttatus. Classification (NCBI taxonomy): domain Eukaryota; kingdom Metazoa; phylum Chordata; class Lepidosauria; order Squamata; family Colubridae; genus Pantherophis; species Pantherophis guttatus. The sequence goes on from NC_142064.1 coordinate 53,805,989, forward strand.
GAGCATGGTGGGGTTTTATTGTTAGGTTTTTTTTTTGTGTGTGTGTAATTGTGGTTGCAAATATTCTAAAATATTAGGAACTGAGGTCTGAGAAATATATGGAATGGCAAAAAACAAAACAAAATTTACAGCTGAAGCTCAATCTCCTAATCCTAAAAAGATATGAAAAATATCATATCATTATACCCTGTTTTCCCCAAAATAAGACATCCCCTGGTAATAAGCCCAATCGGGCTTTTGAGCACATGACAATAAGGCCAAGCGCTTATTTCAGGGTTCAAAAAAAATATAAGACAGGGTCTTATTTTTGGGAAAACATGGTATGATATTTATTTTTCTGGGTGCTATATATCAGAGGTGGGTTTCAGCAGGTTCTGACCAGTTCTGGAGAACCTGTAGTGGAAATTTTGAGTAGTTCGGAGAATTGGTAAATACCACCTCTGACTGGCCCTGCCCCCATTTATTTTGTAGAGGATTTTGTAGTAACCTTCCCCTGGAGTGGGGAGGGAATGGAGATTTTATAGTATCCTTCCCCTGCCACACCCACCAAGCCATGCCACGCCCACCAAGCCACACCCACAGAACCGGTAGTAAAAAAAATTGAAACTCACCACTGCTATATATGTTTTTTAGTTGTTCATTAGCTTTGTTTTCTTGTTAAAACCATTATAATGTTTGTTTAAGAATGATACGTGCAAAATACTGAAATTTAAGAAGAAAGAACAGACAAAAATGTTTTTTTTCCAGTGTTAAAGGTTATGGAAGTAATACTTTCTCTTCCTCCCTTCAAACTACAATCTCAGGCTATGAACTGGACCCAGTAGATTCTGCCTCATTCATGCACAAGGCTGAATGATGTTCTTTGAACAGCTTGGATGAAAAAGGCCAGTATCATAAAAACTGAAATCCAATTCTTGCTCTGTCTGAGATGAGCCTTTCCATCCCCCCTCCTTTTTTTTTAATCCTTGTGGGTTTAAAAACAGTTTGTTAAATGAATTGGGTCACCGAGATATGAACTTCTATAGCTTCTGCATTTTTATGATGCTTTCTATACCACCATAATAGTAAAACTCCAATAGGGTTTTATTAAATGAATGAATTTAATTAAGGAAATAGGTTGTATTTTTAAAATGCATGTGCATCTCTACCTTATTTTTTACAATAAATTACTATTTTTACAGTTTTATTTGTCTTATGTAGTAAAGATTCATTTCAAACCTTCAATTTGTTTGCCATTAGAGTTGCCTTGTAAATTTAAGGATTTGCATTGTAAAATGTGACAGCCTAAAGCCAAAAATCTGTCCTACACGTCTATTCCAGCCCTTTTGGTCATCGCTCTTGTATTTTCCCAGACAGCAGCTTATTATATCTTCTTTCCTTTGCCCCAAGTGATTAAATGTCCCATGAGTTTGTGAATTTGGAGTTACAGTATCTATCATTATTCCCAATGCTTCTGTCTTAATTGCCTTTAGAGATTGATCTGCAGTTAGTATCTCTGAATGAACATTAGATGTTTTTAATTCAAGATAAGTGAAACGAATAAAGCAATCTCTTTCTGGCAAACTGCAACCTGGTAAGGAGGGGAAAAAAAACCCTTTGCACAAAATTGGCACCTCAAGCTTGTTTTGCAGAATAAGCAAATATTTCAATGGAATATGTATGAAATTTAACAGTGAGGTCTGGGATCCCAAATGTATATGACATTTTTAGAAGTTTTTAGGGTGTTTAAATATCTGCTCAGAGTAACTTAAAAACAAGATGGGCAGAAAATAAATTTAATAAGTAAATATGAATAAATTCAATAAATATATAGTTAAATCCAAACGTTTAATAATGCATTTGACATGTAGCAAGCAACACCTTAGAAAAGACATTTTCAAGAAATACTAATATTGTCTCTTGAGGAATGTCCCAGGTGACAAGCAAGGTTGGATCTTTCCTTCCTGGCTAATATCTTAATCTCCTTTACTGTAGTTTGTCAGATGGCAGTGCTGTACTATGTCCTTCAATAACTCAGAAAATGTCATTATTTTCTAGAAATCCCAGTTCTTCATTCTAACTTTACTTGACTAAAGGAGGGGGGAACCATGAAGTTACAGGAAAGGGTTGCTAAAATCTGAACAAATTCTGTTGAAGAACAACTCTTCCTGCTGTTGTGGGAGGACAGTTGAGACACCAACAGCACATCGATGAACAATTGGCTGTGTTACATCTTTTGTGAAGTCCCCTGTCTGAGCTTTGGGCCTCCATCGCTGCATTTTGGAGATGTATACGACTGCAGATCTTCTTGCGCTGCGAGATTCCCCCTTCTCGCAGATGTGGCCCTCCTCACTATCGAGGGCCCACCTCAAGGAAGGGTTTTGGGACCCAGAGAGGTGGCATGTGAAAACGAGGGGATTGAGGGGTTTTTTAACAAAATTTTTAGTCAAATTTTTAAGGGGTCCTAGGGAGGGGGAGGGTCAGATTGGAATTCGGGCTGTGGGTATGGGGGATAACCCACAAGGGGGAGGGTCGGGTCTGGCAGTGAAGCGTGGTGTGGGGGATGGAGGGCCCGGGATCGAGGGGGGGGTTAGAGCTTGTCCGGATAGTTTTTTGAACATCAGTACTGTAGGTGGGAGGGGTAGATATGGCGGGAGCAGGGGGCCATATCGTGTTAGGGGAGTGCGCACTCGCTGTCTACGAGCGGTGGCGTGCTCCGGCCCCCAAGGCTCTACTCGCTCCTCAGGTTGCATAGACCCTCAGGACCCAGGCCTTCGGCTGATGCTGTGCAATGCCAGGTCCGTAGTAAATAAAGCCCCCCTCATCTGTGATCTTGTTCAGGAGGGGGGTGCGGACCTGGCAGGTATTACGGAGACCTGGTTGGGCCAGGAGGGGGGGGTTCCCCTCGTTGAAATGTGCCCGCCAGGTTTCCAAGCATTCCATCAGCCGAGGTCACAGGGGAGGGGCGGGGGGGTAGCGGTTATCATTAAAGAAGGTCTGAGACCGAGGGAGGCCACTGTTCCTCAGACGGCCGGCTGTGAATCCCTTTTTGTGAAATGGGGTCATGGGGTTCAGATGGGTTTGCTGATCACGTACCTGGCTCCCTGCCACGTGGCAACAGCCCTGCCCGAGCTACTCAACGTCATCGCCGCGGTGGCGGTTGATACCCCTAAGCTTATGGTTATGGGGGATTTCAACCTGCCGTCCGTGGGTGAGACGTCAGAGATGGCTCGGGAGTTCATGGCTTCCATGACAGCTATGGACCTGACCCAGTTAATTCATGGCCCTACCCACACAGGGGGAAACACGCTGGATCTGGTTTTTGTCTCTGGACAGTGGTTGAGGGATCTTGATATAGGGGATATAGTTACTGAACCCTTGTCATGGTCAGATCACTCTCTCCTTCGTCTCGACTTTCAAACCGCTGCACCCCGCCGCAGGGAGGCGGAGCCGGTCAGATGGTTCCGCCCCAGGCGCCTGATGGAACCTGACAGATTCCAGACGGAGCTTGGGCCATTTCCTGAGGTTCTGGCACACGCCTCGACTGGAGACCTGGTGGCCGCCTGGGATAGGGCGGCTGCTGGTGCTCTGGATCGGGTCGTGCCTTTGCGGCCTCTGACCCGGCGCCGATCTCAATTGGCTCCTTGGTTTACCGAGGAGCTGAGGGAGTTGAAGCGCCGGAAAAGACACCTAGAGAGTAGTTGGAGGGCCAGTCTTCTTGAATCTGACCGGACACTAGTAAGATCCCACATTAGGAATTACTTAGTGGCGATAAAAGCAGCGAAATGTAGTTATTTTGCTGCTCTTATTGCGTCATCAGATAATCGCCCGGCCGCCCTCTTTAGGGTGACCCGCTCCCTGCTCCACCAGGAAGCGCGGGAGGACCCCTTGGAGGGTAGAGCCGAGGATTTTGTTCAGTATCTGTATGACAAAATCACTCAGATTCGGGAAGATTTGGACTCCGACTGGGTAGTCTCAGGGGGAGAGACAGGGGCAGGTCTTGAGAATGTTATCTGGGATGAGTTTGATCCTGTGACCCCTGAGGACGTGGACAGGATTCTGGGTAGACTGAACGCGACCACTTGTTTATTGGACCCGTGTCCTTCCTGGTTAGTACTGGCTTCCCGGGAAGTGACACGAGGCTGGCTCCAGGGGATTATAAACGCTTCGCTGAGTGAGGGTGACTTTCCCGCCGCCTTGAAAGAGGCGGTGGTGAGGCCTCTCCTCAAGAAGCCTTCCCTGGACCCGGCAATGTTGGTAAATTATCGTCCGGTCTCCAATCTTCGCTTTGTTGCGAAGGTTGTTGAGAGTGTGGTCGCGCAACAGCTCCCCCAGCACCTGGATGAAACGACGTATCTGGATCCGTTCCAGTCGGGCTTCAGGCCCGCGTACAGCACGGAAACGGCATTGGTCGCGTTGGTTGATGATCTCTGGAGGGCTCGGGACAGGGGGTGCTCCTCTGTCCTGGTCCTGTTAGATCTCTCAGCGGCTTTTGATACCATCGACCATGGTATCATGCTGCACCGGTTGGAAGAGTTGGGGGTGGGAGGCACTGTGTTGCGGTGGTTCTCCTTTCTCTCTGACCGGTCGCAGTCTGTGTTGACAGGGGGACAGAGGTCGACCCCGAGGCCCCTCATATGTGGGGTGCCGCAAGGGTCGGTCCTCTCGCCTCTCCTGTTCAACATTTATGTGAAGCCGCTGGGCGAGATCATCCGTGGTTTCGGGGTGGAGTACCATCAGTACGCTGACGACACCCAGCTGTACATCTCCACCCCGGATCACCCCAACGATGCCCTTGAAGTGATGTCCCGGTGCCTGGAGGCCGTACGGATCTGGATGGGGAGGAACAGGCTCAGGCTCAACCCATCCAAGACTGAGTGGCTGTGGTTTCCGACATCCCGATATAGTCAGTTGACGCCATCACTGACTATTGGGGGCGAATCATTGGCCCCCACGGAGAGGGCTCGCAACTTGGGCGTCCTCCTGGACTCACGGCTGTCTTTAGAAGAGCACTTGACGGCCGTGACCGGGAGGATTTTTCATCAGGTTCGCCTGATTCGCCAGTTGCGTCCCTTTCTGGATCGGGACTCTTTACGCACGGTCACTCATGCCCTTGTCACCTCCCGCCTGGACTATTGCAACGCTCTCTACATGGGGCTCCCCTTGAGGAGCACCCGGAGGCTCCAACTGGCGCAGAGTGCGGCCGCGCGGGTGGTAATGGGAGCGACATGGCGTTCCCATGTAACACCTCTCCTGCGCGAGCTGCACTGGCTCCCGGTGGTCTTCCGGGTGCGCTTCAAGGTTTTGGTTACCACCTTTAAAGCGCTCCATGGCTTAGGACCCGGGTACTTGCGGGACCGCCTACTACCACCAATAGCCTCCCACCGGCCGGTACGCTCCCATAGAGAGGGGCTCCTCCGGGTGCCGTCAGCCAAACAATGCCGACTGGCGGCCCCCAGGGGGAGAGCCTTCTCTGTGGGGGCACCTACTATCTGGAACGAGCTCCCCCCAGAGATACGGAGGATCCCGGATCTGCGCACCTTCCGCCGCGCCTTAAAGACCTTACTATTTCACCAGGCCGGCCTGGCCTAATTTTCCCCCTCTTTTATAAAAGATTTTTAAAATTTTAAATATTTTTTAGTATTTATATATTCAATTTTAAATTGGTTTTAAAAGTTTGGGGTTTTAAATTTGTCGGGGCCAAAATTATTTAATTTGATTTTATTCTATTTTTTAAATTTTGTATTGTATGTGTTTTTATTGTTTGGCTGTGCACCGCCCTGAGTCCTTCGGGAGTAGGGCGGTATAGAAATCTAATAAATAAATAAATAAATAAATAAATAAATAAATAAATAAATAAAAGATACTTTTTGAATAAAAAGATTCAAGAATAAGTTTTATACCCAATAAGACATCTGACCTCCAAGAACAGAATCCTTCAGATAAACTGCTAAGGGTACTACCTATTGATCAGGCTGGTATTTTGAGGATAGTATGATTGATTAGCTGCTGAGGACACTGACTGCTCCATATCTGCTTTCAGTGAGAATGGATAGGATTCTGTACTATATTTATGGCCATGCTTCTGAAAGGAGTCAAGTTGGTCAGCTATCAACCATAGTAGATATGAACCAAGATTACCTAAATGTAGTATATTATTCTAGGTTAGTAGCATTGCATTTTGGATATACCAACATATAAGCTGGTATGAATAAGAGCAATATGTGTGTTAATTGTCATCACAAGTATCAGAAGCCTGTATTCTTATTGAGCTGAGTGGAGTATGGTTGTGGAGTTTGAATTGAGGACAATTGTTTTGATCAGTACCATACATTGTTTTAAGGCTGAATTTTGATTTCTCAAAAGTTGTATCTGGTTGGGTGAGTAAAGATGGTTAACAATAGATAACTCTTGTAGTGCTAGGGAAAGCATTTATTATACAGTGCTCTGGCCAACACCCAACTCAACTATGAGAACAGCAATGTGCTTACTTCTACAGCTTGAATTTATAAGTTTGCTGCTAATTTAGCATTGCTCAAACAGTGATCTCTGAAACTAAAACAAGACAAGTATATTGACAATTTTATAATGAAAAATGTTTGGAAAAATCTGTGAAGAAGTTGATTCTATTTAAATTGATTTTATGAGAAGTTACAATACAATTAGTGCATTTATTTATGTCACTTGTAACAAGTAACTTGAAAGAACAAGGAATACTTCACTGCTGTGGTCATTATAGATTTCCCTAATGACTGAACAGAATAGATGGGTTATTAAAATGTCATATCTGTTATATTGCTTTGTGAAAATATTATGTCCTTTTTAGTAGGAAAAGGAAATAAAATAAGCAGCTGACCACATTTCCATGCATTATATGCATTTTATTTAATTTCTAAGAGAAAGTTTTGATAGCCAGATTCCAATTGTGGAAACCTGAAATAAAGCAAGGGTAAGAAAGCTACAGTCCTACAATCCATCAGCATCAGGAAGCTCAGCTAATTATAGGATGATCAATTCTTCCTCTAAAACTTTTAATGCAAAACACTGAATCTTGCCAAAAAGAAGCCTTTCAATTAAAATCTCAGGTACGGAGCCTGTTGGTTTATAGGAGAAATTCTTGGACCATAAGCTGAGTAGATCAGGAAATAGAAGGCATCCATCACAAAAGCAGAGTTGAGACATTGTGGCACAAGCTCCACCCCTTCATAGGCATATCTAGTGTTGCAGAAGTATGACACCACTTTCTTGATTTGCTATGTCCTTAATTAAATTCAAAAGTTAAACTTTTTTATTGGAACTAATGGATAGACAGAAAAGAGTTGTAAGAGAACTGCTGCAAGACTATTATAGGCAATACTACCCCCAAAAGACTCTGAACTACCCCCAACAGAGGAATGTCTGATGAAGATGACAGCAGTAGCAGAGATGGCAAAATTGACTTGTTTGATTAGAAAAAGGACAATTACTACATTTATTAGTGATTGGAAACCCCTTATAGACTTTTTGCTGGAAAAAAAATAGAATGAACTTGTGATGTATGAGATTGATGATTAGAAACAGTATAGAAAGAAGGGAATTACTGTATCTTCCGCTTCTTTCTTCCTCTTCTCTATTTTTTCTTTGCACATTTTCACTTATTTATTACTTTTTTATTTACTTGCTTTCTTCTTTCAACATTTGTGTTTTCATTTAATTTTTCCCAATAAAACCTTTAATATAAGATGAAACCTTTTTGATAAACTTTCTTAAATTTTATTGAAAAAATATAGTTTAATAATATATTCAAACTTCTACCAGTATTAGCAATTCATCAGACTAGGATGGTTAAAACTTTGATGTTCTTCATTTTACACCTGCCAGAAAATTTCTCTTATATTCTGTTTGATCAAATTCTCTTTTAAAGGGTAATAATTAAACTGTCCTTCCTCACACTTGCCTTGCTTTGAAAATCAGAAGATTAGCCTGATAGAATAAATGCTACAGAACAGGGCTGTTAAACTCATGGCCCGTGGGCAGGATGCATCACACGCTGATCTCTCCCACGCCCAGTTTAGTGAAGGGGAAGAAAGTCCCAATATGTCACATGACGACACTGTGATGATGTGAGTTTGACACCACTGCTATAGAATGTCTGAGTCTGTGTGTCTGTAAGTTTCTGTGTGTGTGAAGGGGAGAAAGAAAGAGAGAGTAATAGAAGGTGACGGTCAGTCTAAAATTGTAATAGATATACGTTCTATTGATAGCCAGGTGAGACAGAAATCTAACACAAAGGTGACAGATTTCTGTTATGACTGAGTGACAGAATTTAAAACAGTAAAAATAGAAAGCTGGCAGAGAATTTGAAGTATGCTGGAGTAGGTTAAGTGCATCAATTTTGTTTTGGATGAGAGGAAAAATGCTTATGTGACTTTTATCATATTTTGGAATGTCAGCTTGTATTCATTCTGATATACAAACCATTATAGAACAAAACATAAAATAACAAAAAGGAAGGAACCCATTTTTCAAAGCATTGGATGCTAAAAATGTAAAATTCATGTTCTGAACTTCAGTCTAAATGTCAAATGAAATTGCAGGGTGGAGAAAATGAAAATGCAGATGTTTAAGACAAAAGTTCCGATGTTCACCTCTTATGGATGCTTTAAGTGCTGTTCAGTTGTTCTGATATTGGGAATACGCATGTGGGGACTTTCCTGGTAAGCCCTCTCCTACACTGATGTCAGTCAAGATATGCAAATTTTCATAGGAAGCTAGTCACACAAATGATGTCATCTTCCTATGAATATTTGCATATTCTGTGTTATGCACCAAGATTTTTATCTTGTACATATTCACACTGAACAGTTCATTGCAAACAACTGCTTACTATGTTACCTTAGCTAATATCAATGGAAACTCCCAGGCCTTTTTTTAAAAAAAACACCAGTGGATTAAGGTTTAGGGGATGAAGTAGTTGAGGGTTGTATCTTCTACTCCAAAATCAGAGGAGAACAATAAGTAAATACAGGTAATCCTCTACATACAACTATTCATTTATGGACCACTGAAGTTACACCACCACTGGAAAAGTGATTTATGGGCAGTCTTTCCACTTTTGACTGTTGCACATGGTCATGTCGTCAACATTCAAGCGCTTGGCAATTGACATGTATTTACAACTGTTGACGAGTCCCAGGAACATGAGTACACCATTCGCAATCTTCCCAGCTGATTTCTGACAAAGCAAAATCAATGGGAGTAGCCAGATTTGTTTAACCACAGCATGATTCACTTAACTGTGGTGATTTGGTTAACAACTGTGTCAAAAAAGATCATAAAATTGGGCGCAATTTAATAACTGCCCTGTTTAGCAACAGGTCCCAATTGTGATCATAAGTTGAGGATCACCTCTAAATAGTTAAGTAAATAAATAAGGTGAGCTGCATGCTATATAATTAATACGAACTGTCATTTTACTCTAAGAATTACTCTATTAAAACTAAAGAATCAACAAAGTCTTCATTTTTTTGTAGAGTAGACCATTCAGTACCAGTTGTGTCTCATGGGTGAATAACTGATTGTAGCAATTTAAATGTTTTTGGAGTAGAAAGTGTTGTGTAGAACTGCCATTATGTATAGTTGTCTTAATGGCAATATTTTGCCACTACTATCTTGCAGTGTGCAAGTAATCTGCTTTGTATGTTTTGATTCCCAAATTAGCACACTGTCATGCTAAAAGGAATTAATGTGCATATTAAGATGCCTTGTTATTTAATTAAGTTTATTAGTATCTATGGAGAGAAATGGGAGGGGGCAATGACAACAAAAGTATAGTTATATGGGACACGTATAATTGTCTCTTTTGCATGAAGACATAATTGTGAATGCATTGTCATTTTGATGTACAGGTAGTCCTTGCTTTCCAATCACTTATTTGGTGACCGTTTGAAATTATAACAGTGCTGAAAAAATTACAGTCTATGACTACAGATGACTTTCACATATTCCACAGTTATATACTGTATTTTTTGGACTATAAGACACTTCGGACTATAAGTTGCACATTAGCTTTACAGGAGTAAAACAATGGGGAAAAATCTGCCCATTTGCTTCCCCTGCGGCCCGTTCACCATGGCCCATTCGCTGCTGCCTGTTCGCCACTGCCCGTTTATTGTCACTCACTTGCTGCCGCCACTGTCCATTCACTGCCGCCCATTCCACCACCACCTGTTCGCTGCCGATCGGGTGTCAGCAATAGGCGGCGGCGACAATAGATGGTGACAGTGGCAATCCCACCACCTAGAACAGCTGTACCGCACCAACCCTCTCCCCCGCAACATTCACTTTATAAGACTCACAGATATTTCTATCCACTTTTTTGTGGGGGATATAGTCTGAAAAATACAGTAATTACCATTACAGTTAGGACATTTTGCCCTGTACAATGTTTTATTCCTTCCTTGCAGAACAGAGATTGAAGAGGAAGGGATTGCAAGAGTATAAGCTATTTGATCCTCTACACATAGAAAATAATGTGGCTGTGGTAGCAGCCCAAGGCTGAGAGCCATGGACATGCTATGCAAACATCTTACAGTACTCCCTTGGAGTCAAACAAAGGCTAAAGTGTTAAACCAAGTAGTCTTGTTTCTTTCCTATTCAAAAACACAGTCACGATCATGTGATTTCCACTTAGTGACCACTTCACTTAGGAGCAGAGTTGCCGGTCCCCTAATTAGCATCATTAAAAGAAGACTGCCTATAATTGCTGTTTCCTACAAAAGGCTATGTTTTACTTATTTATGTTCTAGAATTTGAATAGATATATCTTCAAGAACATATATCTTTGATGACAGAATATGGGAGTTGGATATGAAACTCAGTGGCATGGGAAACAGACCCAAGGCCAGAGGGGCAAGAAGCGGAGCATGGCATGCCTCAGAGGATGGGGGAGGCCTTGGAAGGTCCAGGGCAGTCCATATATGAGCTGGGGCAGTGTTGACATGCAGGCCTGGGCCTTCCCCACCCCACCTCACCCCACCCCACCCGACCCCATCCCATCCCATCCCATGCTCCATTTAATGACCCATGCTTAATAACTACAGAATTAAAACGTGCATTACAGAAACAAATTCATAACTTGTTCCATCCTGTGTTTGTATTGGAAAGGAGGTTTCTAAATAGCACCTACAATAAATAATTTTGAATATATACTCATGAATATGTTTTTCTAACTTTTTAGTTGAATAATAGTAGGTAACACATGCTTCTGTTATTAGCAATGTCATGCAATTTTTAAATGTTAAGTGACAAATCTGTGTGTGTGAGAGAGAGATCAAAAGAAGAGATATGCTTATGCTTCTGAATGATATCCATACATTATCCATACATTAAGGAAATGGTTAGCTTCAATTTAATTGAAATTATGTTTTGAGTTTTATTTCAAGCCTAACGATGGAACTATGATGTACTGCAAAACAGTAGTCATTGTGACCTACTATAGTTTTCTAAGATAAGTAGGTATACCTTGGAATGGAATTGTGATTTTGAGGTAATAACGAAATGGGTTTAATTTGCAGTTAAGGCACCAGGCTAGAAGGCAAGAGACTATGAGTTCTAGTCCCACCTTAGCCATGAAAGTCAGGTGTTGACCTTGGCCCAGTCATTCTTCTCAGCCCAACCCACCTCACATGGTTGTCATTGTGGGGAAAATGGTAGGAGGAAGATCTGTTGGATAAGTTTGCCATCATGAGTTATTTATAAACATAATAAATGCAGGATACAAACAATTAAAAACACAGGGACCATTATGTTGGCCCATCATAAAACTATTTAAGCAAAATAAACAAAAGAAAAAATCTTAAATCCACATCGTCTCTCTAAAAATAATAATGTAAAATTGTTAAGGTTTCTTGTCCAGCTGTTTGCTGTCAGCAAGATAAAATTAAACAGAATAGGACTACATTTGGCATGCTGAGGGGAAACATAAATGAAGAATTAATTCTGAAAATAGTCTGGATCTGGGACTATCCACAATTGGGAATTGTGGGGAAAAAACTCAGATTCCCTCCCCCACACTTCCGAATTTTCTTTATGGAGCAGCAGTGGGCAGTGGTTTGTAATGCTGTCAGTGGCTCCATGAATGCCCTGTTGTCTTTTCTTTTAAGTCATGTCCCAGAGCAGAATTGCTTTTAAGGGATTGGAAGAAAACCGAGAAGTATGCTCTTCATATTTCCTTTTCTTATAATGTCTGGAATATAATAGGCATTGGCTTGACTTCTTGCCAGAGGGTATGAAGCGACCATGTGCTGAGTAAATATGATAATAGCTTCATCCTTTAGAGTGTGCCAAATTTTGTTATTCCGCCTACAGAACTAGACATGGACTGATTGCTTCTTCTATATTGTAATACCATTTGATTTCCATCATCCATTGACTATAATAAAAACACTGATTGATTGATGACAAAGGACATTGCTGCTGCATATTAACAATAAGAGATTTCATGTTTCTCTCTTTGATGGTGTATGTATTAGCTCTAGTTTCAGTGTTTTGGTGATAATGATATTATATTACAAGTATTTTAGATTCTGAAGTATTAGTTTTAGAATTAGGGCTTTACTGTTATCAATATTTTATCATTATACACCATTTACATTTAAGCAATCACTTTGGTCTCTTGTTTTCTCCTGTGTATCTTTTTTTACTTGTTTACCTGTCATTTATTTATGTTTATATCCTGCCTTTATTATTTTTTATGAATAGTTCAAGGTGAGGAACATAGCCAATATAATTGCCTCCTTCTATTTTCCCCACAACAGCAACCCTGTGAAGTAGATTGGCTGAAAGAGAGGACTGGCCAAAATATCACCCAGCTAGATTTCATAGTGAAGGTGGGACTTGAACTTACAGTTGCTTTCTTGCCCATTGCCTTAACCACTAGACCAAACTGGCTTGTTATGTTATCCTGGTAATGATCAAAATAGCTCCAGGTTGGTGCATGAGAGAGTTCAACAGCATCCCATATTTCACAGGCTTAAAATAGAAGGGTTTTTTTTCTAAACCAATGGCTCAATCAATCTATTGAAGATTTTTTTTAATCAGTGCTGTTAAATTCTGCTCAATTTTGATTGCTGTTAGAAGAAGCAAGCTTTGAATTATGCACTAATTTTATGATTTGGTTAGTTATAGGAAATAGAAAGCTGTTTTTAATGCACAATCAATCTGTTAAGTTTTTATGAGTGCTGTTAAATTCTGCTCAGTTATAATTGCTGTTAGAAGAAGTAAACTTTGAATTATGTTCCAGTTTTGGTGATCTGGTTAGTAATGTGTTGTGTAGAATTTCACCAACATTTAATATCTGTCAGTTATTTATGTCCTTCTAATATACTAATTCCTAATCTATTGATTCATACTGCAGTACTGTTTTCTTTTTGGTCTGTGATAGTAAATTAAATATAGAGACTAAAATACAGTAGAAATACATTTTGCAAAATAAAAAGCCCTGCATGCAACCAGAGTATTTCAATATAGTGTCTGCCAGAAAAACCCCTTAGTATAGTGTGTTTCAGGCCCCATATAATCAAATGCTGTGTGCTGGAAAATTATAGAATTTGCAGGGTGATATTTCTGGGAGATATAGGTTGGGTATGACTGTCGTAATTATTTACAATAATAAACTTCTAGGATCTTTTTTTACACACCAATTTCTGGCCTATTTGAAAAGCTTTGCTGTTTGACTCCCAACAATGTAATATGATTTATAGATTACAAAATATAATCTTTGTTCAATTTGGGATTCATTGCTTAACACTCAAAAGTACCTAATAAATATTCTAAATAATAAACTGAATTGCCAGTACATGATAAGTTTGCTTGTTATTGTACCAGTGTCAGTTCCCAGGCTATATCTGTGTGGCAACTATTTACAAATGTTGGACCTCATTATGAAAATTCCTGTATCAAAGAAGTCTCTGACAGTAAGATGCAGTATTTGGAATTATTTTCTTCAGACCCTTGTAATTAAAATTTAACAGTTATCATGCTAGATAGCATTGTAAATCCTTAGTCTGAACAAAGACAGGAAATAATTAAGTAATTAAAGCACTGCCAACATCATTGTGACCAAGCTTAGGAAGTAAGGTCAGTAGAATTTTCTTGGCACATTTTCTGTATGTATTGTAATAGCATTAATATGTTAAGCTGTTGAAAATGAATTAATTAGCCTGATTTGCAAAGAGCAAATGCTTACATCCTGATTAGGTGTAGACAGAGCATGATAAATAAAGTAAGTGATATGTTTCCTGAAAATAAGCTGCTCTCCCAGTTCAGTATATCATCGTCCAGCAGCAAAAAATATCTACAGTACCAATCTCAGCACTGAGGCAGGTACATGGGTCTTATTCCAAGACACGAGTGGGGTCTCTCAGCTGTTGTGTCTGCCTCTCCTCGTAGAACGCATTCTGTTACGACACAAATTGTCTAAAGTTTAAAAGAAAAATTAATAAATGAATGGAAGTTGATGGCAGTTTTGGGAGTTTTATTTAAGATTTCTCTCCTTCCCTACTTATTTTTCTATATACAGTAGTTCCTAATTGCCAGTCTGTAAATTCTTCTGTTATGTATTCAGGGACTAAAATGGGAATATGATCTGACTAACATTTCAGTGCTATGGTATTTCAACCTGTTGCACTATTTCAGACCTAAACAATATCCCACAAGAAGTAGTTTATAAGCATTCTATTTAAACATAAAAATAGAAAGATGCTGCACAGAGACCAAAATAGTATACAGGTAAACCTCAACCTATGACCACAATTGACTTCAAAATTTCTATTGCTAAGAAAGGCAATTTTTAAGGGAGTTGCACACCATTTTATGACCCCTTTTTGCCACATTTATTACGTGAATCACTGCAGATGTTAAGTGAATCATATGATTGTTTAGCAAATCTGGTTTCTCCCATTGACTTTGCTTGTCGGAAGCCAGCTGGGAAGGATTCAGAAAATGATCACATATCCCTGGGATAGTGGAACTGTCATAAATACATGCCAGTTGCCAAGTGCCAGAATTTTGATTATCTGGACATGGGGATGCTGCAACAGTTGTAAGCATAAAAAGCAATCATAAGTCACTTTTTTTAGTGCCATTGTAACCTTGAATAGTCATTAAACGAATGATTGTAACTCAAGGACTAGTTGCATGAGGCTGAAACATCCTGTGGATGTTATTTGGTACTGTTTCTATAGCCGGTTACCTAATTTCACCTTGAATGTTAGTGGTGGGAAGGAAAACCAATTATATTGCATGTTTTTTCCATACAAGATAGGATCATGGTAAAGGGAAAACACCAGTACTAATAGCTAAGAGTGGCTTAAGCCTGCCTCATACGTAGTATAGCAGTGAGGTGGAAATAACTTAATGGAAACACTGGGAACATTTTTTGTGATGCAAGTGGGGACATAGCAATAGGCACTGAGGTGGATTGTATATCTAAATCACACTTCTCATAAAATCCATCATATAGTTACTCTGTTTTAAAATATAACATTGAAGACCTAGAAATACATGCCAGTGTTTATTTTTTACTACTAAGATGGCTCTGAATTGGTATGACCCACTCCTGTGTCACTCAGTAGCTATGAGATTCTAATTAATCCCACACCAAACTGATCATAGCCTGCATTAGGATAGCAATAGCACTTAGACTTATATACTGCTTCATAGTGCTTTTACAGCCCTCTCTAAGTGGTTTACAGGATCAGCATATTTTCCCCAACATTCTGGGTCCTCATTTTACCCGCTTCGGAAGGATGGAAGGCTGAGTCAACCTTGAGCCGGTGAGGTTTGAACTGCAGCTAGCAGTCAGCTGAAGTAGCCTGCAGTACTGCACTCTAACCACTGCGCCACCTCGGCTCCATAGGATATACTTTAAAAAGGATATACTCTTAAAGGACATACTTTAAGAAATTCTATTCAGATTTCTGTCAGAAATAAAAATTTGGCATTGAATTGCCAAGTATGGATGCATACAATTTACACATCTTTAAAGAAGACAAAACATTTAGATTTATGCACATGTTTAAGGAATATAAAATGATGGTAGATTGATGCCTCCTACCAAGTAATACATTCTTTTAATAATTCTGTCAAACTGGCTGCTTAATAATTGCTTATCACATTTTGTTCAGTATGTACATTATATGGTCTGTAATGTCGTGCTTCTACTTTCTCCCTTTTCTGAAGTTAGGAATAACATTTGCCCTTAAATATGTATCTAAGACCATGTCCATCTTCCATGATTACTCAAAGGTCATATAATGGGACTCTGAAGTGACATCTACTTGCTTTCAGATGTAATTGTTATTATGCTGGTCTCTGCCCTTTGGCATAGTCCAAACCAGAAACCAATTAACATCACTGTCTTTATTGTTAAATTACAGTAACTGCATCTTTCAAATCAAAAAGCACATCTCTTCCCCTTTGCCTTTATTTTCCAAAAACTATGGAGGGTCATTTTTGAGACACTGTTTCTATTCCTTCCGTGGCTGAGATATCTTTCATCTTATTGACTTCTCAAGGATTTTCCCAGAGATAATTACACCTGGAGACCCCCGACCTTTATTTTCTGTGTTTTAACAATGACACCATTGAAAGTCTTGTTGTTTTTCACTTTCTACTGTTACACATTTTTATACATATCATACAATACTAAGCCCTTCCATAATATCCCCAAACTCCACTAATTCTTGTTAACAGAAGATAACAGAAAAGTTCCTAATTATCTAAAGATCTGGTGGTAGTAGCGATTCCTGGAGGGCTGTCATATAACTCCCTATTATTTCTTAAGGAGTGCCCAAACAACCTCTCTGTCCCAATGGACTACTTCCAGCCTCTCATTTTAAAGACTTCCCTAATATTACTGTGGTTCCTTTGACCTGAGGATTTCTATCAATGAGATCCCAGTTTTTATTTTTATAAACTCTTCTAATCCCTTGTAGACTTTTGGCCAAAAAAGCTGATGATTTATGTATTTGATTATTAGAAAGGATAGACTATGGAAACAAGGAAACTTTGATGTAACCTAAGAGATAGATATAAAGATATAACGAAAATAATATACCGGTAACTGCTGTTAAGAAGAGTGAAATACACTTCTTTGTTATTCTTTTTTTCTTTTTCTTTTTTTTATTATTTTTTTATATTTCTATATAATTCTATATTTATTATCTATTTATATTTCTATATTGGCTAAGACGCTGAGCTTGTCTATCGAAAGGTCAGCAGTTCAGCGGTTCAAATCCCTTAGTGCTGCGTAACTAGGTGAGCTCCTGTTACTTGTCCCAGCTTCTGCCCACCTAGCAGTTCGAAAGCATGTTAAAAATGCAAGTAGAAAAATAGGGACCCCTTTGGTGGGAAGGTAACAGTGTTCTGTGCACCTTTGGCATTTAGTTATGCCAGCCACATGATCACAGAGACGTCTTTGTACAATACTGGCTCTTCGTCTTTAAAACGATGAGCACTGCCCCCTAGAGTGGGAACGACTAGCACGTATGTGCGAGGGGAACCTTTACCTTACATTTCTCTTATCTTTAACTTAAAATCAATATTGTTTTTACTCTGTAAAAAAGTATTTAATTAAAAATATTTCGGTGTATATCTAAGTGTTTGTGTGTAGAGAGAAAGAGAAGGGCTGTTCTGAAATCTTTTGCATATGTACAATGTTCTGATTTTCTCTTTTTGTAAAACCTAAAAGTGATGTGGTTATTTTCTCTCAAGCTTCTCATATCGTACATTATTCTATGTTGCAGTCCAATATTTGCTAATAAACCATTGCAAAGCTTCCCTATGAGTATAATCTTAGAGTTTAGTCTACATAAAAAATAAGAAATCTGCTTCCATAACAGAATTAAAAGGAAATAATTTTACTTTAGATATGAAGAATCAGAAAGGGTCTGGTTATTTATAGATTAACAAATGTCATTAGAAGGAATATACTTTCTAATAACATACACTACAACTACATCATCAAAACATAGAATAGTCAAAGCAAGAACAGTCAACAAACAAATATTCTCTTAAACCAGCATTTAAACCTTCCTATTCCTGCTGCATGGACGAATCTGAAGTCTGTCTCCCATAGTATCCGCCAGCTATAATGTAAACTTTGGGAGAATGATAGAGTCTGTATGGTTTCAGGGACATGAGTTTGGGGTGCTTTGCAATTAAAATTCAGCAAACAGCAGGAGAAAGATTTTTCTTCTTGTCTATCTACCTAACCTTTGATTTTCAAATAGCTATAAAGGGAAAGAGAAAAGGAATAGAAATCTATATTTCCATGAACTATCTTAAATTAATTTCACTGTGAGAGACCAGCCATCGTGTCATTGTGGGATACTTTATATATTGAACTGTCTGCAAGGAAGTCCTATTTATTTGAAAGTGGTCTGGCATTTTACAGCTTTTCTTTGGAGACTGGCATTTGGAGAACATTTTTTTCTAAATTCACACATTGCAGCTGTTAACTCCAGGCTTGAAATAAGTGATACATTCCTAGTACCTAAAAACAGTAACATAGGAAGGCATTGGATTGTTTTCCCCCTTGTGTTGAAAAAGAGCTAGACCAAGCTAAAGAAAGAACATAATTTGAATGTTTTATATTGCACTCTGTTCCATTGATGTTATGCTATCTGTCCCATAAAAATGCACAGGTGCTCTCTGTCATATGTTTAGGGAAATGAATGACTAGGGTGTACTTTGAAGATGAAAAAAAATGGAAAGACAACACAGAAATATTGACAGCAGCTGTGATCAGTGACTGTGTGAAAGACACTTTCCATTTGGTTCTCACAGTGCAGTTAGCAGCATGCCAGTTTAAGCATTTAATATTAAAACAGGTATGTATTAAGGCTGTCAATAATTGGGAGAAAGTATATTGGAACAAAAGTTTTACATACAGGTTGGGAGAAAGCTGCCATAGAAGCAACATTCACTCTAATTAATTTTCAAGGATGAATATAAGAGAGTATTAAAAAGTATGTAGCATTTGTGCAGCTATTAAAACATTTATTTATTTATTAAATTTACATGCTGCCTATCTCTCCGATAGGGTGACTTTGGGCAGCTGGCAGATAATAATAAGGTAAATATTGTCCTCCATCCAGATCCATACAACCTCCAGGCCCTGAGAAAAGGCAGCCACAGCATTGCTTGCAACACCAGGAATCAAAACCCACTGAAAGGTCAAGAAGAGGAAGGATGAATCCACTACCTTCATCCCACTTTCTCTAGAAATCATCTCAAGTGCAATCAATGTTATTTTTGTCCCATAACCTGGTCTGAAATCTTACTGAAAGGAGTTCAGATAATTCATATTGAATACTAAAACATTTAGCCCAACAATGACTTCATTCCCAATCACATTGTATAGGTATGATATATAATTCAAAGTACTGTGTTGAACAGAAAGGGAGAAAAGTCCTAAGATGGTGAAAACTATAACAATCATAACTGAGGATAAAATATGAAAAAAAAAATAGTTTTGTTTCAACCTATAAATAGAGTACTGTATCAGAGTACTGTTTACAGATCTCTAGTGTTTGGTCAATAACATCCGAGCAAATAAACATTCACAATTAGTTTACTGCAAGTTCAACTTGTAAGTTGATTTCATAATGTTAAAATTTAACAAA
Source organism: Pantherophis guttatus (assembly GCF_059756535.1). Taxonomy (NCBI): domain Eukaryota; kingdom Metazoa; phylum Chordata; class Lepidosauria; order Squamata; family Colubridae; genus Pantherophis; species Pantherophis guttatus. The sequence goes on from NC_142064.1 coordinate 53,825,635, forward strand.
TGCATGATGGATACCATTTGTTTTTATACATGGATTTAAAATTAAATGTGTACTACTGTATCTTTTTTATTTTGCATCCCCTTCATCACTGAAATGCAATAATAATAACAGCTGGTGGCAGCTTTTCTGGAGCATGAATAACAAAGCACACTTAAGCTGATGTCTCCTTCTCTTGTCAAAAGATGTCTGTAGCAGAATCAATGAAGTGTTGGAAAGGGCTGTATAAATGAAGACTTCCTTTTCTAAAAATACTTGATCTTGGTTCTACAAAGCTAAATGGCCAATTTCAAATTCAAACATATTAGGGATAGCATATGGAATATTTAAAACCTATCATTGCTTATATATACTGATCATAAAAAAGAATAAAAAACAGTAATATACAGAGTATGGTCTTAGATCTGTGATGGTGAACCGATGGCACGCGTGCCAGAGGTGCCACCCTCTGCTGGCATGCGTGCCATCGCCCCAGAACAGATATCTGTGACGTTTCTTTCGTGAGCTTCCATTTCCCTGCACACAACGAAGCATAAGTTGACGAAAGAAAAAGCTCTTACCTCTTGCTGCGCTGCCGGTGTTGGGATGCCCCGCCTCCCACCAGCCAGCTGGTCTTCAGGTCTTTGCTGCACATGCCTGCACATGCGCACATTTGCACATGTCCACTTATGTGCACATTTGCGCATATCCAGACATGCACATTTGTGCATGTCCACACATTTGCATGTTTGCGCATTCCCGCACATGCACACATTTGTGCATGTCTGCACACCCTTTTAGTTTGTGCATATGCGCATGTGCAGTTTGGGCACTCAGTGTCTAAAAGGTTCGCCATCACTGTCTTAGATGTAATCAGTGTCTTGTATTAATTCCATAGTGTCAAGATTGTCAGAGCTTTATTCATTTCAATGACTAAATAGAAGAATAAATTATAAGGGGATATGGCACTGCCTAAAACATCAGAGATACTATGAAACAACGAAAAGTGAGCAATTACAGCTCACATCTGGCATACAGTTTACTCTTAAATTGCATATTGTTCTTACCTTGCATGTTGTTCCCACATTGAGATGATCTAAGAATTTGTTCTTTAACCAATAACCGAGCAATTTATTGTCACCTTTATATGATGGGAGCACAAGGAAATGGGTGGACCTGGAAAACCAAGTTTAATCATATAAGAAAGAACCATAAATAATCCTGTGATTTTCTATGAATAAAACATGAACCTTTTTTACATCTTAAGAAAATCCTTTATTAACAATTTCTTAAGGGTAGGAAATAGTGGTTCTGACCATATGTGGAAATGTTTCCAAAGTGTTCTTCTCCCTGGAAAGAATTGTGAAAACTTTTTCATCAAAGTGAGTGAGAATTGGAAAAAATCAGAATTTCTTGGCTGACATTGATTTGCACTGAATTTGGAGTTAGGTTAATCCCTTCCTATCTTTTTGCCCCATTGCTTTCATGAATTTTTTAAGGATTGGAAGAAACTCAACAGGCTTTAAATATTCAAAATGTTTCAAAAGATAATAGTTCTCTTGGGCTCTAGACACTTTCCATGAAGTCAGTCTCTCTCTCTTATTCTCTCTCCCTCTCCCCCCACTCTCTCTTTCCCTCTCTGTACAAGTGAAACTCAAAAAATTAGAATATCATGCAAAAGTTCATTTATTTCAGTAATGCAACTTAAAAGGTGAAACTAATATATGAGATAGACTCATTACATACAAAGCGAGATAGTTCAAGCCTTGATTTGTCATACTTTTGGTGATTATGGCTTACAGCTCATGAAAACCCCAAATTCACAATCTCAGAAAATTAGAATATTACATGAAATCAATAAAACAAGGATTGTACATAGAACAATATCTGACCTCTGAAAAGTATAAGCATGCATATGTACTCAGTACTTGGTTTGGGCCCCTTTTGCATCAATTACTGCCTCAATGCGGCGTGGCATGGATGCTATCAGCCTGTGGCACTGCTGAGGTGTTATGGAAGACCAAGATGCTTCAATAGCGGCCTTCAGCTCTTCTGCATTGTTCGGTCTCATGTCTCTCATCTTTCTCTTGGCAATGCCCCATAGCTTATCTATGGGGTTCAGGTCAGGTGAGTTTGCTGGCCAATCAAGCACAGTAATCCCATGGTCATTGAACCAGGTTTTGGTACTTTTGGCAGTGTGGGCAGGTGCCAAGTCCTGCTGGAAAATGAAGTCAGCATCCCCATAAAGCTCGTCTGCGGAAGGAAGCATGAAGTGCTCCAAAATCTCCTGGTAGATGGCTGCATTGACCCTGGACTTAATGAAGCACAGTGGACCAACACCAGCAGATGACATGGCTCCCCAAATCAACACAGACTGTGGAAACTTCGCACTGGACTTCAAGCATCTTGCAGTTGTGCCTCTCCATTCTTCCTCCAGACTCTGGGTCCTTGGTTTCCAAATGAGATGTAAAAGTTGCTCTCATCAGAAAAGAGGACTTTGGACCACTGAGCAACAGACCAGTTCTTTTTTTCTTTAGCCCAGGTAAGACGCTTCTGACGTTGTTTGTTGTTCAGGAGCAGCTTGACGAAGAATACGACATTTGAAGCCCATGTCCAGGATCCGTCTGTGTGTGGTGGCTCTTGATGCACTGACTCCAGCCTCTGTCCACTCCTTGTGAAAGTCCCCAACACTTTTGAATGGCCTTTTCCTGACACTCCTCTCCAGGCTGCGGTCATCCCTGCTGCTTGTGCACCTTTTTCTTCCACACTTTTCCCTTCCACATAACTTTCTATTAATGTGCTTTGATACAGCACTTTGGGAACATCCAACTTCTTTTTTTTTTTAATACAATTTTATTGATTTTTTTTTACACAAATAAAATATAATAACAATTCTGTTTAACATCGGATTCGCAGTGTTTGTACATATATACATGAATAAGTGTCTGGTGTCATTTGTACTATACATTTCTAATTAATTTCTGCACCTTTTATTTCTTCCTTAATTCTATCATCTATCCATTTGTACCATCTTCCCCACACAGTATCATAGTCAGAATTTTCATCGTCATTTATCTCGTGAGTTAATTTACTTATCTCTGCACACTCTAATATTTTGTTAATTATAAGGTCATCTGGTGGTAGGTCTTTCTTTTTCCAGTATTGAGCGTATGCTAATCTGGCAGCTGTAGTTATATGTATTAGGAGGTGGACCTTTTCCTTTCCGTACCCTTTCTTTACCATTCCCAGGAGAAATATTTCTGGATTCAGATCAATGTCTTCTTTAAGTATGTCTTTCAACCATCTCCAAATTTTACTCCAGTACTTTTTTGCTTCGGGGCATGTCCACCACATATGAAAGAAGGTGCCATGACCATGGCCACATTTCCAACAATTTGGCTGCGCATTGGGGAACATCTTTGCTAGTCTTGCAGGTGCCAAATGCCACCTATGAAGCATTTTGTAGTGATTTTCTTTATATGTGGCTGCTCTAGTTAATTTATAATTTTTATTCCAGGCTTCTTCCCATTCATTAAAATTCAAACTGTGTCCAATATTTCTCTCCCATGCTCTCAATTGATTTCTAATTATATCCTCATCTCTGTCTTCCTCTAATAAATAGTTATACAGCTTGGCCAACGCTTTTTTCCCTGGTCCCATCAAAATTTTGTCTAATCCCTTATATCCTAATTCTAGGCCATACTCTTCTTTATCTTTCTGGTATCTTGATTTTATTTGCAGATAAGTCCACCAATCTAAGATTATACCTTGGTCTCTCAGGGCTTCATTTGATTTAATATTTCCCCCTCCATCGACAATATCTTTGTATCTGCACAATTTCTCCATTCCCCACCTGTTGGGGTAAATCATTGCCTGTGCTGTGGAAAGCCAGTTTGGGACTTTTGAATAATATCTCTGCCTAATTCCCACCCACGTTTGTATTAGGGAGTCTCTAATTTTATGCCTGTGGAAGTAGGTTTTCTTTTTATTGTCTTTGTCCCATAGATATGCATGCCACCCTTTCTGTAGGTCATGTCCTTCTAACACTAAGATTCTCTTATTCTACCATCCAACTTCTTTTGCAATTACCTTTTGAGGCTTTCCCTCCTTATGGAGGGTGTCAATGATGGTTTTCTGCACAACTGTCAGGTCAGCAGTCTTTCCCATGATTGTGATTCCTACTGAACCAGACAGAGAGACCATTTAAAGGCTCAGGAACCCTTTGCAGGTGTTATGGCTTAATTAGCTGATTAGAGTGGGACACTTTGAGCCTAGAATATTGAACCGTTTCACAATATTCTAATTTTCTGAGATTGTGAATTTGGGGTTTTCATGAGCTGTAAGCCATAATCATCAAAAGTATGACAAATCAAGGCTTGAACTATCTCGCTTTGCATGTAATGAGTCTATCTCATATATTAGTTTCACCTTTTAAGTTGCATTACTGAAATAAATGAACTTTTGCACGATATTCTAATTTTTCGAGTTTCACCTGTATATACATAACACACACACTAATTTGATCAAGGTTCATTTTTTGAAAATATTTATTAGATTTCATTATGAGAGGAGGCTAGTTTAGTAGGAACATTTGTAATGAATAATATAAAACAAATAGGAAATTTAAAAATGAATTTATTTTAATAAAGAATTTCTTAAAAGCAGACACAGTTCTGTTTTATTTCAACCCCGTTGAAATGTATGAGCATAATATATAAAAGCAGCAAATTCTATAAAGTTCTCAAGGATAGAAATAATCAATGTAATTCCTAGCTTGAACAAAACTTCAAGGCATAAGATATGCCAAATTCTTTACAATAATAAAAAAGAAAGGTATAATATGTCCACAAGATTCAAAAAACATCAGGTAAGGTTTTATATGTTTTGTTCTTGGGAAGTTATAATTTATACTATGCCAGAATAGCCATCATATGGGTACTGCTTAGCAAACAGCTGCTATGCTTCACACGTCATCATGTCAAGTAATTTCACAGTATTATTTGGAAGCACAATTGACTATTATAGTTGAATTTCCCTTACATGAATAGCTTGGATTCTGTTCAAAATCTTTTGACATTTGCTTTATGAAAGACTGCATTTCTAAAAAAAAGTCAAGATTGAAACAATTAACCTAACAGGTAATGTTTGGACCAGAATTTTAGCAATACAAAAAGCCATCTCCAAATGTAAGTGAAAATATTTGGGTTTAAAGGTATCAGTATGGAGAATTGTAACTCTAATTGATGTGATTGTTTCTAAATATTAGCTACCAAATTGTTTGATTTAAGAAACAGATTGGCTTGTCTGTAACAAACATTTGAAAAAAAGCTTTGGTTTAGGACAACTTTTTAAATTTTATTTACATTTTTTTTAGATTATTTTAGAAGTAATTTTGTCATACATTAAAATTTTTTATGAAAAGAATTAAGGTCCTATGTCTACTGATGCATACCTATCTTGCTTTTAATGCTGTTGAACCTATTGTGATTTACTGCTGGGTAGATAAATTTTCAGTTATACTGTTCAATAAATAACTGTTTTATGTGCTGCAAAGCTGACTTTTTCAAATGTTCTAAAGTTAATATTATTTTATTAGTTTGATTTATATGCTGCCCTTCTCCGGAGACTCAGGGCGGCTTACAACGCATTAAACAATAGCCTTCATACTTTTGTATATACCTGCTTAGTAGGGCTTTTTTTGGCCTCCCCTAAGCAGTGTCCTATTTTATACAAAGTCAGCTTATTGCCCCCACAAACCGGGTCCTCATTTTACCTACCTTGAAAGGATGGAAGGCTGAGTCAACCTTGAGCCTGGTGAGAATTGAACTTGCAGTAATTGCAGGTAGTTGGCAGCTAAATGCTACTTTTAACAGTAGTTTAGCCTGCTGCGCCACCAGGCTCCTAGATAAAATTATGTTACACATCCATGAAATACACAGAATCTCTGAAAACAGGAATACAAAATAAGACACTTTCTGTTTTAGAATAATCAATTTTTAATTATACTTAGCTTTAAGAAATTGATATGACATGTATCTTTAGAAAAATGAAGAAGTCACAACATGATATGGCATTATGTACCATAGTTGAAAGATTATCCACCATATCTTTTACGTATTGTTTCTGGGGAAATAAATAATTATCAGAACTACATACCGTGTTTCCCGAAAATAAGACCCTGTTTTATATTTTTTTGAACCCTGAAATAAGTGCTTGGCCTTATTTTTGGGGATGTCTTATTATTTTGGGGCACATGGAGCAAGATGGGGCTTCTCTTGCTATATTACCTGATTTCCAGCTCTGTCTCCCTAACCCTAACCAGAGGAAATGGCGGGGATTGGCTGTGCATGCATTTAAATATATTTTGGGAGGGCTTATTTTCAGGGGAGGGTTTAGTTTAGCACATGAGGTCAAAAGCCCAATTGGGCTTATTATCAGGGGATGTCTTATTTTAGGGGAAACAGGGTAGTATTAAAACTAGAGAAATCTAAACATCCTTGATTGTAACCTGAGATCTGCAAGTCTTGATTAGTGTCTATTTTAAAACAAACAAATATCATAGATGAAACCTTCAGCTTTTGTTTTGGATTTCCTTGCTTCTTTTCCTTTACCTACTTTTTGTAAAACCTTGAATTATTCCAAATAATTATTCCAAATAATTATTCCATTATTTAATATTTGCATCTTTTTAAAAAATATCTGTGCCAATAACACTGATTTTATACTTCATCTTATAACCCTAGTGAGGCCAAAGTGGCACAGTAATAGAAGTCTAGGCAATTGAAAGAAGACCCTCTAGAATGCAAGTCTCTAATACAGTGGTATCTTCTGTTTGTTATATCGATGTATTGATTAGTTATATAATGGTGTATGGACGTGTGTGTGTGTCAATCCTGCTTTTTTTTTTTTTACTTTGGAAACATTGGGAATAGTTTTAATATGTCATTTTTCTCTTCCAATAGCAACAAATACAGTTCTTATTTAGCTACTACAATTGGGACATTCAACTAGGTCCCAGAGCAAAGTGGTAACTAAGCGAAACCACAACTGTGTTTATGATCTTAAGCTTTCCTTTGATTTTACAGACCTGTGAAGGTCAAACATGTAAGGAGTAATCTTAAAATTATTTTTTCATCACCATCATAACTAGAGTGGTTGCTAAACAAGGTAGTTGCTAAACTAGGACTAGATATTGACGTTCTGCTAATGTGTTGTGTAACCTAAATATCTTGTTTCATTTTGAATGACCCATTTTGAGTACCATGCATTCTAAAAGTTATAATAATGGCTCACAGGAATCTGAGTAATGTTTGTAATCCTACTAATGGCATTCTGATTCTCAAGCCTGCAAATACATTAGGCAGACTGTTGAAGATTATATAGACTATAAATGAGGTTCAAATAAGACTCCCTAAATATTTAAACATAAACAAAATGGCTTTTCCAATCAATATTGTATCTTAGTATTTTCTTGGCTTTAAAAAGGGAAGATACTTCTATTGTCAATTGTTAATTATAAAAATGCTGTATCAACACAAGAACCATTTACACATTATTTATCAGAATTCTGTTGTGGAAATTTGGCTTATAATTTCCTGCTGCTGTTGGCACTATATAAACAAGTGGATTATTATTTAAAAAAATTTGGTTTTCTATTTCCCCCTTTAAAAAAAGAAGGTAAAGAGAAGCTAATTGCTGCATTTATTACTTCATTTGTTTTCTTTAAATTGCTTACAAAGCTGCTCTTTATGGATTGCAATTTAATATAAATAATTCCATTTTAGGTGTTTAGATAAAGACTGATACTCTACTTTACAGCCAAGAATTAGCCAGGAAGGTTCTTAGTTGCAACCTAATCCTCTTGTGTGGATGGGATGCCTTAGCAGTTCAGCAGAAGAGAATAATGTGTGATTTTGCAAAAAATCCTAATGAAATAAATAAAAGTAAGTTAACCTTTATAAATGTTGTATAACTGTTTTCTGTTACAGATCCTACCCCATTTCCCCTAAGAACCAGGTGTCCCAAGTGTTTTGGCCTTCTATAAGGTATCAGAGGTTTGGCTTTTCTCTCAGACATTATGACCAGGTTTTTTGTTTGTTCCTGGAATGGAATCTATTTATTTGGACTTCTGATGCTTTGAAGTAGACCATGCACATCTTTTTCTAAGGTGGGGGGAGGGGCAGAGGTGGAGGGGAGGGGCAGAAGGATGGAGATAAGTGTAGGAGATTTGGCAGTTCTTTGTGTATCTGAGATGGAGAAGGTAGCGGTAAATGACAGAGACCTTCTCTCCAACGTACAGTAGAACACATTCAGTTCCTCTGCTAGTTGACATTTTTTTTCAATAAAGGAGACAGGTCTGCTGTAGCCAGGGATGTTCTTCAGGCTTTGCCACACGATTGCTGGTTCATTATCTGAGAACTTGTTTCTCAGCTTTTTGGAGTAGCTTCTCTTTGCTAACTTGATCTCCCTTTAAATACAGTCCAGGCCTTGTACAAAATCCTGTCTCCTTTCCTTAGGCCTCATCTTTGGCATGACATAGCTGCTTGAACTTAGCTGGAACCAAGTCTTATTGTTATATATACACAAGCTCTTGGTAGTCACACACGTGTCCTCACAGAAGCAAACTTACGATGTCACAGTATCAGAATTCATCGAAGTCTGCTGAAGCATCTTCAAAGACACTCCAGTCTATGCAATTGAAGCAAGAGGAAGTCCTATGTATTTCCATTCTGTGCACAGAATCTGTTCAACAGGGGTTTGCAGTGTGCTGCTTGTACAAGCCTGGGGTGGTATATAAACTCCAACCAAGATGAATGAGGAAAACTCTCATGGAGCATAAAGGGGTTTGCAATCGATAAATAGTATCTATAAGTCCATATCATAAACTTTGTTTAATATTGTGACATTCTTGCACCATCGGTTATTAACATAGAAGCAAATACCCTCTAATCTCCTTTTCTCAGGAAAGTTGTCTCTGTAACCCGATCCACCCTTTGAATCTGAAACCCAGAGATCTGTATTATATTGTCCTCAAAACGTTCACAAGTTTCTGTAAAGCAGAGAACTGCTGAGTTAGAAAATCAGGGTTGTTCTGATTTAGAAGGAGCAGCTCATCCATTTTACTGACTAATTAATGTAGGTTTGTTAGGTGAAGTGTTGGGAGAGTGGTCCTTCTCTAGTGGTGACATTCAATTTTTTCCCATACTGGTTCTGCCACACCCACTCAGTCACATGACCCCCCACCAAGCCACGCCCACAGAACCCGGTAGGAAAAAGTGTCTGTATGACCACGAGAAGGGCTCATAGTGAATGCTGTGGCAGAGGGAAGCTGAACTTTTCTCCCTCCATTCACAGCGGAGCTGCTGCTCCCTTTGTGGTCCCTCCCGGCCCCCTCACTCCCAGGGACTACCTTAAAGGGACAGGCTGCAGTAGCTCCACTGTGAATGGAGGGAGAAAAGTTCAGATTCTCTCTGCTGTAGCATTTAACACTGAATTCTGTGGCAGAGAGAAACTGAACTTTTCTCCCTCCATTCAGAGCGGAGCTGCTACAGCCTGTCCCTAAAGTAGTCTGGGAGGGAGCGGGCTGGGGGGGCCATAAAGGGAGCAGCAGCTCTGCTGTGAATAGATGGAGAAAAGTCTCAGCCTAAAGGGCAGGAGTGGATGAGTGGGTCGAGCAGCTGGAAGGAGCGAGCAAGCAGACAAAAGGAGTGAGCGGTGAGCAGGCGGGTGTGAGCGGGGCCAACCAGGAGTGGTTTTTACCGGTTCGGCAAACCAATTCAAATTGTCCCTACCAGTTCGCTTGTGCCAGTCCGATCCGGTGAATTTCACCCCTGTCCTTTTCCCCCTACTCAATCTTACCAAAACTCCTCCATGCCTCCCTCTCCTACACTTTCTTTTGTTTTCTCCATCTGCTGAGGAAAGCTGTTGTTTGGATCAGAACACCCATACAACTTTCCTTCACATTTGCATACACAGGAGAAACCAAAGGAGGAATATTTGTAGAAAGTTGTCTGATGTTCAGAAGTTCATTTTTGGTGTATGTAACCTGCAGAGAGTCACGGACAATTAAAATATAAAACAAAATACACTAGAGTAGGGCTTCTCCCCAACCCTGGTCCACAGCCATGTGCTGGGCTGCAGCTCATTCGTAACTTGGCTATGGAAGTGGTGGGTGAGCAGGTGCATGCATGTGTGAGTGCACGAAGCTGCATTTGTGAAAGTGGGGTGTGGGCACATGCATGAAACCATCCCCTCTCCCTTCTCCCATTGTCTCTGCTAGTCTGTTGAGTCAGAAAAGTTGGACTAGAGAGCGTTTCACTGAGCTGCCATCAGCAATGCCATTTTGAGGATATGAATGATAAATTTATGAAATCAGACAGTTTTCCTCTTGAAACTCCTTGAAACTATTGTGCCTGATAGGCACTTAATTTATATCTATTTAACTTAGTTATAAGTCTAAGTTAGTAATAATTGATGGCTACTTCATATAGAAGCATTAAACATATTGTCCCCTGCTGAATGGGGTTTTCCTCTTTTTCTGATGCAGTCCTGAGCACAGATATGCCCATTTTACTGGTCTCCCCCCCCACACACACTTGTTTCTTCTACCACTTCTTATAGCTGGTGGCTCTATTATCTTTCATTCTTCATAAATATTTCTGTCAAATATCAATTGAATTTGTCACTTTATCTTTTACAATTAATTGCCTTGGCTGCTGTTATAGATTCTTTTCTTTTATCTATTTCAAATGCGATAGTTCGCTTCAGGTTTGATCTGCAAATGTGATGGCTGATTTTGTTTTAATTCTGCTTTTCACTACTCCTTCCTTTTATTCTGATAGTTGTCTTGACATTTATGAATGCATGGGGTAGAACAAAGAGAATAAGTGTCCATGAACACAAGGCAGAATCCATTGCCTTTATATTTATGTTCCTATTATATTAATTCAGATTTAAGTTGTACACGTTGTGTTAACATTATTTGCCTGTGAAGTTTACTGTATATTTTACTATAAGAAAGCCTTTTACCTGCTGAGAAATCCCCACATGAGCAAAACATATGGGAATGCAAAGTAGATTTGGATTAGGGATGTGCAGCTTCTCTACTGAAATCTAAATGTAGAATAGAATTGGTGATTTGATGCTTTAACTCAGTTGAATCAGAAAAATGTATGCAAAGTTGCTCGGTCTCTGATTGAATATCAAGATTCAAGAGCCAGAAAAAATGGCATTGCTTGCCAAAGAAAGAAAGGTTTTAGAAAGGAAGTATAACTTTTTTTGCACCTCTTAGCATTCTAACTACCTGAAAGAGGAGAGAGTGGGGGAAGTATTCATTTATTCAATAGCTGAAAGATCTGTTCAATGACCTTTTTGATCAGATGATTACTAGTTGATTGAGTCCTTCTGTCTTAAAGTTGGTGATGGAAAGATCTTGAGAAATTTTCCTCAGTTGTTTATCTTACTGTTTTTTGTATTCCATTTTAAGAGTTATGGCTTTTACATCTAATGACTGATTCAAGAATTATATTTTTTTAATGGTAAAATATCTCTTACAAAAATGTTGTGCATAATTCATTACAACAGTCTTTACAGGATGTAGTACATAGACACTGTGCTATATCCTTCATATTCAAATTAAAAGTCTAATATTCTGGTAAAATTCCAAAAGTTTAAGCCATGAATTTACATTTTTTATGCCAACTAATGTGATGGCAAGATTGTGTTTTTTTCTGAATCATGATCCAAAATTCAAATGAGTTGCCTCTGGTGGCCCCATGAGGCAAATAATAATGCTATTTCTTGACCTCTGGATAGTGGGACATGAATGTTTATACAATCCTAGTTAGAGAGTGAAGTGCTGTTCATTTGTTTTTTTTAAAAAAGGTGACTGCTCTTAAAAATATACTTTTACAGTAAAGACTAAAATACAACATCTGTTATCTATCAAAGCTCAACTAAAACATAACAGAGATTATGTAAACCTGTGCAAAAAGCTTTTTCCTATTCATTTAAATCAATTTACAGTTTTAAAAATTTGAACAATAAAATGTACTAAAAACCCATTCCAGGTATCTAATCCCCCCCCTTCTCCTAATCTAAATTATATGCACCTAGAGCAGTAGTAGGTTTCAATTTAGTTTGCTACTGGTTGGCTCGTACGTGCTCATGTGCTATGCTTCTGCGCATGCTCAGAAGCATCCGGGTGGGTGGGCGGAGCCTCACGCCGCGACTGCTCCAGTTCACCTGATTGTGGGCGACCCGCCTTGACCTAGAGGTATTTACTTGCACACAGCTTTGCAATCTTTACTTGCATGCTGAACTGACTTAAGTTATTGTCAATTGCCTCTTTTAACTTGATATGAAAAAACAGCAAATATTCAGATGCTTGATTTTTTTTTTTAATTTGATTTATATGCCACCCTTCTCCGGAGATGCAGGACGGCTTACAGTGTGTTAAGCAATAGCCTTCATACTTTTGTATATTTTATACAAAGTCAACTTATTGCCCCCACAAACTGGGTCCTCAATTTACCTATCTTAGAAAGGATGGAAGGCTGAGTCAACCTTGAGCCTGGTGAGATTCGATCTTACTTTAATTGCAGACAGCTGGTGTTAAATTACAGTGCCTTGTCTGCAGAGCTATCCAGGCTCTTTTGGCTCAGAATGGTGTGTAAAGCCATCCACTGTGACTTGTAAATTTGGTTTACCTCTGAATTGTGTATGAAACAAACCACTATGATTTATTTAGTAAACCATGGTTATCATAAACCATGACTCTGAGTGATATTTACAATTTATAAATTCTACTGTTTATAACATCAAGTTTTCTAGCAAGCTATTGAAGAATTTGCTCCAAATCTAGTTTAGTATGATACAACGTATGCCAGATAGAAATCTTCATCAGAAACTATGTGAAGTTCCATATTACGTTATATTTAAATATGTAAAACTTTTTCTCCAATGCATGAAATCAACCATTTCAAAACTGCATTAACGTAGTAACAAATACAAATCTACAAAGTAACGTTGTGGAAAAGAAGAAGAAAAGAAATTGGAAAACAGGGAGGTCTAATCTTTTCTTTGTTTCATTTCTGTTGTTGAGAAGATCGTTTTAGTTTGAGAGCCTTGATGCTTTATCTATTTGTAAGGGGTTTTTTGGTTTTATGCACCAACCAGAGTTCAGCTAATACATTTTAATAAAGAAATAAAATCTTAGATGACTTAGAGGAAGGTATCAGACCAGCAGAATAAGATATACTGTAACATGTGTTCATATTTGTTTCTCCTACGTTTGAAATGATTTCTTCTTCCTTCCTTCCTTCCTTCCTTCCTTCCTTCCTTCCTTCCTTCCTTCCTTCCTTCCGAAAAGGATCTAATAAAAATATTATATTAAATATTATTTTAGAAAACATTGAAAAAGCCATACATAACTCTTACAAAAGAGAATTCCAAGGAAACAAGATCAGCCCAAATAAGTGTTCCCAGCTTTAAGATCTTTACAAATAAAGAAAAGCAGGCAAGCCCTGGGAATGCTTGATTGGTTCTTTAAAACACTTGATTCCAAACTGTTTTAATATTTTAAAATCTGAACTTTGGAAGAATAGATAGATAGGTAATACAACTTGCATATTTTCCTTATCTGCATTTTCTGAAGTTTTATTTTTCGCACGAATCCTGGCAATTGTATTTGTTCCAGTGGACAAGCCCTTTTAAAGGTAGACCCACATAGAATACAATTCAGTAATCTAGTTTGGATGGAATAAAAGCATAAATAATAAGAGGACAGATGTGAATACTTGTGCATTACTTTAGTGCAGACATTAGCTCTGATTCCTGTTGTGTGTCAAAGCATATTTGAAGCACCTACTTTACGAATAGAATCATGAAGTGCTTATTCCTTTTTCCCTAGATATTCAGAGTCTCTACAATATCATAATTGCCAATGGTGTTTATAAAGAAAATAATAAAATGCAGTTATATGTAAATGTGTACTTTGTTTTGTTTTGTTTATTGCAAGAGCATTTTTTCATTCATATAAAATGGATTTTTGCATGAAAAATGAACTTAGCTTGGGGGGCAGAGGGGAGCTTGGGGGGCAGAGCATGACCAGTTCTAAGGTAAAATAATCTATTTAAAACATTTAAGAATGATAGTATAATCCAAATTCCAAGTTAAAATGCAAGTTTCTATTTGCATTTGCCTATGACAGAGTATATATCATGATGGAACATACCATCACATCTCCCTCCACACACACAATATTTTTTCTTAATGTTGGAAACCCTTTGGACCAATCTGATAGACAAAAAGGCAAGGAGAAGAGGAAAGAATCCCTTGCAATAACAGTATTAAATATATAGGTATAATTCATTCATATAAATTGAAAACACACTTAGCTAAATTATTTATATGAAGTTTGTGACATATATTTTTATAGCAGTTCTTACTCTGCCTAAGTATCAGCATTTCTGAGATTGGATTAAATGCATTTAAACGCATTAAAAAGATTTATCAGCAATAAAAATAATCCAATTTTATGGTGGCTTTCCTAGCTTAGTCTCAAAAATGCACCTGTCCCTCTGAAATGGCTTTTACTGAGCTAAACTTACAATGTTCTCATTTCTTACATTCTTTTGTGAATAATAAATATTTCTCTGGCATAACAGGAGTGCAAGTCTTCTATGTAATTTATATCAGAACTTATAATAAAAAGAACATATATTTTACCTCAGCTTTTATTAAATTTGGGATCCAACCTTCAGTCTTAGCTTTATTAAGTAGAGCTTTACTTTAAAATTTACTTAGTACTAACTTGGATGCTTTGTTGCAAAAAAATAAATACCTAAGATGTTATTTATATATTTTCTAATTGCACACAGGACTTTTTATTTATAGCATTTGTAATTTGCATTTCATTAAAAAAAAACCTCAGTGAAAGCCACAGCAGTATAAAACTGTCAAAACGTGTTATACTTCAGTCTTGTTTGTTTGTTTGTTTATTTTGTTTGTTTACTTACTTACTTACTTACTTACTTACATCCCATTAAGTGCATAAGATAGAACAAGAAAATGAAATAAAAACTATTTTAAAAGTTAAAAAACAATATAATAATATAAAGCAGAAAAATTGAAAAGTGTTGTACAGCATGTGGCTATGAAGTTATATTCAAGGGAAAGTAGTGACATCAAAAAAGAGACAATGTTAAAAAATTGGGTATTTCAAAGTTGGGGTGCCATAATAGGAACATCAATTTCCCTACCCTCACAATGGGGTGCTGAAGGGCCTCTTCCCCCTTAGATATAAATGTCCATGAAGTCATATGTTGGGTGAAGCACATCCTTTAAAAATGTCATTAGAAAAACTATAGAAACATTGTGAGCTGGTGCAGTGCCTTACAATCTGATGTTATGTAGTCTATAAAAAATTCTGCTTATAGCATCAACTACAGCTGATAGTCTGAGCCATCTTTGAGGATAGCATGAAAAGTTTGAAGTTGTTACACTAGCAGGTTTCTAGAACATGCATTACTGCGAGGAGGTCACATCCCTGATCAAGAAAGGTGACAGACTAGATATAGTTTTCCAAATGTACTTGGAGCCAATGAGACCTCTTGGACCAGAGGCGATAAACACAAAGCTATATACCAAAATTGCAGAAACCTAAGTCTGTGCTCCTGTTTCTTCAGGATATTGAAATGATTTTCAGAGTCAGATACTAAACAATATTTGAATCCATATGCCACTAATCAAAAACTGTTTTTCTGTAAAGTTGGGCACTAATAACAGGTTTAAATTAAGATCTAACTTAATACTTTCACAAAATCAGATTTCCGTTTAATTTTCCTTAATATTTTTTTTGTTAGTCAACTTAAGTACATTTTACGCACAGTTAATTTTAATTCATTTATTTTTGTCTTTAAATCAATAAGTGGTGGAAATATTATTTGTATAGTCTAATGTTCTATTCCTTAAAGAAGACATTTTAAAACTTTTCAATGTAGTAGGTAAGATATGTTTTCATAGTAAATTAAATAATTTTGAAGCGTACAGAAGTCTGAAAGTATTTCATGAATGTCAACCATGTGTTGTACTCTATAACCTGAACAACTTAACAATGGTTGGGCTCGGAATTTCCATCACCAAGTGATGCTGTCATAAAGCATGCTGTCGCGTTTCCATTTTGGTTCCTGAAGCACTCCCAGACTCTTCAGTTGCTGCTTTTAAGCAAGGATCGTGGTTGTTAAGCGAGGATCTCCTCACAAGTTCCTGCCAACTTCCAACAACCAAGGTCATTGGGGAAGCTGGCAGAAAGTTGCAAGTCTCCAGCAGCTTACAAACTGCTTACAAGATACTTCAAATGCTGTTCCCTTAAATATTAAAGGTGACATAAAGCAGACACATTGAAATATCTGTACATACAACTACTTCTAGGCAGCAAGAAAGAAGCTTCATGAAAGAAAATTAATTTCCTTCTTTTCATGGAAACTCAGAAAATTATTTCTGCCATTCAGATATAGTAAGTCTAGATTCAGACTCTGTCATTCGTTATTCACATATTAAACATTTATGATTTTTCAATTGTGTTTTTCTTATTTTTTATTCTTATTTGACAGAAACAGGAGTCCATAGAATAACATTTGAAATACCTCCAGAAACTCTCATGAAATACTTTTGGGTTTAATTATTTGGATATTTTTATGTTTTTCTGGAGCTATGATTACTCTATCTTGTAGAGTTGTTGTCATTTTCATACAAACCTTAATCCAGTCAGTGTATACTATTCAGTCAGCACTTTGACAAATGCACGGCATATGAAACATCAAATTTACAAGCAGAAAGAAAATGAACCTTGCCCTCATTCACACATTCTTAATGCTTTGGCACTTAAGTTCTTTGACTTATTAAATCAGCCTGACAGCCTGTGCTGAGCCTGAATGTAGCAATAGTTGCTGCTATGCCTTTCCCCTGTCGAATGGAATTACGATGGTTTTTGAATAAAAAATGAAATATAAAAAGTGTTTTATATTAATTATTTTAAACTGAGATGATACAATTTATCTGAGTAAATGGAACATATGTTTTATTGAAACTTTAATAGTAAGAAAACTGAAAGAGGATTTTATAATTCCATTAAAGTAAAAGGGAACTTTTAATATTTTTATAACTATAAATTTAATTTTCAGGTGAACACTTCAATAAGTAAAAATGATACAGAATAGTTTGATTGTATCAGATACTAAATACAACTAAAAACATAAAATGTATAAACAAATGACAATAAATTATTTAAATTGACAGTAAGATAGTTCATGACCTTTATTCATAAATCATATACTTGGATGAAAATGTCCTTGTCCTTGCTAATAATTTATGAGAATTAGAGTGTGATCCAGTTGATTTTCTAAACTTCCAACATCTTATGCTTGGAGGCACATAGTTTTGATTATCTCAGAATAGATAGATCTAGAATGTCAAATAATATTTATAATTGTACTTTTATTTTTCAAATTAATACTTTAATGAATAAAGGATACTCTTGGAAGACACTGTCTTCTGATTATAAATTAAAAACCACCTGTCATATCTAAGGCGACAACGTTTTTACTCCTCTTTATTTTTTGCAACTTAAATTTTCACTTTAACGGCATATATTTATTGTCTCAGTTTCAAACTCATATAACCTTTTCACCCAGATTAATTAGATAGTATTGCAAAGGCAGAACACTGACTTCTCCAATCACTTTTCTAAAGATAAAACACAATTCACTTAAATCATTTGCTTACAAGGTTATAATAAGATACATGTAAAGGACATGCAAGACAGAAATGGCCAAAGTACTTTACCGAATCTGTTGTACTTTAGCATAAGATGAAATACAGTGGAAATACAGCAAAAATATTCCTATTTAACAATTCTTTATTTAAGAACTATTGTTAAGTTAAATGGATATTTTGGAAAAAAACCCTGATAATTGTTACTTAAAATAATATAAGATTATTAAATAAACATTTGCATTGTTGCATAGGAAATATATTACAAATCAAATAGGCATTTATGCATAGTTATAAAAAAAACTCCATAACTATATCTATATCTAATTTATTTCTACATTAGATCTAAAAGGATTCGTATTTCCTGGTAAACGTGATGCTTACAGTAGTGGCCAAAATTGTGGAAATCTTTTGGGAAAAATGTATTTTTGAGGTTGATGGCTAATAGCACCACTTTTTGGGGGGAGTTTCAAGATAATCATATTCCACTGCTGGAATGGCCTGGGAACAACCCAGACCTTAACCCAATTGAAAATCTATGGAGCTGACTAAAGAAACTTGTTAGTCAGAAGCAACCCAGAATAAAACCCAGTTAATAGAAGCAATCATTCAATCTTGGTTTCACATTATAACAGATGAAGAACTAAAAGACTTGGTTCACTGCATGGAAGCTGCATAATTCATAATTAGTAATTCATGCTAAAGGTTATCCAACTTAAGTATTAACTAAAGTGATAATTTTTGTATATCTCGTTTTTTCTACGTGTTTCACTTTTCTTCTTTATACTGTAATTGCTATTCTAATAGCAAATCCTTCATAAAAGTTATTGCATTACATTCTTGATTAAATTATCTTTCCATTGATATATAATTTTATGGTACTACTCCCCCCCCAAAAAAGTGTCATTAGCTAGTTTTAGAAAATACACTTTCCCCAAAAGGTTTCCACAATTTTGGGCACTACTATATACTGGAAAATAGCTACCTTAGTGCAGACCAGCCTTTCCCAATCTATGTCTTGAATGTTTGTTTGATTACAGCTCCCCAAATTTCCAATTAGCACTTGTTGGACTCTGGCTCTTAATTCCCAGATTTGGTCATTCTGTCTTGGAATTTTGGAAAAGAAACTAACACATTGAATACATCTAATATGGACCATACCAAGTTAGTGATATACAATACTTCTTATGTGTTTATTTTATGTATGACTTATCCACATCATATGTCATTAGTAGACCTTGGAAAGATTCCTTCCAGTAAATGACACCAGGCAAGATTTGATTTAGTACAAAACTAAGCTGAAACGATAGGATGATAACCTTCTGCTCATATTAAAATTGCTAGTGGCACTTGGAATGATCTTTTGAAAATGTAGTTTTCTATTTTGAACTAAATTCAAAGGACTTATATATAATGATTGCAGCACCATTGCCAGTTAATGATTTAAGGACATGTTGGGTCAATTAATGTTAGTGTTGCTGTTTTTCTGCTATATGACATTGCAAAAATGATTTGTCAAAAACTTGGCTGGCTAAAATAATTGACTTGGTTGGCTTGGCAGATCACTAATGGTGGAGACCCAATTTACAAAGCTTGTTTTTTAGGTTATTGTTTGTCT